>NW_006494614.1:47543556-47561033 GCF_000325575.1 Pteropus alecto | reverse complement strand
AGGTTCCATGCCAGGCCCTGGAGATAAGGAGAAGAATAAAGTACAACCATTTTCCTCCTGGAGCTCACAGTTGAGTGGAGAAGTTAGATACATGCAGATAGCTCTGTATACCATAGGAGAACCTAATACACAATGTTCATAAACGTGTTTAAAAAGTACTCCGGGATCAGGGAGAGAGGATATCTGTATCACAGAAGGCTTCATAGCAGAGGTAACATTTGGGCTGGGCCTCATAGGTTGAACAGGATTTGACCAGGCAGAGAAGTAAAGAGAGAGTATCAAAGGTATCACAGCAGAGGAAGTGGGAAAAGCAAAGTGGTGGAAGCAAAAAGAATGCATAGGATGGCAGGAAGCAAAATGAAAGATATTGGACTCTTAGTGGTCCTAAGCTGGGAGTACTTATCTAAATAACTTGGGGAGCTCTATCAAATTTCAGAAGATTGTGATGTACACCCTTAGCTAAAAACTATAGATGGCCGCTGAGATCTTGACTGTACCCTAAAAGTTTCTGGCTTTGTGATTACCACAGTACCTCACAAGAGAGCACTAGACCTAATAACACAAGTTATTGCCATCTAATCCACATTGAGACCTAAGTGGCAAAAATACTGTCTGTGTTCTGGAAGGTGATTTGACACTGATTAATGATTTGATCATTAGAAAGTCAAAGGGAATTGCAAATGAAAATGGAAATACATAATCTCACACATTGAGTTTTCTCTAGTTCATTGAGGAAAAAAAATTTTTTTAGGTTCACCCAAATGCTAAGTCACCTCAGGTGAGAAACTGATGATAATCAGTAATTATCACAGGTGAGATCCAAGATATTTCATAAAGATGGAAATAATAATCTTGTCAGAAATAAAAATCAGCTATCATGAGGGGGTGGGGAACTATAAATCCACACATACTATCCAGCTTGTCTTCACCTCAGAGAGTTTCCAGCTGTTTATAACGTTCTGCTGTACTTTGCCAGAGATGAAATGCATTTTTAAAAACTCTGCTCCAGCTAGCTGAATGAAAGGCTTGGAGACGTATTCTCTTTCAAGACTTGTTAAACACTTGTGAAGTCTGCAGAGAAATGGTAGAAGGTGTCCACTTTCTTGTCAGTTCCAATGAGGATCTTTTTGTTGCAATGCTAGGGTTGATCATTATTTTCTAGGTGAGCTAGTGGAAGACCAGGTCAGGTCTCTCTTGGGTTGAAAGGGCCCTTGATGAGATGCTATGGGCTTTAAACTTATCTAACACCAAAGCCAGCAGTTCAAATTCAAGCCTTGCTAAAGGCAGAGGCAATAAAGGAACACACACTTATGGAGAGCCCAGGGAATATATGTGTTGAGAAATGATTGTGAGAAGGAAACAATCCAAACAACACTTGTATGAATATGCACACGTGTGTATGCGTGCATGCGTGTGCACGCACACACACACACACACACACACTGAGCTAAAGTGTACAAGATAATCAGTGGTGACAGCAGTTATCTCACCAGATTCTAATTAGATTGGAGACTCCTTGAGAGCAAGGACTGAGGTTTTTGAGCTCTGAGTCCCCAGCACTGTTGAGTGAATTACTGAATGGCATGTTGAACCAGAGACGACAGTGGTGTGGGCGTGTGGACATGTCCTTTCACAATCATCCCAGACTGCCTAAAATGCCAGAGATAGGCATTTCACGCCCCGCCCTGGGGCTGTTCTCCCATTCTTCTGCCTGGAATGCTTTTACCCCGTCCTTTCTTCCACTCCCTTGCCTTTTGAAGTCTCAAAATTTTTCTCATTCTTTATAGTCTATCTCAAATGTCTTTTAAAAATAATTCTTCAAGCACACATAGGAACAGGGCATGTTCTCGGAAGTCAGAGAGATCTGGGTTTGAATCCCAGTTCTACTGCTTTCGAATTCTCGAACAAGTTACCTCACTTCTTTGTGCCTCAGTTTCCTCCAGATGGGTTTTGGGGAAGATTTAATGTGATAAAATATGTACAATACTTGCCTCAGTGACCAGCACAGGATAGATGATCAGAGAGTTAACTGTTAGCTCTCTCCCCTGGTTAATCTTCCTCTGTGAAATCTAGCTTCATGCTTAATAAATGTTAGCTCCCTCTGCCTATACATTCTTTAACACTTCTCTTAGATGTCTTTCCCCCAGCCTGCCACTCCCTTAACAAGTATAATTTCTCCCTCCTCTGTTCCATGGTGCTTTGTTTATGCCTCTTTTCCAGCACTTATTAATGTCTGACTTGTGCTATAACTCATTGTTTCCCATCCTTTTCGGCCGAAAATACTTCAAGGGCAGTACCTCCAGCAATTAGCATAGGGACTGGTTTAGAACAGACATTCCATAAACGGTTGTCTAATTGAAACAACATTTAATCCAGCTTTCCAGGAGGCAGAGTGAATATGTAACATGTCTTCTCCCAACACGTACTGAATGGTCTAAGGAGCAAGGAGGAAATTCTCTGGCAATTAAGTGGTTCAGAGTTGATTGCTGTCCATCCAGCCCAAGTGAGCAGAGCCTCTACTTCCAGATGTCTTTTTTTTTCTTCCACTTCTAACCCAGCCTGCCAGAGGAGCATTCCCTAAAGGGTAACCCAATATATCTTTTTTTGGCTGATCTGATTAGAGCGTGAAATACTTTCTTTGGAGAAAATGCACAAGAATGGGCTTTTCTCTGTTTTTGCACAAGAATGAGACAGAGGTGAGGGAGAGAGAGGAAAATTAAAGCCAGAGGAAAATCTATTATACCCCAGGAGATGAAGAACACATGTAGCCAACACAACAGATATTGTCCTGAGTCAAAACTTCAGAGCTTGAGCCATGAAAGATTCCATACCCTTGCACTGATCCCAGGAAAAGAATTAAACAGATGCAAACAAAATAAACAACAAAAAAAAAACCCTCACCTCTTCCCCAGAAGCTATTCTTTGCAGTGATACCTGTACCAACAAAGAAGTGAAAGCAATGTAAAAATACAATGCAATTCAACAAATGTTTACTGAACTACTAAGTGCAGAGGCTCTGGAGTTATGGAGATACTGGTGCAGCTGACTTCTAACCTTAGTCTATTCTTCTATCCACTCGATGATTTTCAGCACAGTATTTCAGCCAGTGTTCAACTAAAGAAGCAGAGCTATTCTGAGTTTTGGGATAAGGGATTTACTATAACAATTCGTCTTAAACAATTATGGGAGGAGCTGAGACAGTTCAGCTCTGAGAGTGAAGAGGACCGAGATCCGTGAAGTCACCAAGCAGTAAATCTCTGAAGAAACTAAGCACACCAGCTGCTGTGAAGGGGTAGCTGAAGGAAAAGTCTACAGAAGTCTGTGGGTCCATAGTTAACTGTCTGGTGGTGGGCTTGGAGTTACTATTGGCCAAGAGAGTCAGCAGTTGGGAAGAGCTGGATGTGGTGTAGAGAGCGAAGACAAGCTGGAATCTACTGGCATCTGCCATATCTCTTATTGCTGTAACTAACCCCCACGATCTCCAGAGAGCAATGGCTGATTCACTTCTGATTCCCAAATCTCAAGCAATTATTGTTTTGACCAGCTTTAATCTAGAACCATACATTTGCAGTTTAACCAAGCTGACACATAAATTTTCTTCATCACCATGAAGTTGTTTCTATCTTCTTCCAATTTTCTACCATGGAAAGATTGGGCTTTTCTAAGGGGCCTGGGTTCTCATCCTGGTTCTGCTCCTCCCTAGCTATATGACCTCAGATAAATTACCATTTCTGGGCCTTATTTGTTCAGGAGCCCTTCCTCTGTGCTATTATAGCCCCCTGTGCTTCTTTCTGTTGTAAGATTTATTTCATTTCCCTGTCATTATTTATTTATGTGTCCATTTCCTCCATCAGACCATAAGCTTAAGCACAGGGATCATCATATCTGGTTCCTCTCTGTAATTATGGTGCCTAACAGTATCTGGCACAGAATAGATGCCCAATAGATGTTTGCCGAAAGAATGAACCCCTGAAAGAAACTCATCAATCTCAGCACTCTGTGAAAATAGGCTGCAGACACCCTTACCTCTTACATAGCTTCTATCTTAATCCACTTCACTTACTAACCTGTTTTAATTATCCTGATTTCTGATACCTGGGCTTGTCTGTGTATCACCTGCTACTACCTCTTAGATATATTACTTGAAATGTTCAGGCCTCTGGTTCTATCTCGTTTGAATTTTCCTTTTCCCCTCTGATGAAACTATTTTCACTTTCTTTGTATATTTTTCACTCTCTATCCTAGGTTCCCGGGTCAGAGAGACGATGAAAGTATCCCCCTCAGAGAGTTCTCAGGCTATTGCCCAACATCAAGGAAACTAGAAATTCCAGGACAGTATGGTAGGAGGTCTGCCTGAAATATGTTCAAAGTACTGTGGGAGCATAGAAAGAATGAACAGCACCTAATCTTACAAAAAAGAGGAGGCTTTCAGAAGGAAGTACAAAGAAAAGGGAAGCTTTCAAAAGAAAGTATAAGTTGATCTGAGTCTTAAGAAATTGCTTAAAAGATTTCCAGGCAGAGAAAGGAGGATGTGGATTACAGACAGATACCAGTAATGCAGAGGTGCGAAGACAGGAAAAATCAGAGTCTGGGGGACCACAGGTAGGCACATGTGGTGTGAAGACCATGGAAGCATGGTTGGGAAGTGGAGGGAGATGAGCAAAAGTCAGGTCATAAATGGCTTGAGTTCCAAGCTAAGGAGCTCAGATCTGACACTGTAGGACAGAGATAATAAATTATTAGGATGATTTGGCCCAAAGATGTGTTTTCTTTGTCTCACAAAATTTTCTTTTTAAATTGTTTGGCCAACATTAAAAATTGAGAGGTTTTGTATAAAATTCTAGATCTCCAGCCTTTGAATAAAAATCAGAAGACCCAGCCACACTAGGCTGTCATTCCCACGTGAGCTAAGTGTTGTTTGTCCTCAGATGTCATATGTATTTTGTAACTTGCTCATCTCCACTACATCCTTTTGTCATCACGCTTGCAACTCTTGTTTTTCTTTAAGGGGAGAAATATTTCTTAGTATCTGTGCCTCTGTGAAAAGTGGAGAAATGGAGGTTAGGCCACAAGAGCTAGGCATTCCAAAAAATGGAGAATATCAACCAGTGTATCTGTTGGAAGACTGCGACTTTCTCTTAAACCCATCCCCTTGCCCCGTTTATGTTACCTGCAGGGTTTTCCATATAAAGAGTGATGACTTCATGGGGCTGCCTGATTTTTCATAAAACCTAATGGCAATGTTCACAGACCATCAAGAAGGAATGAGCCAGGAGTGCTAGTCTTAAAGAAGGTGTAGGAAATAGGAAATGTGTACATGTCTGGCCAGAGCTTGTCAGAGCCAATACTGACTCTCAGAGCCTCACATAGGTGATGAATTAAGTTGAAAGGAATTGAGAGGAGGACTCAGGAAAGGGTTTGTCCGTGGCCCAAAGGCAGCTGATGGCAGGAGTTCTCTGTAGCCAGTGACAGCATGGAGGAAATGCAGTGCAACCCCCCACTTTCCAGATCCAGGACCAAAAGACCTAGTTGTCCCAGAAATCATGCAGAACTGGCCAAGCTTTTCAATAAGACTGTTACTATATCCTTTCAGAAACCCCCTGATCCTCACATCCTAGGACTGCACTGCACTTCCAAGTATCTAAGTCCTCCAGCCCTTCCAGAGCCTGAAACTCCTGCTCTGAGCTCCTTGCAGCTGGCTGAGAAGAGGCTGCCTTGGGCTCCTTCAGGGCCTCCTGTCTTCTGTGATGATTCTCTGCAGCTCAGCTCTGGAAGTCTTACCTCCTTTCCCTGTGTAATTGATCCCAGTCCTCTGGCTCTGTCAGCACCTCTGCTGTGTGCCTCATGACGTGTGTGAGCCTCGAGTCGAGCAGGAACCCTCAGAGTTTCTTCCTGGGACATTGAAGTTGCCTTTCTGTAGTAAGCCAGACACCTGGGCTCTACTAGTTGGAAAGCAGTGCCTTTATTAGGTTCTCAAGGAGAAGGGATCCTCCAAGTCTTCAAACTGATCTCCCCACTCTCAATCTTTTCCCATGTCTATTCTGCTTGTACCTGCCGAATTAAAATACAGGAAAGCAAAATGTTAAGTATGTCATGTTTTTGATCAAAAGCCTCATTGGCTTCTCATTTCCTACCAAATTCAAATAAAATCATCTTCCCTGGTATGTTGGACCTTACCCAGGATGACCCCAAATGCCTTTTCTAGACTTATTTCCCACCATAAACACCGAATACTCCAGATACTTGCAATTCTCTGCAGACAGAATTTTCTTGTCTGTCTTGGTTCTTCTCTTCCTTTCTCCCTTCCCATTCTCACCTGTCTAAAGCCTACTCAGTCTACAAATCTCATCTCAAATTTACCTTCAATGTCCCTAACCATTCCAGTCACGTCATCTCTTCTTGCTTGAGGTTCCTGCCACATGCTCTGTTTTCCTTATTAAATCCTGGGCACTGTCTCCTCCTGATTGTAATTATGTGGCCCCATGTCTTGGCCTTCTTGCTAGACTGAGCTTAGACAACTGGGATGAGTGTGTTCATTAGTATCACTGTGTCCCAGACAGAGTCTGGTGAAAGCAAGATGCTCAGAAATATTCATTTGAGGTGACTGTGTTTCTGTGTTTCTACTGCCATATTTTTCTGTCAGATTCAGAAAAAAAGCCTTTCTGGTATCTCTCATGTAATCCTAGACTCTTCATCAAGGAATGGATCTTAGCTGTCATTTTTGTCTTCTAATCCTGCATTTGATGATAGGAATCTCTTCCTGACACCCCATGTAATTTCCCAGTGGGGTGGTTGGAAAAGTGGTTAGGCCCATCCAGTTGAGACTAAATACCTGGAGAGAGACAGGAATTTCATGTACACAAGCACCAGAGTTAGTCTAGTTGTGTCTCATTAGAGGCCAGGCTGTCCCCTTCAATAGGTGTTCCCAAGCCCGAGTAGCAGGAAAGGCCCAGTCCACTGGTAAAAGGGGACAAAGGCCAAGCCACCTTGTGTATCTGGGTCCCTCCTACCCATAATCATTCTGCCCTGTATCTTGTGGTTGCTCCTCCAAATCCTAATAGGGGCCATTTTATCTTAAGTACCAAACATTAAAGCCTCAAGTGTCTGGGAATTTCACCCCAGAATTTGGGAGGCAATGAAATGTGTAAGAAAGCACATGGTCTTTTGGAGCTAGCCAGACTAGGTTCGATTTTCATTGTTTTGCTTAGTATGGTGTGGTTAAGAAATCTGGCTCTGGAGTTAAGCAGAACTAGGTTCAAATACTATTCTGCCATTTCCTAGCTCTGTGACTTTGGACAAATTACTTAACTTCTCTGAGCCTTCATTTTCTAATATGTAAAACAGGGACAATAATATCACCCTCATTGGTTTTTGGTGACAATTAAGTGAGGAAGTATAGTATCGGAATGTCTTTAGCTGCAAGAAACAAACAAAATCAAAATGGCTGAAACAATAAGAAAAATTTATTTCACATAACAAGAAGTGCAGAGGTAGGGAAGTTTCAGGATTGGTTAATTTATCAAGGACCCAGGTTCTTTTTATCTTTACACTCTTCCAACCTCAGCTCATAGGCTTCCTAGACTGGCTTTCCTCGTGATCATAAGATGGCTGCCATAGTTTCAGGCATCAAATTGAGACACTATAATATGCAGCAGCAGAAGAGGGTCATCTTTTTCTTTCGTGCATGTGTGTGTGTGTGTGTGTGTGTGTTTTAAATGAGTCAACCTCCATCAGGTGTTCTCACAGAAATCTCTGTCTCTCCCCTCAAAGCCTTTGCAATATGCTACTTCCTCACTGAGGCCCTTTCCCACATCTTTGGCCAGAGGTGGGTCACAGGCCTGCCTTTAATCTAGTCACTGACAAAAGGGACAAGGATTATCATGATTGGCTGGGCCAGTTATACTAAATATAAAGTCTTTTTTTCTGAAGGATGGATATCTGAACAAAATTAGGATTCTGTGAACAGAGAAGGAGTGGAGTGGGATGCTTGTTGGGTAGGTAACCGACAATATCTATTACAACATGAAATCTGGAACATGGTAAGCCTTAAATATGTTAGCTATTGTTGTTTTTAACTCTTTCTAACTTATTCAAGTCATATAACTCCTTGAGTATCAATTTCCTTATCTGTAAAATGGGAATAGGATTATCTGATCTATTGGATGGTTATAAAATTAAATGAGATGACACATATAAACCTTTGGTGCTTAGTAAATGATAACTATTTGTTATAGTTGCATGTAGTTATTGCCAGAGTACTTGGGCAGCAGGCTGAAGTCTCTAATAAAAGTTCTTAAGAGTTGACTTCAGCTGGAAAGTTTTGAAAGCAGGACTAGAAACAGCTTGTGTTTAAAGTTCTACAGTTGTGATTGTGTGTATTAATTTGCCCAACCTGAATCCTTTAGGAACAGTTGCCCCCACTGCACACCCCCCCCCCCTGCGCCCCCCGCAAGTAGTTCTCCTTTTGTGTCAGGAGATCCAGTAAGACAATGATTCCTGCTAGGGGGTCCACTGCCCTGGTGCTCTTGCCCCTAGAGGGCATTAGAGGCAATCGCATCTCCTCTACTGAAGGATTAGATGGCCTAAAACCAACAACCAATCCACCACCAAGAGTAGATCTCATTTCTTGGCCTTTGAGTCCTCAGCTTAGGATGAGAGCTTGATGGGTAGGAACTGTCTTCTGTCTCCTTTGCTCCTCCATAGCACCCAGGACTATCGCTGTGTCAACCAGGTTCCCATCCCAGCTCTACCACTTACACTGATGGACCTTATAGTAGCGTGACCTTAGGCAAAGCTATTTGCCACTTTTTGAATGTCATTTTCCTCAACTGTAGAAGAGGGATAATAATATAATATCCACTTCATAGAGTTATGGTAAAGATGAAACTAGAGGATGGCTATACATCATATTTGTCAAACTGAGTGAGCCTTAATAAAGGGTGGCTGAGTTCTTATAAGTATTCAATAACTATTTGTGATTGATTATAGAAGGTTAATCCCTGCACATATGTGCTTGAAGCATTCGAAGATAGTGATAATTAACATAGGTTCAGTGCTTACACATATACAAACTAAGTTTTCCACAGAGAGAGAAATTAGTTTTATCCTAATTTTTACACATGATGATACCGAAGCTCAGAAAATAAGAACTTCGTCTGGGTCACACAGTAAATTAGTGGCAGAGCAGAGATTTTGAACCCATGTATCTCTGATGCCAAAGCCTCATACTCTTCCACAGACCCATTTTTCTCTCTTAATCTTCTCATTTAACTTTCTCTCTGAAGGCAGAGACCCTCTGACCACACCTCTCACATGTCTGCATTGTGGTCTGTCTAGTCTCTGAGTTCCTAGTGCAGTTGCTTGAACCTCTCATTGGTTAACACTTTTGAGTACATCCAGTTAGCCGAGCCATAAGCCTGGATTCAGCCTTTAGCCTTTCCTTTCCCACATTCCTCATGTCTAACAGGTTGCTAAGGTCTGTCAATTTTACTTTTCAAAAAACCCTCAAATTGTTACATACTTTCTTCTTCCCATTACCACCACCCTGTTTCAAGCCTCCAACATCTCCTACTTGGAGTAATGCAACAGTCTTAACTGTTCTCTCTGTCACCATGTCATCCTCCAGACGGGCATTTCTGACAGAGAAAGCTAACCATGTCACTCATGCACTTAAAACTCTTCCAGAACAGGTGGCTCTATTTATTTGTGCAGCTTCATCTTTTGTCATCTTTCTCTGAAATTCTGGTCACATGGAATGACCTGCTGTTCCTGAGCAGACCACACTGTCGCTACCCTCCAAGCCTTTGCATGTGCTACATCTTCTGCCAGGATTAATACCAACCTCACTCCCATCTTTGCTGCAAAATCTCTCTTTATACTTCTAGATGAAGTTCAGAAAAGCATCTTCCCTTTTTCTACCTCTTATCCACAGCTCAAGTGATCCTGAAGCACTTTGCACTTATTTTCTTCAGTGTCAATCTCCCTGGATTGGCACTGTCTTTTACTTCTCTGTCTTTATCATTAGATTATGAGACCATGAGTTGAGGGCAGGGTTCCCCAAATTATTCATTGTTCCACCCTCAGATGAGTAGTGCTGAACTGTTATGACTGCATTGAAGCTTTATCAGTGAAGAGCACCCTGAAGTTTCCAAAGAAGTTGCCATGGGTATTGTTTGGAGCCCCAAATAGCACCACAAAACCATTTACCCTTCGTCCCTCTTCGTCCCCTGAATCCCATGCACAACAAAATAGCACGATGACTTACTTCCTTGGGAGACTTCCAGCAGTTACAGTATTTCAGTAAACAAATAATAAAAGTACGGAACAAGTGAAAGAGGGAAATGTAGGCCCCCAATTGGAGTTGGTAAGAGGCTGTGAATACTTCCAAAGCTGATAGATTTATGATTGAGAATTTTGTGTTTCCACATGGACCTTGCTTGCCTCCAAGATACTAATAAGCAGGGCTGGACACAGAGTCAAAGTGATTTGCATGTGATAAGAGACTTAGGTTCACTTATTGCTTTGACTGGGAAAGGGCTTTGAATTTTTATATTCTGTCTTTAAACACAGGAGTCCTGAATGGTATCAGTGGGGTATGGGTGCCTTTATGCACGTGTGTGCTCTCTCTATGCTTTCTTTTCTCTCTCTCTCTCTCTCTCTCTCTCTCTCTCTATCTCTTCTCTCACACACACACACACACACACACTTCTGTATGTAAGCATTGATTTTTTTAAAACACAATTACATTCTCATGTTTCCCCAAGAAAGGATATAGATAGAAAAGAGACCTATAAGCTTTTCTTCTTCTTACTGGACCTCAGGTGGGTTTAAGCATTCCAGAGTCTCCTATTTGTCTGAGTTGAACCAAATGTCTCCATTTCACATCTCAGAGTCTTGTTACTTTCCATTCATGCCCTAACTTTTATCTAAGAAACCTGGGGAGACTGAATTCTACTAACATAATAATTCTGTAGCCACGGGATCGAAGTTTGGGTCTGGTTTTCACTTATATTAGTCCCGCAGCTATAATAGGTAAAAAATTATTTTAAAGCCATAGTAGAAGCTCTCAGTTTCTCTGCACGTTCCTACAACTGAAAGTTTAAAACTCTGAGGTTGTAATTTTCTTTCACTAAACCCTCCAGTACAGTCAGCAGCAGCCAACTAATCTCAAAATTCTTGTAGTCACAATTCCAACCATAATAGTTCATTTCAGCAGCAGTTTGGTCCCCCGAAGACTTGCCTTCAATGGGCACTTCATCCTAGGTATTCACTGGTGATAGTTTAAGTAAATCTTTTAGTGTTGCATGCCCTGGACTACTAGTTATTGGGAGAGGCAATCCACCAGGGTCCCCAAGTGTCCCTGTACATCCTTGTTGAGTGTGCCAAACTGAAAGGCCTAAGCATGCCCTGACCTGCAGTTGTTTCTGTAACTAGTCACAAAGGCAATTTAATAGGTCAGGGTGACCACAATTTAATAGGTCAGGGTGACCACAATAGGTCAGGGTGACCACAATATGACTACTGTACAACTATTCATTCGCCAGGGGAAGAGAACTGGTTTGTTGACTGCTTGCTATATAAATGGTTCTAAGCCCCTGGCCCAGTGTAGCTGCCATCTGGGCCCACTACATTGCCCCATGGGACTTGAGGGCAAGGAAACCAGTTGTAGCATGCTGTTGCTCCTAGTTTTTGCAGTGCTGTGAAATAAACTATCTTTCTCTGATCCATTGAATCTTGTTGTCTACTTTCAGCACCTATGGAGTGTGGCAAGCCAACTTAGAGTGCTATTACTCCTGCCATCTTCCATGAGGTTGGGGTTCTTCCATGACACAGTATCCTATTTTCCACTGGCAATGAGGTCATCACAAGCCCAGGCATGTCATATAACAATCCCAGATTCCCATCTTTGAGGGTCAGTTTCCAACGACCATTTTCCATATAACTACTCTATCAGCCAGTGTTGTCAGGAAAACCAATTATTATAGATCTGTGCTATCCAATACAGTAGCCATTAACTACATGGGGCTATTTAAATTACTAAAATTAAACAAAATTAAAAATTCAATTCCTCAGTCACACTAGCCATACTTCAAGAGCATGATAGTCACATACAGCTGGTAGATACTGAATTGGTTAGCAGAGTTAGGCCATCTCTATCATCATAGAGCATCTGTGGACAGCACTACTCTAGACCATTTCGAGCGGAAAAGAATTTAAAGCAGGAAATTGTTTACAGAAATGCTGGACAAAAGGAAGAAAGGGCTTAGAAGGATTAGAAGAGAAAATGGGAGATCAGGAAGATGCTGCCACCACCAGGCGAAGCCAGCCCAGGCGGGTACTGCTCTGTCAGGGGCGCTGCTGCTGAGGAAGAACCCAAGAGCCCGTGCTTGGTGCTGCCACTGCTGCTAGAGGCACCACCAAAAGGCAGGATGAAACAATGGCTTCTTCCCTCCAGACACCTTTCATTCTCTTGCCAACACCTTCCATCTGGCAAGGGAGTCTACCAAAATGTAATTTGCAAGTTTCCGCGCTTCTTGTAATACTAAAGAGAGAAAAAAAGAGTGGGACATCTTACGACAAACAGACAGCTGCAGAGTAGGGGTTTATCAATAATAATATGATTAGGAGGTGCTGGGGCTCCCATCCTGTAGCTTACAACCATTCCCTTATCTCTAGCAACTGCCCCCTGCTTTTTATGTTCTAGCCATATAGAATTGTTTTTAGTTCTTCTTTAAAGCCTTGTGATCTTGTTTTTTCTCAGATCTGGCATACACTGTTCTCTTTGCTTGGAACATTCTTTTCCTTGCTCTTCACATAGCTGGCTATTCTCATCCTTCAAATATCAGGTCAGATGTTACCTTCTCAATGAGACCTTCTCTGACTTTTCCAACCTGCCTCAAATAGCCTCATCACCTCCCACTGCCACCCCCCACCTTGGCAATTTCCCTTCATGCTACTCTGTTTATTTTATAGCCCTGTGTTAATTGAAAATTATTTTCTGTGTTTGTTATCTGTCTTCCTTCACTATAATGTAAGCTCTAGGAAGGCAGGGGCCTTGTCTATATTGTCCAGTACTGTGTTCTCAGCATTTAGAAGTGTCTGACAATTAAGAGGCACTCGGTAAATACATTGTCTGAATGAATAGTTTCTATCTGTCCTTCAGGTCTGAAATCTTTCCTGTTTCTCTAGCTGGGTGAGGTATTTCTGCTACGCGTACCCATAGAACCTATACTTCTCCCACTGTAACACTTAAAACAACCATAATTACTTATATCTGATCCCTTGTTGAACTGTAAACTCAGTGAAAGCAAGAACATGTCAATTTTCTTCGCAGTTGAGTCCCCAGAGCCTAGCGAGAAATTACCTGATGGATTTGGTCATCATATTGCTCTATCAAAGAATTTGGAAGAAGATTTAATGATGGGTATATAGAAACTAAGCAACAGAAAACAACAAGGCAGTTTTTAACTCTAGGAAAAACTAAAATCTTACCAAGAATGAAAATATAATCACAAGGCTCTCTACAGCTTGGCTGTGAGTAATATTTACATAGTCATAATCAGGGCCAACAGGACTGTATTTGTTCTCTTAGATAGTATTAGTTGTTAAAGTGTTGAAATTCTTCTATGGTTAGTAAATAGCGGCTACCCCAAGCTCCCTGAGTACCACTATTCCAGCTGTCTCTGCTCCCTGTCTTAGAACTCCCTGAACCTTTCCATGATCCAGCAACTGAAGAGATAATACCTGGCACAGCCAGGGGCTCCAGAATCCTGCTCGAGAAGCCAGCATCTGTTGGATCAGTCAGTGCCTGTGCCAATCATTAGCCTCCAGCCCTTTCTGGGCACTGCCATTGGTTCCCCCAGAAGGCTTACCCCCACTCTGCTTGCTATACCCACTTGAGTCCAGAGAGACCTGCATAGGAACCATCCAGAGACTGTTCTGGTGCCCACCAACCTGCCAGCCAATAGCCCTCCTGACCCACCTCCCTCTCATCAGCCCCTGTTCCTCAGTATGCCACCTTCCCCCCGCAGGCTCAGATCTCACCAGGAAGGAGGGCAGTCCTGGAGGGGATGCTGGCATCTCAGAGGGCAAAGATTTTTAATGGTACTTCCGGTCATAATATGTAAATACTGCATAATGATTTAACCAAAAGTTGTGATATAATTATATTGAAGGGAATGGTGTTAGAGAAATCTTCCATTGTTCAAAGTTAGTAGATAATTTCTGAACTTAAAAATCAACAGGGAAGCATTTGAAATCTTGCTCCTTGACATATGTCATCAGTTTGGCTCAAATAAACTCTTACAAAAATTCAAAAAAATTAATAGCAACAGTGTAGGCATATTATTTTCATAATAAATACCAGAAGAAACAGTTGAAAGAGTCAAAAGTGGCTAGTTGTCTCTGAGGAGCAGGGCTTGGGGTGGGGACAGATGGGACAGGAATCTATTGTTATTTATTAAAAGCCTTAGAGAACATTTTGATTTTTGAACCATGCATATATTACTCTTTTTTTTTTCTTTTTTAGGAGACTATTGCAGGAATCTTTTGTTTGTTTGTTTGTTTTTGCAGGAATCTTGATGTGAGGTGATGGCCAGTGGTGATGGCAATGAGAAAGAGATAAGCAAATCCAAGAATATTTAGGATGTAAATTGTATAACTTGGTAATTGACTGGTGCAAAGATGGAGAGAAGGTGAAAGGGAGGAGAATCATACAGATTTTGGTGTGTAGCTGGGGTTAGAGGAGGACTATTTCTGAGTGAGCACTTGGATGCCAAGTAACCCTCCAGACATCACACATAGCAAGAGTGACTAACTCTGCTTGGGAGAATTAGAACTAGTTCACAGAGAAAGGGTATCTGACCTCAGTCTTGGAAAGAGAATAGAAATTCCCAGTTTCACAAAGGGTGAGCTCTGAGGTGAAAGGGAAGGATATTCTTAGGCAAGGGTGATGGAGAATGATAGAAAGTTAGTTCAAAGGCACAAAAGCATCATTTCGGGGTAGGAGTGAATAGTGAGTTGTCCCATGTGGCTGCAGTGTGGGAGGCATGTGGGGATGAAAATAGTGGAAAACAAAGTAGAAACAGGAGTTTGTGACCAGAGTCTAAGAGCCTATAATACAGTCTAAGTGATCCTCTCCCTCAAGCTGGTGGCAGAATAGCAGGTACGAACCCAATGGTGAAAAACCATTTGGAGATACATATCAGAAGCCATTAAAATGTTTTGAACCTCTGTCTTACTAATCCTGTTCCTGAGGATTGTTCCTAAGGAAATGCCTTTTTAAAAGGATGGAGTGAGCAAAATATGTTAAGATATTTATTGCATCATTATTGGGAATAGTGAACAATTGGAAAACAACCAACATTTCCATCAGAGGAGCATACTTAAGTAAAAGATGGTACATTGATCCAATGAAAAATAAATATGCAGACTGATGAGCCTGTCAGATGTTAGGTGGGCTCACCCAGGAGGCCTGCTGGGCCCAGGAAAGGGAATAAGGACAAATATGGGCAAGAAAGGAAAGGTGGAAGAAACGTAGACACTAGGTCGGCCCCAGCAAGGGCACGGGAAGGGGAGCTATTATTTATTTACTGGGCACATCTCTTTCAGTATCTGACTTAATCTTCACTCAATCCCATGAGGGTGGTACTAATACCATTCTCATTTTACAAACAAGGACCTGAGGCTCAAAGAGATGGAGTGCTTTGCCCAGGACCATCTAGCTTTGAAGTAGAGGAGCTGAGATTCCAACCTAAGTCTATGTGATGGCAGAGCAGTCAATGCTTTTCCTCTGCACCATGAAGCCAATTGCCAATGATGACCATGTTTGACCATGTTATCTATGGGGTGCCCCTTTATCTTGGCTCTAGTATCTTCCTTCAGTCTTGGAGAAACAGGGCCATGCCTGAGTGGATATCAGGGGCTGGCAGTTAGTAGCTAAATTATATATTCTATTTTTGTTGCTGAGCAACAAAAATAGAATATATAATTGAGTCAGTGATGAAAGCAGCCAAAAAAAAAAAGTTATGCTCACAGTCAATAGCAGAGAGGGGCAAGAGGAAATGGAAACAGATAATGCGTGAGTGGGTGCTCTCCTTCCTCTTTCTCTTATTTTTGGGGTATCTGTTCTTTTCACCATATTATTTGCACAATTGAAAAATACATTTTACAATGAAAAATGGAGACCTAAAAAATATGAGCCCTTGGGGTGGCCCATGGCCATGCCTTGAATGCAGCTGCAGTTCCTGGCCTTCAAAAGCCGTCTGACGACAGTACTCATAAAGAAGTTGGCTCCTTCTGGACGAAGGAAGGAGAGAAATGCAGTGGGTCTTTGCCATTACTCTCCAGATGTTAGTGTCATTGCTACATTCCCGTGAAGCTCTCACCTGGGCTGGGGAGGTGTGGCAATGACTAGCAGTTCCCAGCCCAGGACACTTTGCATGTAATGATTATTGTTGTTCCCTGTTCATAGCTTTGGCTCTCCTGCCTGGGGCTCAGGTTCAGTCTTGCTGGGGGAAAGGCCAGTATGGGATTGACGGACAGAGTTAGCAAAGAGCAAAAAAGGTCAACCTCCGTGCTTGGATTTCAGGGCTGGAGCCCCGTAACTTTTTCCTTTTTGTATGCTCCATCCATACCTCACTTGATTTTATTATGACCTCTAGATAACTAGTTCTTTTAGGATTCCATGCATTTGCCTGTTCTGTTCCCTCAGTCTGGAGTGCCCTTTTTCATGCTTCCTGGCAGAGCTAAACCCTGCCCATCCTTTAATACTATTTCCTTGAGGAACTTTCCCAGTCTCCTCGGGCTCCCACTACACTCGATTTGTACCTTTCCTGTGGCAATTGTATTTTTCTGCAGTATGTTATAGTTATTTACATCCATGTCTGTTTCTCCCACTATCTGGTAAGCTTGTCAAGGTGGGCAAGGAACATGTTTTATCCAACTCTGATTCCATACACAGTGTGGGCCAATGTCTGGTATATGGTAGGTGCTCAGTAATGTATGGAATGACATTAAATTAAAATGGCTGAATTCTTCCTCTCTCTGTGTCATGGACTCTCTGGGAAAGCTGCTAAGACTGTAGGCAGATGACGAATCAGTTTTATATCCATTTCTTTCTTGTGCATTTTAAAGGGGCAGGAAGAGGAAGAGAGTTAAATACAGCTGCGGATCCATATTCCAGAGATTTCAGTCAGGGGTAATTAAAGGTTGTAACAGTATGAACAATAACATGTACAGAGACTCTTACTTACACTTTCACATATATTAACTCTGCTGGGTCTCACAAGGACTTTAGGAAGCAGACTAGGTGGGCAATAGTAATTGGCTTGTCCCAATGTTACAGCCAAGGAAACCAAAGCTCAGCAAAATGAACTGATTTGCTCAAAATTACATCAACTCAAAGTAGAGCTGAGACTCAAACCCAGATCTCTTGACTCCAAACCTCATGCTTTGGAGGTTGCAGAGGACAAAATTAC
>NW_006494614.1:47517080-47543504 GCF_000325575.1 Pteropus alecto | reverse complement strand
TTTCCTTAAAAAACAATTGCAGAATGAAGGAAGGAAACCCCTGGTTTAACCCTTGATAAGATGTACTTGCATCAAGCCCCAGTTGTTCCTCCCATGGCTGTCTATCTGCTCATTTAGGGGATTAACTCCTCAAGGATAAGGACCATCCTTTCTCCTTTATTTCTCTCCCCAAAGTTCAGGTGTCTAGTGATCCCCACACTTTTGCTGGGTCTTGGTTTCCATGTCTGTAAAATGAGGAGGCTGAGCTAGAAGTTTAAATTGGGTCACATTCCCACCAGCACCCAGCACAGAGCCTGGCCCACAGTTTCCAAAGCTCTCCTGGTGGACGACTCCCAGCTCCAACACTAGAGGCCTCCAGGACTCCAGCTGACATGATGGAGTGTGTACCACGCACGTTGCAGCCTCTTCCCAGGCAGGCTGCGGAAACTGACCCTCCTCCAGACAGCAGGTCTGTTCTGCTCACGCAGATCAAGTTGGGAGCCTCATTAGTCATGTCAGATGACATAGTTAACACCTGGGGCCGGCACAGCCAGTTCATCAAAAGCTCCTATGTGCCTGGCTCCATGGCTGCAGCTGAAGAACTACTGTATGTGGAGCAGGCAGCACATCAGAGGAACAGCGCCAGAGTGCTTCCAAATTGGTTTTGATTAATTGCATAGACATGTCTTTAATTGGTGCCAGGGTAGTGGCCAGAGAACTTATGGGAAAGCAGGATGTTATGCTTTCATTCCCTGAAGTCCCATAAAGCATGAAAGATGAGGAACAGAATCACTGCTCGTTGAAAATTTATCGACCGTGCAGACCCAGAAAACACAAATAACTATCTGAATCGAAACCTAACCTCATTTTCTCAACTCACTGGAAGCCATGCATGTTACCCCGCCCGTGGCCCTGCCTGCCTGCTGAGAGGTACAACTGAGTGAAAGGTGTGATTTCTAAGAAATGAGTGCTTTACTACGGAGACGGCACACTTAGCTTTCACGGATGGGCGCGGAGGTATCTGGGAAGGCCCCTCCGCTCAGAAGCAGCTCTCCCTCCAGCCCGTAACTGTTCTATATAAACTGATACGAGGCTAGTTCACCATGGGTGAAGCATTCATTCACATGTTCATATTTCCTTTTCTACCCCTTGGATGTTTAAGACACATATATTGAGTCTGTACAAATACAAAGCGCTATTCTGGTGTCATGCGGAACACAGAGTGGAGCCTTCCCTCAGGGAAATGGTTATCCAGGAGAAGAGAGGAGGTAAGTACACAGATGAACTAATGGATGATGGGTATATGACATATAAGACGAAGGATTGGGATTTGACGTCATGAGAACTTGGGTTCAAATTCCAGCTAATTCTTATGATTGAGCCACCTCAGAAGTCACTTTGATTCTCTTTGAGCTTTACAGACTAGGACAATAATTCTTATTGTTCACAGCAGCCGTGAGGCTTCTAAGAGTTAGAGTTAAAAGTACCTTGCGTAGCACCTGGCATTGGTCAAGAAATGGTTGCTAATTCTGAATAATCAGGGAAGTTCTGATAGAATGCTTAGTGAGAGTTCATATATTCAAGGAACAAATGTTTACTGATCACAGATTCTGTGCCAGGCTCTGTACTGGGAATTAGGGATTGAGTTAGGAAGCTCTGCTCTAAGGTCCACTAAGGGGTAGTGATGCTATAGTATGGTAAGAATGGCAAATTGTTACAGGTGCGCTGACAGAAGCCTACTCAGAGACAATGCGGAGAAGAGACAGTGGTCACTTCTACTCGGGGAAATCAAGAGATTTGCCTGAAGAGGCAGTGCTTGAGCCAAGTCCTAAAACATGAGATTTTCATTTGCACAATGCTAGTTTCCTTCTTTTTGTTCCTAGAGCAAGCAAAGGTATTCCTTAAGATCTTAGAATCAGCTTCTCTCTTTGTATGGAAAGTTCTTCCTCTAGCTTTTCCCAAAGCTGACTCCTTGACATTTATGACCTGATATTTTCTTATCTGTTCCTTTGTTTATTGTAAGTTTCCCCCATTAGTATGATAGGTCCATGAGAACATATCTTGGCTGTCTTTTTCTCCACTCAATTACAATATCTAAGACATTGCAGGGCATAGTATAGGTATTCAATATATGTTGGTTGCATGAATAAATAAATAAATGACATGAGGCACAGGAGGGCATACTGCAATCAAAGAACTATAAGCCCACTGCTTGGTGCACAGAGGGCATTGAATTTTTCTTCCTCATAAAACTGAACAATGATGAATGCCTGAAGTAGGAGGTAATATAAGAGGTGGCCTCTGAGCTGCACCCCAAAGGCAGAGAAGGATGACAATGTGATAAGGATGTTAGAAAAGGGAACTAGAGGATTAAATCAGATAACTTTTAAATCCCTTCCAACCTTGAGCTTCTAATTATTCCCAAACAAATCATCTCTCGCCACTCTTCCTGGTCCCCTCACTCACACCCCTTCTCTCTATTGTGCCCTGTCTGGAGACTATAAGGAGATCTGACACACCATTTCCTGGCAACGTAAATCATGGACTGATGTATGATACTCATTCTTGGTTTTTACCATCCCCCAGGTAGAGATGGCCGCATAGCTCAGAGTGGAGGCCCCAAGTAATGTTAGCCTTTCCAGCGGGGCAAATAAGGGGGAATTGTTTACCCACCAGCACGTTCCTGGCCCTGCTCCCAGATAATTTTATGTCCTCTGGTCCTGGATCTGCTCCTCAGTTGATGTACCTCTCAGTTCACTTGCTGGAGCACTGATGTGTGACTGTTTAACTGCTGCTGCTTCCTGTCCCAGGGATCCTGGGCTTCAGGGAGCATGGGAAAGAGACAAGAAAGAGAGCTTTATATGAGGTAAACTTTGACAGTAATAATAAAGGCCCGAAACTACCTTGCACTTACATAGTGCTAAACAATTTACAAAGCCCTAGAGAACTTCTATTCATCCTTCAAGACCCTGCTTAAATGTTACCTCTTTTCACTAACCTTCAGCTCTCCCAGGCAGAGATTAGAGCCTTTATTACCTTTTAATAAATTCGTGTGTGTGTCTCATTTCCTCCATAAACTATCAGTTTCTTGGGGGCAGATGTCTTCTCTCTCAGTAAAACACCTTCCTTCCTTGAAAATTAATTTTCATTATACATATTTTACTAATTTAAAAAGTAATATTTACAGTTACAATGATAAAAAACTGTATATATAAAAGTATAATGAAGAATATTTTAAATCACCTATAATTTCATCACCCAGATAAAACCTGTGGTTACATTTTGAGTCTATCTTGAAGCTTTCTTTTTTTAGCAAATAGAAAGTAAAAATAGGACTATAAAATGCATGGAGTTTTATAGTCTGATTTTATCACATCTTCAAACATTGTTGACAATTCTTCAAAAACGTAATTTTAAAAGGCTGCATTTGAGTTATTTACTTCTTTTTATTATTTTACAAATAAAATGAATAACCGTATACATAAATCTTCGTCCACCTCTTTGACTATTTCCCTAAGAAAGAGTCCTAGGAATAGAATTTCTAGGTCAACTGATTTAAACTATTGATTTAAAGGTTCTTGATGCTCACTGCCAAATTGCTCCGAGAAAGTGATATCAATTTATAATTCCGCCAATGCATGAGTGGGCCCATCTCACAGTGTCCTGACCTGCATTAAGTATTATCCCCCTGGTATCTTTATGAAGTCCAATGTTCTTTTCACAATACCCTTCAAGGTAATTTTTCTTAAACAGCAGAAATTATACAACCAAACTTAAGAGTTGACTTCTTCCAACATATCAACCTGGAGGGTGTATTTATTTCAACAGTGCTTCTGCTACTTTAAAGATTTCTATAATTTTGATTTGAAAATTGCCTGCAGAGCATTCAAGCCATTCTTTTGCATCTAAATTATAATACAATTCCGTCTTTGGGGAATGATTTTTTATTCTTGGCAACAGTCAAAAGCCATTTGAAACTCATGGTAAATGAGATGAGGAGCTGCAGCTGAGTTTGGGGTAAGAAATGAGGTGTAATTTTACTGTAATGGGATTGAGGTCTTTTCATGACTTGTAAATGAAAGTCTCACAGGAGTTCTGGGCAGTACTGGTATCATCAGAACACGTGCCAAGCCTCCCAGTGTGACCATTCCAGTGACTACACAGGTGGAGGCACAAGTCTAGCATGTGTAATTATGGAATCTCTTCTCATGACTTCATCGTTACTCAGTGTATAGTCCCAGGGACAGGTGTCAACTTATTTCAGAGTTGATCCTTTTCCACCTTCTCTCTCCACCAAGTCTGCTGTGATTCCAAGACCAGGACTAGGAGAGCCAGTTTAAGGGGAGGGTGGGGTATGACATGGCAATGGAAAGAGCCCTTAGACTACAGTCAGAAAGAGCTGGGTCTGAGGCCTGGCTCTGCCTTTTACCAGCTGCGTGTTAGGCTTCATTTGTAGAGTAGCCTACCTCACAGAATTGTTAGGAGAAATGCAGAACACATATAACCACACACAGATATGCACACACACAGAGCACACAAAATAACTAACATGTGTTGAACACTTACTCTGTGCCAAGTACTATGCTTTATATGCATGTGGCAGACCACTTTGGTCGGCCACCCAGAAGCCACTTCTCCCTTGCTACCTACCTACCAGTACAGCTCCCTTGTAGTTAGGTTGATTGTGCAGCCCAGTTCTAGCCAATGAGATTTAGGTAAAACTCTGATGGGAGTTATTGGGAGAGCTTTTGCTTTCCTGATGAAACAAGACTGCTTAGTCTGAACTGTATTTCTATCCCAACCTTTTCCTGCCTTGAACTTGGAGGTGATGGCTGGGCATCACAGCCCCTGTAATCAAGACGGAAAGGACAAAGGAGTACCTCTGGATTTCTTGGTATGCCAGAAAATAACTACCCATTTGTTTAAGTCATGGTTAGTTATCATTACTTGCAGCTAAAAATATTCAAATATACATGCATGCAGAGTGTCTGCACATAATAGATGCTCAATAAAGCGTTCTTATTTACACTCATATTCATGTATAATTCCTTTCTCTAAAAGAACTAATGATATTAATGATGGTTATTTCATATTCATGTAGCACTTGGCAGTTTTCAAAAGATTTTAACATCCATTTTGTCATTTGATCCAAAAACTCTGTAAGGAAGGCAACTTTTATCCTAAGACTCTTTTTAATTGAAAAAGATACATACGAGTATTTTAGAATGCTATGTTACATATAGGCATGTCTTCTCCCCTTTCCTTTCCTTTCCTTTCCTTTCCTTTCCTTTCCTTTCCTTTCCTTTCCTTTCCTTTCCTTTCCTTTCCTTTCCTTTCCTTCCCTTCCCTTCCCTTCCCTTCCCTTCCCTTCCCTTCCCTTCAGAAAGTATTTTTTTTTCTGATTATACTCCTTTCCACTGGATTTGAATCTCCTGTCAAGCATTTTCAAGGCATTCTGTTTATTTTACCCCTCCCCTCCCCTCCCTCCCATGCCAGTCTTGGGCCTGTTTTTCTCAGACCCATCCCCTAGTCCTCTCCTGCTCTGCTTTGTAACACAAGGAAGCCAGTCCATTCAGCCTTCAAATCCAGATTCCAAGACATCGGACTTCCATCTGAGTTTGACCAAAGGGAGGTACTAGCAGGAGACTGGGGGTAGGTGGAAGCAGGAGGAAGAGCCAGGGTGTTTCTTCTCCTCCCCATCTGCCTCAGTGGCATCTCTGGCTACATGTTCTCCATGGCTCTTTCTCCTATTGATAGGCCTGATAGGGTTTGAGCTTCTGGTCACCTGGTACCTGGGCCTTGGTGAATGTCTCCCCTCTCTGCCCCTTTGCCTCATGGGTAGCAGTGGTTTCCTGCTCTTGCTAAACTCTGGGATGCATCTCTGTCTTCCATTCCATCACTTGTGTAACCAGTGCACCTCATTAAGGTCCATTAAAGTAAGTACTTGAAGTGTCTTTTCCCTCAGTTAGACCTGAACTGATCTCCATTGGTCTACCACACCTTTTCAGGGCACCTGCTCAGGGCTAGGCTCTGTGCAAGATGCACTGGGCAAGAAGTGCCCCCAGGCTAAGGAGTGAAGTGAAAAGCCTCCGAATACGCGTCTCTGCTGACATCCCCAAACTCCGCAGAAATTACAGGTAAATCCTTCCATGGCCTGGGCTTCCTCCTTCTCCCACCTTATCCCAGAGGCAAGCCAAAAACAATGTGCAGAACCCTTGCTATGTCCCCTTTACTGCCAACTGCACATGTGAACTTGGGGATGCTTCTAGATGGTGGCACATATGCCTGTTGGCTTTCATTGGCCTCCCAGCTAAATGTTCTTATCAGCAGCTCTCAGGTTCGGGCTTCCATGGCTTGCTGTACACGCCCTTTCCTTCTCTCAAAACAGCCTTACCTAGTAGGGGGAGGACTCTTTTCCAGAGTATTTGCTTCAACAAAATGCCAGGGGTTAATTGTCCATAAAGGTTAACAATGGAAAGAAGCCAGATACTGAGCTACCTTTAAAATGCCTAGATATCTAGCATGGATTTTGTAGACAAACAGACTGAACACAAACCCATTTCCTCATATAAAGTTTTATTGCTTTGGCAATTTAGACAACCGTCCTGAGTTTCGGTTATCTATAAAATGGAGACAATAAATGTCTTTCTCAGAGAATTATTGTTTCTAATTTGGCAACTTCTAGAAACATGACCAAATATGCTAGTGTAGATGGGTCTCCCATCCCACCACTTGCTACAGACATAGATGCTGGATGAATTATAACAGAAATGTCATATTTTTATTGCCAAATTTGAAAACTATAAAGAGAACTCTCAGATGTAAGAAATGAAAAACAGGGTACAGGTGATGTGCCTTAGCAGCACAAAAGGATTTCACACTTAGCTATAGATCCTGGGAGCTGTAGGCCATGGTCACACTGTACACTAAGGAATAGGCGATGGGGCTCCAGTACCAGCTAGGTAAGGAAATTTGAGCTGAGCCCCCTGCATAAAGCCCTGCCATTGGAAGCTCTGTTCCCTCCATGAAAAAAGAGACTGGAAAAACTGTATCCTAGGGTTAGAGAAGTTGCAAAGAAGCTTGAGGTCTAAAGAGGCCTTGCGTGGCATTTGTAAGAAACAGAAATCCCAATCTCTGCCAAATGCGTATGGGGGTTTAAATATTCTCTGCCTGTATATGTAGGCACCTACTAAGAAAACTTAACATAAAAATTGGTCCAGACCATTAAAATTCCTAGGTTAGGGCTGACGTAAATCCAAAACAGCTCTATAGGGATGCCTAACAATCCAGGGCTTCCAGAATCCACTAGAAAAAGCAATCTCTGATAAAGATGCCCACAAAAAGTAACAAAGCATGTGAGGAAAGGTGACCAAGATGGAGAGTTAACAAACACAACCAACTAGAGAGAAGAAGGGTAAAAATAGAACTATCTGAAAAAGATTAAATTAAGATGATTAAAATAGATAAGAGGAGGAATAGAAACCATAATAGAAGAACAGAATAGTATGAGGGGAAATAGAGTTGGGAGATTTTTTAAAAAATCATATCGAACTTCCAGAAATGAAAAACATAGTCACTAAAATGAAAAACTCAAAGGATAAGTTAATATTAGATCTAGCTGATGAGGGAGTTAGTTAAAAGAGACACTGGAAGAAAGCACCCAAAATGGAGTAAAGAGACAGAAAGAGATAGAAAACCTGAACAAGAGTTTAAGAGATATGAAGGATAAAAAGAGAAAGTCAAACATATGTGTAATAGGACTTCCAGAAAGATTTAATAGGGGGGATGGTGGGAAATCAATTTTTAAAAATCTTATAGCTGTATTAGTCAGGGTTCTCCAAAGAAACAGAACCAACACGTGTATGAAAAAAATCTGTGTCATACTTCTATACCATATATATGTATGTACATATACATATATATTTATTTATTATAAGAAATTGGCTCACGCAATTACGGAGGCTGATAAGTCCCGAGATCTGCAGTTGGCAAGCTGGAGACCCAGGAGATCCAATGGTGTCCTTCCAGTCTGAGTCTAAAGGCCTGAGAACCAAGAGAGCCAATGGTGTAAGTTTGCAGTCTGAAAGCCAACAAGCTCAAGACCCAAGAGGAGCTGATGTTTCAATTTGAGTCTGAAGGCAGGAAAAGACTGATTTCCCAGCTCAAACAGCCAGACAGGAAGTGTTCCTTCTAACTCTTGGGAGGGTCAACCTTTTTGTTCTATTCAGGCCTGATTGGATGAGAGCCGCCTACGTTATGAAGGGCAACCTGCTTTGCTCTGTCTACTGATTCAAATGTTAATCTCATCTGAAAACATTCTCACAGACACACCCAGGATAATGTTTGATCAAATATCTGGGCTCTTCATGGCCTAGTCAAGTTGACACCTAAAATCACCCATTACAAAAGTTGATAATATTCCAGAATTGAAGAAACATACCAAGATAGTCAATAAACAATTTCATAACTAGTCACACCCTAATGAAACTGCAAAACCACATGTCAAAGAGAAAAATATAAAAGCCCTCAGTGAAAAGGAACAGATTACCAAAAAGGATGTTAACTACAATGACAGCAGCCTTCTTATCATCAACAATGGAAGCCAAAATAGAGGAGGATAACATCTTCACAGTGTGGAAAGAAAATAAATATCAAACCAGAATTCTATACACAGTTAAATTTGTAAGTGAGAGCTAAATTTTCAGACAAGGACGAGTTTACTTCACAAAAACTCTTGCTGAAAGAACACTGATAAATATACTCCAGCGAGAAGAATATTCAATCCAGAAAGAAGCGAGGTGCAAGGAGTGGAATGCAAGTGAGGTGCTCTAGCCAGCTCACACAAGCCCAGAAAGCTGACTGTTGAAATTATAGGAATTTTATGAACTGGTTGTTAAATGTGGCCATTATTAGAAATTAAATTATATAAACTTACAATTAAATAAATTATTTAAAAAAATAAAGGTAAAAAGTCCTCACCATGCATTACTTCTTAATTATTTTACTATAATTTTGCTATTGAGGTTATTCATACCTTCTGTATCTATATGGTAGAGCTACTAAAGAATAGTGTGCTACTGTGCATCTCTTCCCATCTCTACATTCGGTGACATCACATTGGTAACCTGAGTATTTACCATCCAGAGATCAACAAATGCTACAAAGCTGGTCTCCTCTATCCCTTACTACGTGATGGCTGATTAAAAAATACTTATCAGCACAATGATTGCAAGAAATTGGGTTCCACCACTAGGTATATAGCCAAGAGAATTGAAAACATATGTCCACACACACACAAAATTGTAATAAATGTTTATAGCAGCATTATGCATAAAAGCTAAAAAGTGGACACAACCCAAGTGCCCATCGACTAATGAATGCATAAATAAATGTGGTACATACAATGGAATACTATTCAGGCATAAAAAAAGAATGAAGTACTCAGCTCCAACATGGATGAACCTTGAAAACATTCTGTTAAGCGAAAAAAGCCAGAGAGACACAAAAAGACTGTATGTTGTATGATTGCATTTATATGAAATTTCCAGAATAAGCAAATCCATTGAGACAGAAAGTAGGTTAGTAGTTGCCAGGGGCTGGGAATAGGGGGGAATGGAGAATGACTGGTAATTGATATTAGATTTCTTTGGGGATGATAAAAATATCCTAAAATTAGTCATGATGGTTACATAATTTTATGAATCTACTAAAAATGATTGAATTGTATACTTTAAATGAGTGAATTTTATTGTATGCAAATTATATTTTCGTAAAAAGAAAGGACTAAAGAAAGGTGGGCAAAGAAATTGGTATACAGGTTTGCAAATCTAAATAAATAACTAGCTGTTAAAACATCTAATGGAGAGATTACTGGTTAAAAGTAAGTTGGAATTAAAATACTAAAAACCAAATTACTTGGAAGATAGAAGGGGGTGGAGAGCAGAATTAAAGAATTCTAAAGCTTCTGAAATCTTCACAATGAGCTAGAGATAGTGATTAACTTAATGATGTTGTCAAGTATGCACTTTAGTAATGTAAGAACGCCCACTGAAAGAACAGAATTAGAATGTATTACTGCCAAACCACTAGTGAGAATATAAACAACCAAATCAAAAGACAGCAAGATAAGAGAATAAAGAAAAGAAAACACAAGGCAAATAGACAAAACAAAACAAGGGGGAAAACAACCCTAATATATCATCATAATAAGAAATATAAACGTGCCTACCAAAAGACAAAGATTCTCAGATTGGATTTTTAAAAATCCAGCTGTATAGCGATTATAAGAATAAATTCATAAGATAATGACACAGAAATTATAAAAGAATGGGGAAATATATACAAGGCAAATTCTAAGTAAAATAATGCAATAATAACAGATTGAAAGGCAAAAAGTATTACTAGGGATAGTCATATACTTTAATGATAAAAGAGACAGTTCATTAGGAAGATATGATGTCCCAGAAAATCTATATTCGAACTGTAAACATTGCCTCCAAATATGTAAGACAGAATTACAAGGAGAAATAGACAAATTATAGAACAAATCTCCTACACATCGGGAGATTTTAACACATCTCTCTCAGTAGCTGATAGAGTATGCTTACAAAATATTTGTAAGGCTACAGAAGACTTGAACAACACAACAATCAAGCTTTTTGCTTTCCATCTTTCTGTACTTATGAAAGTTTCTCCTCCCTGTGTCTGTACACTGAGTCTGTTGCAAAGCTTTGTGGATTCTCATGGAAGGTGGGTTGGTTCCATGCCAAAACTTTTTCATCCTACAGCTAGTTCTTCGGCTCGTGCTTTAGTTGTCTCTCGCCTGAACCACTGTAATCGTCTGCTAATTGACCCTCCTATATTTATGGAGAATTGCTCAAACGACATGTGGTTCAGAAGTTTTGTTTTGATGCTGTAAATTTTTAGGTTATGCCAAACCAAAGGTACTGCAATATTTCAGTCACAGTGGAATTACTCTTACTGAACTGAACTCTGGTGTGAAGCTATTGGCCACTTGGAAGGATAGTAAAGACAAAATCCTGGGAAATTCCCTCTGGCTGGTATATTTTACAGGCATATACAGCATTTTCTTATGAGGAATTTTATGTGGGAAATATTCTGACACCTCTACTTCTCTTGTATGACCAGTTTGTACATATTTTATGGACACTAAATCATGTAACTGATACTCCCACTTTGCTAGGGTCACTAGGAAACTCAGAAATAAATTTGCTGGCCATTTTTAACAAGTACATAGAATAATAATAAATATTTATTGAATGCTTGCTGTGAACCAAGCACTGTTCCAAATGCTTTCCATGTATTAATCAATTTAATCCCCATCTGATTCCAATGAGATAGGTCCATTATGATTCCCACTTTAAGATGAGGAAATTGAGGCCCAGAAAGGTTATAACTGGACCAGAGTATACAGCTACTCTTAGTCTTACTATATGATAGTACCTCTTTAAATCTTATAATATGCATGCCTGTGTACTAATCATAGCCTTAGGGTTTATTAATTTCTTATGCTTATACTGTTGCTTCTGTAGTAATTGGAAGTGGATTTACCTCTCCACTTGAAGAAGCTAAAAATTTGGATAAAATACATGAAATACAGTTTTTAAGACACTGGATATCAGGAAACTAAAGACAATGATCCATAAGAGAGAGAAAACAAGTGGGGTAAGCCCTATAATTGTCCCTGCTTACCTCCTGGAGAAGGTTTCTAGGTTTTGGTGCCAAGAGGGTAAACCGACAGAACTCAATAGTTTCCCTGAGTTGAGGAGATGGAGCTAGGAATCTGGAGAGGTGAAAGTGGCAAGAGTTCACAGGGAAGAATATCAAAGAGAATAGAGTTCTGGCTATCTGCTAAGAGTCCCCCTTAAGTCTTCAGCATGCCTGTACAGAAACTATTTGACGCCAGAGAAAGAACCATCTAAAAGGACTAGAAAGAACATTCTTGAAAATTGCACAGGTCTAGTTTCTATTCCCAACATTCAGAGTAGCAAGGCATATTTCACAAGGTGCCAAGTGAGGTCTGCCATAACAGTGGGGTTAAATTAGCCCTAGACTAATGTTGTTCTGGTCCCATTTAACATAGCTTAGAAGTAATAGCCAAAAGCTATTTTCGAAAAGCCAAAGGACACATATAGAAGGACCCATATGAGGAGAAAAATCAGTCAACTGAAACTAACCAAGGTAGGTAGAATGGATAGATAAGGACATTAAAAGTTTATAGCTGTATTTCATGTGAACAAGAAGATAAAAACTGAGCTTATTAAGTAGAGACATGGAAACATAAAAGACACAAATCCCAGAAGCAGCAAACATACTCAGTGCTCATATTTTGGTTTCTAAATACCATTTTCCAATAAAAAGGGTCCTTAGAGAAATGGTTGATTGCAGATGTGAGGCAGGAAAAACAAAAGGTGATCCTGAAGCATGTTGTAGTACCAGGAAGTAAGAAAATGCTCCAAAAACAAAAAGATGGGAGCATGTCAAAGAGACACAGAAGCCAACCAGAAAGAACATTCGATGACCAAACCTGGAATAATTTGAGCAACAAAATAAATAACATGGTATTGAATTATAACCCAAAATATAAAATAAATATACATGTGTCCAAACTGACATTAAATAATTGAATAAGTAAGTAAATAACTCTTCCATACAGAAGAATTCCAAACAATATAGGTAGATATTCCTTTTCCAGGAGGTAAAACTTTAGCTCTTGAGTGTGGGCTAAACTTAATGACTCGCTTCCAAAGAATGGTATGGAAAGGGAAAAATAGCTTCATGGGAGGGAAATCCAGCAAAACTACCTTAACCAAATGATTAAAGTTTACATCGCCAATGATGTCATTTGGCTATCATGTGCTCTCTAATTTGAAGTAATAAGAAGGACACTTCGCCTCTATGTTATTCTTTTCCAAAATCCGTAACTCCAGTCAAATCATCAGAACATCAAACAAACCAAAAATTAAGAGGTATTCTATAAAATACATGACCAGCACTCCTCAAAACTTTCAAGATCATGAAAAACAAGAAAAAGACTGAGAAACTGTCATGGTCAGAAGAGACTAAAGAGACATTAACAACTAAATGAAATATAATATCATTAATTAGTTCCTGGAACAGAAAAAAAGACATTAATGGAAAAATTGTTGAAATCTGAAAAAAAAATGTAGGGTTTGGTTAACGGTAATATACCAATGTTGGTATCTTAGTTTTTATGTGCCCCATAGTAATGTTAAGATAATAACTGAAACAGGATGAGGCACATATGGGAATGCTCTATACTATCTTTGCAAATCTAAAATAATTCCAAAAATAAAAAACCTATTTAAAAGATCCAAGTCGAACTTATAGAGATGAGAACTACAATATTGGAGACAAAAAAAAAAAAAAACACACAAAATGGTATAAAAATAGATTAAGCATTTCAGAAGAAAGGATTAATGAATTTAGAGACACAGCAAAGGAAACTACAAAAGGCACAAAAACAGAAAAAAAGACAGAAAAAATGGACTTAGCATAATGACCTGTGAGACAACTTCAAGTGGCCTAATATACATGTAATTGGATCTTAAAGGAGGAAGGGGTCAAAAAAATACTTAAAGAAATAATGGCCATAAGTTTTCCAAATTTGATGAAAACTTTAGGGCCACAAATTCAAGGTCAATAAACTCCAAGCACAAGAAATATGAAGAAAACTACACTAGGGCATATTATAATCAAATTGCTAAAGTCAATGATAAAGAAAAAGTCTTAAGAACACTGAGAGAGGATACAGCACACACTGAGGTACAAAGAAACAATTTTTCATCAGAAACAATGCAAGCCAGAGGGTAGTGGAGCAAATATTTAAGGTAAAGAAAGAAAAAAAAAAGGATTGTCAACTTATAATTTGAAAATATATTTCAAAAACGAATGTGACAATGGGGAAAGAAGCCTTTTCAACAAATGGTGTAGGGACAACTGACTATCCACTGCAAAAGAATGAAGTAGGACACTTACTTCACACCATATACAAAAACAAACTCAAAATGGATCGAAGACCTAAATATAATAGATAAAACCATAAAAATCTCGAAAGAAAACATAGGGATAAATCTTCATAACTTTGGATATGACAATGGTTTCTTAACACAAGCAACCAAAGAAAAAAATAGATATATTGGACTTCATCAAATTGTAAAACTTTTGGCCATCAAAGGACACTATCAAGAAAGTAAAAAGACAGTCCACAAAATGGCAGAAAATATTTGCAAATAATATATCTGATAAGGGTCTAGAATCCAGAATGTATAGAGATCTCTTACCACCTAACAACAAAAAGACAAACAACCCAAATAAAAAATGAGCAAAGGACTTAAAAAGGCATTTCTCTAAAGAACATACACATCTGGCCAAAAAAAAAAAAAAAAACACCACAAAAAAACAAACAGAAGATGCTCAACATCATTAGCTATTAGGGAAATGCAGATCAAAACCACAATGACATACTACTTCACACTCACCAGGATGGATATAATTAAAAAAAAAATTTTTTTAAGGGAAAATACATGTGTTGGTGAGAACCTAGAGATGTTCACTTCATACACTGCTAGAGAGAATGTAAAATTGTGCAATGACTGTGAGAAAAAGTCCAGTGGTTCTCAATAAGTTAAACAGAATTACAATAGGACCCAGCAATTCAATATTCATAGGTATATACTGAAGAGAATTGAAAACAGGTTTCAAACAAAAACTTGTACATATATGTTCATAGCAGCACTATTCACAATATTCAAAAGGTAGAAACCCAAATGTCCATCGATGGATAAATGGATAAATAAAATGTAGAAATCAATACAATATTGTATTTCTAAAAAGGAATTAAATCCTGATAATGTTTTAATATGGATGAATCTTGAAAATATGCTAAAGAAGCCAAACACAAAATGCCATATATTGCATAATTTCATTTATATGAAACTTCCATAGTAGGCAAACCTATAGAGACAGGAAGTTGATTAGTAGTGTCTAGGGACTGGGGGTAGAGTCAAAATGGGGAATGAATGCTCAATGGACACAAGGTTCCTTTTTGGAGCGGGGAAAATGTTCTGGAACAGGACAGTGGTGATGGCTGCACAACATTGTAAGTGTACTAAATGCCACTGAAATGTACACATTAAAATGGTTAAAATGGTGAATATTATGTGTTTTACCACAATAAAAAAATCAATTATCGTGTCTATTTTTTTAAATTAAGTTTATTGGGGTAACTGGTTAATACAATCATATCATTTTCTAATTATATATATAATTATATAACATTATAATTTGACATCTGTATGTAAAAGTCTATATTTTCATTCATCTATCAAACATTTATTGAGCAGTTTCTGGCAAGCTTTATTCTGGATGCAGGGAATTACAGAGAATAAGCGTATATGCTCTTGGCTTTTGAGGAGTTCATGGGCTGGTAGGGGTGGAAAAACATTCTGCAAACAATTAGGTTCAGTTAAGTGCTATAGTTTCCTTGACATGAGATATGCATTGTACACTAGGGTGTCTGCTTTACTGAGGGGTGGGGACTAGAGAACAGCAATGGTAAAGCTGAGTCATGAGTGATAAGTAGGAGATTGCCAGGTGGATGGCAGCAGGGAGAGAGTCCATGCAGAGGGTGTGAAATGCTAGTGTCAAAAAAGCTTCCAGCTTTCCGCAAACTCCAAATGAAATAGCACATGTGCAGAAAAAAAAAAAAAAAGCACATGTGCAACACTGTAGAGAATGGATTTTAGGACAGTGAGGTGACAAGTAGGTGACCACCCACCTTTGTCTGGTAGTAGGTGACACTAAGAAATCTTAGGGGAATGGCATGGACCTGACTACATGTGAGGGTCAAAGAAAGTATGACTCCAAGATTGGGCCACTTGGTGGGTGGTGGATACCACCAGTTCCAGGTGGGCCCACAAGACATTCTGTTCTCAGGGGACATCAAACTAGAATTTACAACGCCGCTACCCCTCCACCCCCTTTATGTATTCTACTACTTACCTACACACATACACACATACACACACACATTTGTATTTGAAACTGACTTCCCCTTTCCTTAGGCTTCCTGTTTTCCTGTTTGCAATATGTTACTATGGAAATGTCATGGCATAGTAAAGTGGCATTTACAAGTGAAGTGTTAAGAATTTTTAGAACATCTAGAAACACAAGTCCAGGGTTTAGGAGTATAAACCCTAATGACGTGATAGCATTCATGCCTTCAGATACTGTGTTATAAATATAAACACACCCGGAAATTTTAGACAGCATAGAGGAGATAGTTGAGAACTTTATTAGGATTTATGTGCCCAGATTTTTAAAATGTACATGAGAAATATTAAAAACACAAAACATAATATTACTTGGGAAGAACATCTGGAAAAAATGAATGACAAAATGCCAACATTTACTTATGAATACACACCTCTGGAAAGACCAGGGGACCCGGACATCCTGGTTGCCAGGGAAACTTGGAAAAACCTTTGTAGCACCTTCTATGCCATATGTCTCTAAAAATTTCATGTAAATCACTGTTGGTAAATCTTATTTACCAAATGTGAGGGTATTTTAAAAATATCTTAAGAATGTATACTTAAGTAGAGGAAACTATTACCAATGGAGTAACGGAAAAAAATTCACCGGACTGAGTGAAATTCAAAGCCCTTCATTATTATCCTGGCTCTGCCACCAACTACATGTGTGATTCAAGAAGTCACTCAACCTCCCTGGGCCAATTTCCTCATCTAATCTGGGTTGTAACTCTCAATTTTCACTTATTAGTTTCTTAAAGCAAGGTACAGTAGTACTGGCCCACAGCCTAATGTCCGGTTTCTTCTGGGAGGTAAAACTGCACACCACATCCTTGTGGACAGAGCTCAGGCCCTTTCACATTTGAAGAGCTTGGGTTGGAACAGCCAGCAGGCTGGTTACCAGTATTGTGTTTTGCATCTTCATTATCCACATTCTCATTACCCGAATCACCCTAAGTGTGATCAATCCAATTTTTTGTTTCGAATTTTTTATAAACACTTGTTCTTTGGAGTTGTCTTTGGGGAAAGCTTGACGGTCTGCGGTAGGACATTCTCGGTGGTCTTTCCACCTCTGGCCCTGCCGCTATCCTGCAAAGCCGGGCACGGCCTAAGGGTAAGGGCTGTACCCTCTGTGCCTAGTACAGGCCCAGGCCCAAAGAAGAAATTCAGTAAATGACTGTTCACTGGGTGTTTCTGAGGAAGCTGAGGCAGAGAGATGAGTCTGGTGAAACACCTGAACCCCGGGGGTAGACTTTTAGCCGCTGCTTTAAATATTTCTGAACTTTCCAAATTTTCTACAATGAGCGGCAATATAAACATACCACAAGCATTAAACTCTTTTTTTCCTGGCTTTTTGTCAATGCCCTGGTCTCTCATAAATAATGCAAACTTTGCCCAGTTCTCCAATGTTTGGAACAGGACACAGGGCCCACATCTCTTAAGATAAACAGTAATTACAGTCTCCTAGTCTGTTTTGCTTAAACAGCAATAACACTATGCATTTGTCTTTGTGGATCTAACACCTGCCATTTAGTTCTAGGCAAGGACCCCTGCCAACTGGCTTCAGAAAAGGCCATTTACCAACAGTGTTTAGGCGCCACCTTGATTAATCTGCCATACAGGAAGTACAAAACAGGATAAAAGAATTCTTTTGTTTCTTAAGCAAAAACAGGTTTAGGCTTTATTAACTGGCAAGAGATAGAAGGCAATGGGTCAGGCTTTTTGCCGATTACTACCATCTTGTAGAGTAATTCAGGAGCTGTTAGGAAGACTAAAGAAGCAAAGGAAATTGCTAATATGTATGAGGTGCCCAGTGAAAGACCTACTACACACCAGGTCTTGCGCTGGGCACCTCATACACGTTGTTTAATGTAAGCCTTGCATTTAATATCACTACCTAACATACTATGTTTTTATTCATTTATCTTATATCTTGTCTGACTCCCCCACTTAAATGTCTGCTCATGAAGAGAAATATTTGTCTTGTGTATTGCTACATCCTCAGTGTCTAGAATAATGTCAGATACATATAAGCACTCAATAAATATTTGTTGAATGAACAAAACAAACTTTACGAGATAGGTGTTATTATTCTTTTATAGATGAGTAAACTATAGTGGTTCCAAGAGTGCACATGAATCGCCCGGTCAAATGGCTTGTTAAGAAGAAAAACTAAAACCCAAGTCACACTCTTTTGTTCTTTTTATAACCAAGACACTTAGACTTTGATCTTGAAGAACTCTCTCGCTTGACAAATCTATAATTTATATGCCTATAAAATCTGTATTTACCTTGTGTAATCATTTGAAAGTCTGAAATTTCACCGAGGAGATATATTTGGCATTTTAATGATAAACATTTCGCTAAAGCGACAATGAAGGACACATTTTCCCAACACAACAACAATTTCATTGATAGACAGGTATTATCTACATCATTTCTCATTTTAAAATCCCATGATTACTCTTCGGACATAAATTAAAAGCACAGTAATTCTGGACACCAACAAAATAACATTTGCAAAGCTTAGTTTTTTTCTGTAGGTTACAAAATTAAGACGACTAATGATATGCTTGTATTCTCAGTGTGGAATACCAAATATTCTGGTGTACATCCATGTTGCTTGAGTGTCCTAGTATGGGAGGAGGTAGACTTGGCACATCGAAAGCCATTATCATCCTTAAGAAATTGTAGGGAAGGTTCAAGGATCCTTTAATGAATCAGCTATAACAAAATCCATCTTGAGAATATTCACTTTGTATGAGAAAATGTAAGAACAAAATCCAAAGGAGGTTAATTTTACCCAGGAGAGTATTTCATATCTTTCTCTATTTGTCAGAATATACTTGATTCCTACAAGCTCCTTCACCTACCAAGGACTACATAACAGGTGCATGCCACTTGTGGTGTCTTCTCATACCACTTTGGTTTTCCGTAGGAATTTTGGTCATATCCCCTTCTCCTCTGGGGCAGGCTGTTCTTCCTTCTGTCCCACTCTCACTAACAACACAATATCATACAGCCTCTGTGTCAACCAAGCCAGTTAACTGTTCATGGACCAAACTAGTGGTTTGGCCTCACTCACTCTTTCATTGTCAACTTTTGGTGTTATTGTTTTATTCTGATAATAAAAGTAATAATATTTCGGGAATATTTTTTAAAAGGTAAGAAACAAGAAAATTAAAAAAATACTCATACTCCAACCACCCATAGCATATCCTTACTAGTTATTTTAAAAACATTTTTGGATTTATATATACATTTTGTACATCTCTTTTCACTTAACATTATAAGCATTTTGCCAAGCTGTATTAACTTTTCATAAACATTAATTATAATGACTGCATAATAGTCTATTGTATAGTCACACTGCAATTTATTTAACCAATTTTCTACTGTTGGACTTCTGGATTGTTAAGCATAAATTCCACTCACATTTTAGACTATTTCTTTAGGACAGATTCCCAGAAGTGGAAATTAAAGAATCAGAAGATATAAACATTTTTAAAGCTCCTGATAGATACTGCCAAATTGCTTTACAGAAAGCTGCTGCCAATTTACACTACCAACATGGCCAGCGTGTTTTTCTACCAACAGAGATCTGTCTAAAGGATAATAAAATTTAAGTGGAACATACAGAGCGCGCCTGTGGCAAAGGTCATACCTATTTCCAGGTATGCAATTAATAATGAGTTAGTGTGTGCTCGAGCAACAGAAGTTTTGCAAAAGTGGAGGAATATAATTAGATTTCAGACTGTCAGATCTAACGCCTGTATCCGTTTTGTACATTGCCATACCCCAGCACACAGGACAGTGCCTGGCACATACAGCTACTCAACAAAAATTTGTGGAAGTAACATAGAATCTTCTTTCAGATGTAGTTTTTCAGCAGCTGTAGGATTTAATCACTCCTAGGTTCAAGGGAAACATGACTGGCTGGATTAAACACTTGTGTAAAGGTCTGTACAATCCTGAGATTCTACTCAACTTTGGAAAATCACTTTAAATGAAGGTGATACAATATGGCTTTCTTTAGGAGAAAAACAAGTAAACACACCTAAAAGGACATAGCTTGACACCAGTTGCGGGGGGAAAAAACCCACCAAAAAACAAAAACAAAAATATAATTTTTCTACACATATGCAAAAAAACATAATTTGGTGAGTTTTGTCACCTCCATAGTAGTCACTTTTGTAGGTGATAAACTTATTAGAATGCTGCCCATCGTCAAGGCTATTTTGAAACCACCTTCAGTTCATTATTACTGGTTGCAACTTGGTACCATTTGCAATATTGCCAGAATTGTTTTTGAGATATTACAGACATATATAGGTAGTAGTTTGTGTACTATCATTTTTAGTCAAAAACAGCACAAAACTCATTTTGTGAACCAGAATAGGGTCAAGGTAAAATCGTCAATCATTCACCTCTAGTTCACTCTCCTGGCACCATAAAGATTCCCTTCAATATTCCACAATCTCTAGATAGTAAATTGTCAGGCACTGCCCGATCAATTTGGCATTAACAATGTTATTGATGTAAAAGAATCAATCATCTGTCATTTTATATACACACTTGATATACACTAGGTTAGGGGTTGGCAAACTATGGGCCATGGGCCAAATGTGGCCTACTATGTTTTTCTACAGTGTACAAGTTAAGAAGTGTAAGAATAGTTTTCACATTTTTAAATGGTTGAAAAAATAAAAATAATGTTTTGTAATATGTGAACATTATATGAAATTCAAATTCCAACATCCACAAAAAATTTTTCTTAGGACACAGCCATGCCTGTTTCCATATTAGCTATGTCTGCTTTTGCAATAAAATGTTTAGTAGTTATAATAGACTGTATGGCCCACAAATCCTAAGACATTTCCCTTTCTGACCGCTTCACTAGACCCAAGTGGGTCCTTAGAGGTATTGAAGTTTCTCACTGCAGAATTTTTGTTTCTGAGTATCAATACTGGAAGAAGGGTGATGCAACTGGGACAATATTTGCAAGGATCAAATAAGGCAGAGGCTACAGAAGATAAATATATGAGGGTTGCCTTGGATAGGATGTAAAAGCCTGGTAAAATCTGAGCGGTCTGATCCAACTACAAAATAGAACACAGGGTTATGTATACAATTCCAAAAGCAAAAGCTCTTACTAATTGAGCCACATGGGATACTGGTGAGATGCAATCTCAAGGAGCCTAGTGAAACTTGCTGGCAATGATGTCTGCAAATAGCAGGCTGGTTGAACAGTGTCACTGCGATACAGTGACAGTCCCCCAATAGTACCCCACTTCTTTTCTAGATATCCTCAAATCATTTAGCATCCAGATTTATCTGGAAATCTCCAATGGCAAGTATGAATTCTAAGAAATGGATCTGAAAGGAAGGCTATGGAAAGCAGGCCCCAGGTACACATTCTTCCCAAACAATGTCATTTCAATAGGATTCAGAACCAGGGACAGAATTTAGAAGACTGCAAAAGTATCTACAGGCTTTTCGAAATCAAAGATTGTTGGACATTTTATTCTTTCTGTTTCTGATTATTACCAGTGGGACAGGCGGAGTAAAGTAGGGTGCGGTAATGGGAAAATTGGATAAAATCAACAATAGGATGATCTGCCCTGGAAGGTATCTATTCCTTCTGGACTGCCAGTTGTGGCATATAGCATTCCACTAGATGGAATGGGCAGGGAGATCAGCCTGAAAGCTAAAGAAATTCATGAACTGATTAAACTCGAGAATTATGGTCAAGGCCTGCAGATGGCCAACTTTCCTTACATCCTACAGAGAGCCAGGCTTCATTTCCTACAGTTACATAGAGCTTCTCCTGCCAGAGAAAATACAGTTGCTGGGAGAATGGATTTGGATGTTACATCTCTGAAAAACTTTCATGACTTTTGAGTATCAGAATTAACAAAATTGCCTCACTGAGAAACTAGTAACACTGTTTGCCACTGGGGAGTACAAGCCCTGGTGGCTACCGGTGGAAAGGAGCTTTCCCCCCATCCCCTTTTTTCTATGCCCCTTATCAAAAACAAGAAAGGAGTTTTTTCCTCCATTATCAAAAACAAGAACACATTCCCCCATGTTGCCCACCCCACTTCCTGAGGGCAGGAAAGCAACCTGGGGCCAAGGATAGAATAGACAATTTCCTTACTCAAGACTATAGGACTAAAGTAGGAGCTGGAAGAGGGATCCAAAAATCAGAAGCGAGTATAAGCTGAGTGAAAAACCATGACCAAAAGGGCAATTCGAGATCAGTACACCAAAAGTGACCAAAAGCAGCTACTGGAGGGAGGTGAGGTCCAGAACCAGAAAACAAAAGCACCAGGGAAACAGAGGAACAAGAGCAAACTGGTGGAGAATAAACTGAGAAGTGTCTGAGAAAAGCCAAGGACAACAGCCTGTGGCAAGATGATGAGTGGATCCCTGAGATTATATGATCAAGAACTCAAGAGCCCTGGGCGGCAAGGTGCAGGCCAGAGCAAAATTCATGTTAGCAATAAAACAGATTTGGTGGGTAGGCACAAAAGGAGTACTGTTATACAAGAACTCTCCATCTGGGGATACTCCTAAATCATGCTCTAGTCTGAGGTTTAGTGAGTCTGAGCAGCCATGTGTGAATGGTTTGCTCTGAATGAGTGTAATGGCAGTATTCTCACTTCCCCAATATCTGAAGCACGTTAGGTTTATCATCTAATTGAACATTTTCTGGGAAATCTTGCAAACGGGCAATGGGTTCAGGTGATAGTTTGACCTGATTTCTACTTGGGACGTAATCTAAGGTAATAAAATAAGTCTTTTTCATTTTAGCTACTTGGAACAATTTGAATTTATACTCTTGATTACCTGCTTCTGGTTGCTGTGTTCAGACCCTGTCTGGGACAACACTGTTCCTGGTACCCTACAGTCCAGCATGGTCTTGGTCCAGCTTTGGAATGAACACTACAGCCCTGTACACAGGACAGGAAGAAATCAAGAAATAAGTTCTCTCAGGATCCCTGTGTTATAATAGGTTGGGGATAATGCCTGTAGGTACTGTTGTGGGATCCTGGCCCGGGCCCAGGAGCACACAATTCTGCAACAATTACCACTGGGCTTGAGTAAGGATTAATATGAAGTTGTCACAAAAGTGCAAGAGCCAGTCATGGTGGCTTTGTTCCAGAGTGCAGTGGGAAGTGCTTGCAGGGAACCCAGGATCTCACCGAATGTAGGAAGATGTAATGGTCCTGAAATGGAATGTCTAGAAATTGCTAAGTAGGTGAAGTCTATAAGCTGTTGCTTAGAGTTTTCTTGCACAATATCTTTTATTTGTGGGACAAGGTCTAGGTTTCATGGTGCCTCCAAACAGATAGGTATTAGTGAAGAACTTGTAATTTTTTGAAGGTGATACGAGAAAAACAGAACTAAAAATAATTATTGAATAAATAAGTGTTGGGCCTCTACTATCAATCGACATTGTTCACCAACTTATTAGTTAAATAACAGGAGCTGTAAAATGTAAAAATCCTTGACTAAAACACAGAGATTGGCCAACCCTGTGAAATGCTGTTACTAACCATCCCCCTGCCTGCACTTCTACCAGGAGTTCTGAGATGTTTCCAGTCTATGTGGTATTACTTGGAATCCACTTGGGAAAAGTTCCATTCCATAAATCCTGACAGAGAAGCAGAAAGAGATAAAGGAGTCTGAACTTGTAGAGACTGCTTTTGGGGAGATAGGGTATGGGCAATTTAGATAATCAAACAAGTGGGTTATTATAAACTTATCCAGACTTAGGGGAAGCAATTTATAAACAACTGGCATGGAGCTGGGGGCAGAGGAAACAAATTATCCCAAATTGTTCATCTTCTACACCACCATTATCTTTCTCTCTAGACTTTGCTATTTCAGCCAAAAGTGCCATTATTTTTCTACTAATGCAGGTTCAAAGCCTCAGCTGTTCCACCTGCCTGTGAAACTTTCCCTAATTTTCTACCCCTTGTCCCATCTTTCCTTATGGATCCAGTTCAAGAACCACTTCATCCATGAAGTCCACTCAGCCTTGGTGATCCTGTTTCATAACTTCACATTGTCAATGCCCATCGGTGTTCTAAAAACTGCAGGTGCTCAAAAAACACTTAACAATGTTGATACTAGTTATTAAAAACAGGCTGCTGTGTGGGAATCAACATGTAGGCAGTAGGTTCCCTTAATGTAGACTCTAGAGTGTCACCTGACCTTCCTCCCTACACATCACAGCCTAGGCCTGAGTCCCCTAGTTTATATTTTCTAGAACCAGATCCTCCTCTTCCAGCAGAGGGGATATCCAAAGCATAGGACTAGACTGAAACAAACTCAGCTCTTTCATGAGAGGTAGGTCTGTAAGCTCAGTATGGGTAGCCAACTCAAGTTCTGAGGGGCTCGCACTGAGTCATTTGGGCTAGATTGGCCCTTAGCATTGCTTACTATGTCAGCAGGTCACTTCCTTCTGCACTGTACCTCAGGCCCAGACTGTGAAGCAGGCTGGAACTGGAGGCCTTCTCTTGGGGTCTTCCCAGAAAAGTATGACTCCCTGGGCAAAGAGATATAGACTCCAGGAGATCCTGTTACCACCTATCACTGGTATGGTCCCGAGGCAGAATGCTGAGAACAAAGGAACAGGGCAGCCACAACAACCTAAGATCTGGGCAGTGAGGAGATCCAAACTTGTTAAGCAAAAGAAATCAAGGACAAGCAAGAAAGAGAAGCCAACAGGCAAAAGTTCTTCAAAGTTGTGAAGAACAACAAAGAAGATAGCCCAACAATCCAGCAGAGTAACTAGAAGAGTCATGACATGTAGGGAGGGGTGGTAGAGAAGACTGAAAATAGACAAGAAGCAAATGTAGGTGCCTAACAGTGAAGCAGCTTTCTAGCTCGGCTTCAGCTACCCCACAGTCCTTTCACCACGGTGTGAACCAATCCTGAGCTGTCCTTGTGGGAAGGCTAGTTGACGATGACGCCTGCAGAAGGTGGCTGGCAGGATAGTGGATTCTGGGATGGGATACAGGCGGAGGCATTTCTCCACCAGCTTCACATTGGAGACGACTCCATGTTTCAGAGCCCGTTACCTTTTTCTTCACACACAAGCTATTTTTCCTAGTTTCTTTTGAAAGGTCAGAATGAAAGTCAAGTTTTCCAGATTTAGGGTCATTTTTCAAAATACCAGATATAACTTTTGCAGAAACTTTCCTCATGTTCAAGTTCTCTTTCAGAATGAGCCTAACAGTTTCTTTATCTAAATTTAACTCTTCAGCCATCATCCTCACTGTTAACTGCCTGTTTGAACAAACTAAGTCCTTGACTTTCTGGATATTTTCATCTGTCCGGTGGGTAACTGGTCGACCACTTCGGGCATCATCTCGAACATCTTCCCGCCCTTCTTTAAACCTTTTATGCCAATCGAAAACTCTGGCCCTCGACATGACTTCATTCCCATAAGCTTCTTTTAAAAGATGGTGGGTCTCACTTGCAGACTTGTTCAATTTCACACAAAACTTGATACTAATCCTTTGTTCTAGATAGCGATCACTCATTCTGGCACTTAACACAGGAACGTTACAGGCCACGATCGTAAGGGAGAAGACAGAGGGACCAACCTCTATAGGGTTGCGGGTGGAATCATGTCGCTATTCTTGCTCCTCTGGAAGCCTCACCAGGAAAGAGTTAATTGCTTCTTTGAGTTTTCGCCCCTCGGCTTCCCGTTGAGGCTGGGGAGGCTCGTCCTGAGGAGCTAATGGGGTCAAAGAGTAGGTGCAAAGCCGGGGGGAAAAAAAAAAGAAATCTACAACACACGTCTGCGTCCAACTCCTGAACGCAAATCTGCTGGGAGTGTACAAATCAGTCATCAAGGTCGTCCCGATTCCGCGGCCTTTAAACAGTCTATGGCGATTTCTGCAACAGAGGCCTAAGTGGTGGCATCTTAAGCAAGTAAAGAGAGGTGCACCAGTGATGTAACATGCAAGCACACCCCAGATTTGCAGAAACCCGCGTACGCCAAACCTACCGGAAAGGCCCGGTGCCCGCCGGCTCTAGAGTCCCGGGAGACACGCCCGCATGCGCAATTTCCTCCCCCCGCGAGTTAGGCCTGCGCAGGCGCACTGCGACAGCCCAGGCCAGGCCCCGCCTCCACCTCGCCACACCCGGGCAAGCGCCCTTCCTTGCGCGTGCCCGCATGCGGAGAAGTCGGCGGAAAGGAAGGGGCGGGGGAGAAAGGCTAAGGGAAGAGAGGGCACCCCCGGGCGTCAGGGTGCATTGTGGGAAGGAGGCGGCAGCGTCCCGGGCGGGCGGGAGGTGCACCAGCGGCGGCGGCGGCGGTAAATCCTCCCGGCCGCTCACAGCACTGTGGAGCCGC
>NW_006494614.1:47499168-47516887 GCF_000325575.1 Pteropus alecto | reverse complement strand
GGGCGACGATGCCGAACTTTTGCGCGGCCCCCAATTGCACGCGGAAGAGCACGCAGTCGGATCTGGCCTTCTTCAGGTTCCCGCGGGATCCGGCCAGGTAAGCGGCGGGCGCAGAGCTGGCAGCCCGGGCCCACCTCCGCGGTGCGCCCTGTCTACTGCCGACCCTGGGCAGGCTCCGGGCTGAGAGTGGCGTGTGTGGGCACAGTCGTCGATCCCAGCCTTAGACCCAGGAGGAGAACGGGCCGCGAGCAGTGGGCGGGCGGGCACCCGGGGACTTCGGAGCACGTGCGCGCTTGAGGGTTCGGCGCCTAGGGCGCAACACCCGAAATAAGAGGCAACTGGGGCAGTGCGCAGGCGGGATAAAGTGGGTTCTCGCCCTGGTTAGTTTGCTGTGTGACTTCGGGTAAGTCGCTTTCTTCTCTGGGCTTTAGTTTCCTCAGATGTCAAAAGAGGGACTTGGATACCACCACCCCCGGACAGTTTCTTTTTTGGAGTCCGGCTACCTTCTTTGATCTCAAGTCAAGTCACAAATACTTCCTCCTTCGGCCTTGTTAATGGTTCATATTCCATCTCTCACCGTTACTCATTATCTTACTTTGTTATTGTGGAGATAACGGGATGTGGAGAGGAGAGTACATGTGAGGGCAAGAGAATTGGTATAGAAACCTCTTCCTTGAGGTAACCTATAGACCTTGACATGTATTTATACAGTAATAGCGCAGGGACTGTGTTTGAAAGGCTGAGGATTTTCCCTTGGCCTCTCGTTGATTTCATTCATGTCAGATCAACACTAATTATGTGTATTAGGTGCTGGAAATTCAGAGGTGAATGAGGCAGTGTTGCTGCCTGCAGAAAGCTCACAGTCTATTAAAGAGGCAGATGTAAATGAGCGATTATAACATGCTACTTAATAGATCCACAGATATTTATTGCAGGCCTACTATGTGCTAGGTAGGCATTGTTTTGAGCACCGGGAGTGTACAGATGAACAATCGAGTCCCTGCTTTCATGTAGTTTACATTTTAGTGGGAGAAAATAGACAAGTAAATATACAGTGTGTCAGATGGTGCTAAATACTATATAGAAGAAGCACATGTTGTGGGGGTAGGAAAATAGTGGCTGGGAGACACAATTGTTATTTTAAACACGTAATCAGAGAAGGCCTCACTAAAGTGAATTTGCGCAAAGACCAGAGGTAGGTGAGGAGGCCAGACTTCGAGATAGCTAAGGGAAGAGCATTCCAGTCTTTAGAAACAGTAAATGTAAAGGCTTGTTAGAGGTACAGCCAGAGGTCTGTGGACCTCTAGAGCTGGTTTAAGAAAGGAGAGAGAGAGAAAAGATTAGACTGGAAAAGCATGTGTGTAGGGGGTGGGTTAGGGGTAGGTTGTATAGGACATTGTAGGCCATGAAAAGCACTTTGGGCATTTATTCTAAATGAGATAGGAAGTCATTTAAGGATTTAGAGCAGAGAGACATACTTGAAACAGAACTACTGGCCTCTCGTTAAATAGATTGTAGGGAAGTAAAGGTAAGAGCAGGAAGACCAGTTAAAGGCAATTGTAATAATTCAGGAAATAGAAGAGGAGGAGATAAGTTTTAATGGTTTAGATGGAGGTTGTAAGAGAAAAAGAGAAGTCAAGAATGACTCTAAACGATTTTTAATCTGAACTTTTACTTAGCTGTGGAAGACTGGGAGGAGCAGATTTGCTGGAGGAATATTAAAGATTTGGTTTGAGACACCTGATAGACGTTCAAGAGTAGATAGATGCCTTCATACGCTATCCAGAAATGAGTGCAAAATGGCCCATATTTAGATCAGTGACCTAAATATTTATGAGGTAAAACCATTAAAGATATACAAGTCTGGCATTTAGAGAATTCCAGACTGGAAATTGTAAATACGGATGTTCTCAGTTTATAGAAGGTATTTAAAGCCATGGTACCAGGTAAATAAAGGAGAGTTAGTCTGCGGATTGAGCACTGGGACATTCCTGGTATTTAAAATTCAGGGAGATAAGGGAGGAACTAACTCAGGAGAGTGAGAAATAGCTCTTGAGTTCTATAGGAGCAGAGAAAGGGAGCATCTTAATCTGACTGGGTCTTACCTCAGTAAGCATTATCTTCATTTTACACATAATTTAGCCCAAGGCCATTCTTGGGAGTATATTTCCTTGCCTAATGAGGGCACCGTTAGTCAATTCTGGACCACACATCATTTGTGTCCATATGTAGTGAATGCTGTTTTTATTACACTCTTTAGTGGAAGGTCTGACCTGTAGGGGCTTAAAGTCTCAGGTTTGGAAGTTTTTAGATCTAGTGCAATATCCCTTGAAATGCTGGAGTTCCCTCAATAGTAGTGGCCTTTTAACTTTTTTTTTGGTCATTGTTCCCTTTGAGACTCTAACATAAGAACTCTTACTTGAGAAGAGACAGATACAATTTCACATTCCACTCTCAAGGTATTTATGAACCCTTTAGGGACCTCTTGCATTCTTGACAGGTAGGGCTTTGCTAAAAAATTTCCAGTGATGATGATTCTCTGCTTTGTGGGAGGACACTTGAGGATTCTGGACAGCTTTGGCTGTTATTTCTTCCTTGTTTGGGGTGGAAATATGCCTCTCTCTAATTTATGCTTTGGAGGTCCTAATTTTGCCCCCATGGTCACACTGAGCAAATCTGCACTCTTTTCTATGTAAAAGCCCTTTGACTCTTTCAAGACCAAATTGTGAACTTTTCTTAACTTTTTAAAACATCTTTATTGAGATATAATTTACATACCATACAGTTCACCAATTTAAAGTATATAATTCAGTGATTTTCAGCGTATTACATTATTATTTTTTTTAATTTGGTAAAATATATATAACAAATTCGCCATTTTTATCATCTTTAAATGTATAAATTAGCGGCATTAATTACATTCACATTGTTATGCAGCCATCATCACTATGTATTTCCAAAGCTTTTTCATTACCCTAAGCAAAAACTCTGTAACCATTAAGCAGTAACTCTTCCCATGAATTTGTTCTAGGTATTTCATATAAACGGAATGTCCTTTTATATCTGGCTTATTTTGTGTAACATAATGTCTTCAAGGTCTTAACTTTTTATCCAAACCAAATCTTATACTATAGGATTTCAAATTCTACTGTGTTTGACAGTTTTTTTCCCCACCACGCCTAGAGTTAATTATAAAAAAGTAGTTTCCAGAGGTGTTTATTGAATTAATAACAGTATTGTAAGGGCTATTAGTTAGAACTAGCTTTTTCTGAAAATGGGTTGTAGGGAAGGCTGACAGAAGGTCACATTGCTAACTTATCTTTTCAAAAGTTAACTAACATTTTTTACTAACAATAAAGATAAATACATTTAATGCTATTAAATAGTACATTTTCCATGTACATTGTTAGAAACTGCTACTTAGGAGTAAATTACAATTCAAGAGTGTAATTGATAAAGGGCACTGTAGAATTTCATACCATAATAGCGCTTCTTGCCTTGGAAAAAGTGGCAGTATAATATGCTCTTCCTTTCTTCCTCTCTCTTTTCTTCCTTACTTCCTTCCTTTTAATATAAAATAATGGAATAAACTCACCTTAGGGCAGTGGTAGGGAGGCCATAGATTACCTAAAATTAAAGTAAAAAAACCCCCAAAACTGTTTAAACTTGGATTGCTCCAGAGTGGCTTGACTGTTGCCAAAGCTTGGCAGGAAACCTGGGGGCAGTTTACAGTGGCTCATCCCCAGACCAGGTGAGAAAGTACAAGTTGACCTAATAAATTGCTCCTATTAGAGTGAGTTGAGCATTTGGATCCTCTTCCTCAAGCAGTTAGTACGTGGTGAGGTCCTCCAAGATCTTTTTAGTAATTTAATCAAAAGTAATTGAAATTTGATTTATTCCACTTTGTAAAATGTAAAACAGTAGTTTTCCAGGCACTCATTAGGGTCTGCAAGACCCTTTCAAAGAATCCACAAGGTGAAAACTTTTTATAATGGCACTCTGACATTATTTGCCTTTTTCATGCTCATTCTCTCAGGAGGATACAGTGGAGTTTTTCAGGGGCTACATAACGTAAAATAACATCATTGCTCTGGTAAGTTGTGTATTGTATTTTCTAAAATTTTGTAAGTATTATTCAGATGCAGGTGTGTTTAGTAGACATTTTCTCAGTAATAAATGAAATAAGCCTGCTACTTAGAGGAAAACAACTGATACTCAAGCAAAAATTAAAATTTTGGAAAGTTTATATATACTACCCTGATTTTGACAGTTCTCTAATACTTAGACTTTTCTGATGAAATCAGTGGTGATATTATAAATGTGACTTTTAAAATATATTGTATAATGAAATGCATTACCATTCATGGTTTTACAAAGACATGCATGGGTAAAAGCTCTATTCAAAGTACAATATAGACCAATAGACTTTAATGTAACCGTCAGAGTGCGATAAGGCACATTGGTCTGGTTTCACACATTTCAACTAATCTTTAAAAAATCACCACTTGTGGAGTTTTGCTTTAGTATCAAAGAATATCCCCAATTATATGGGAAAGGAGGAATATTTTAATAACCTTTTTAAACTGCGTATCAGTGTGAGGCCACATTTTCTTCATATATTTCAACTAACACATTTAGCAGCAGATTAAATATAAAAGCAGATGTGAGAATCTAGCTATCTTCTATTAAGCTAGACACTAAAGAGATTTGGGCAGATGGGAAACCATGCCTTTTTTTTCACTGTACTAACTGAACATTTCACTAAACGTTTTTTGTTTGGGGAAATATAATTATTTTTCATTAAAATGTTATCTATGTTAACCTATAATGGAATTGCTATTTTTAGAATTAACAAATATTGAAAAAAGTGTTTTAATTTCTGTATTGATCGAGAAAACCCACATATTTGTAAGCTCTTAAGGTCCTCCGTAATTTTAAGACTGTAGAGGGATCCTGAGGCTATGAAGTTTGAGAATCCCTTCTGTAAAATATAATTGTACTTTTATATCATCTCCTTAATTCAAATAATGCTGTGAGTTGTAATAATAATAATATTTCTTATAGGATATTTCATATTCTATGTGCCAGGCACTGTTCTGTATGTTTTATATATATTATTTCATATAATACTTGCAGTAGATTTTGAGGTAGTCCCTGCTTTCAGATGACCAAAGCACACACAGAGTGGTTAGCTAATTTTTTCAAGGTCCTCCAGGAATATCTGAAACTCTTAAGAGTAGGATAAAATAGGTAATATTACCCAAACTTATTTGACCATTAAATCTTTTTTTTAATGGAACAATTTTTTGACTAGTGTTCATTAGAATCTGTTTTTGGAAATGCATATTAGTAGGAGATCATTGAAGGAAAAAAATTAAAAACAAAACTTAAAAAAGAGTAGTCAGTTTTGGTTGAATAGTATGAAAGGATTGATTAAGAGGAATATAGAAAGTGACCATTGGATTTGCAGGATGGAGGTTTTAGTAATCTTGAGCAGTTTCAGTGGAAGAGGATAAAGCAGAAGTCTCATTGGAATTGATTAAGGAGAGATTAAAATAAGGAAGTGGATACAGTGAAAATGGACTAACTAGTTTTGCTATGTAGATGGTCAGGGTTAAGGAAGTTTTTAGATGGGAGATACTAGAACATGTTTATGCTGATAGTAATAATATGGCAGGATAAATATAGGATGTTGAGAGACCATATATAGAGAGGTGGACAAGAGCCTTACCTACCTGAGTGTGTGTGAATACATACTCATACACAAATACGTATACATAGTTGGATCAGGAAAAATTTCCCTCAAGAAATGACATTCGAGCTACAGTTTGAGGGCTAATCTTTGCATAGGCTTTCCTGTGCAAAGAATTGAAAAAAAGCAACAAGAAGAGGGTACTAGGCTGAATAAACAGTATACAGAACAGCCCTAGGATAGAATTGATCACGGCGCATTCATGAAACATAAGTCAGGCATGTCTGGGGTCAGAGAAAGTAGATGGGTGGTATGACATAAGGTGGAAAGGTAAGCAAGGTCTAGATTGTGTAGGATCTTCTAAGACGTGAGGAGTTGGTTCTTTATCCTAAGGGTAATAAACACAAAAGATCATAAGCAGGATAAATTATCCTCAAATTGGCTTTTTAAAACATTTACTCTTTCAGCAAGTAGAAGGGGTTAGAGAATGGCAGAAGACCAGTTTTGAAGTAGATGAATTTGGGGAGTAATTTTACTCTGCTAAGGGAAAAAGCTACAGAGCCTGGAGTACAAAGCACAACAGTGACGGAGAGAGAGCTAGGAAAGGGGGAACATTGTTTTAAAAAAGTGGAGAGATAATTATGTGTATATATACACACATACACATATAGCACGTAAGTATATGCTTAATAAGTATATATACACACATACATGTACGTAAATATATGTATGTAAAAACATGGACATATATAATTTTTATAACTTTATTGCTATAAATTGTATATATAGAAGACCACAACTTGTAAGTATATGGCTTTTTGGATTTTCATATGACATGTCTATGAGACTTTTTCCCAGAATAAAAAATATATGTGTATATTACTAACATCCCAAACTCCCTCTTCCCAGTGGTAGCCACTGTCTGACTTCACACACATTAGATTAGTTGATTATTGTAAAGGATAAGAGTAAGGGGAAGCTGATTTTTGATATATGAATACCTAGAGAAAAGTGCAAAAATGGTAGTCTAGAACTTGATGAATTTTTACAAAATGAACATATCCCACTAAAGTTCAAGATACAGAACCTCAGAAGCACCCTTTGTGTCCACTCATACTTGTTACCCCTTTCCAAATGTATCCACTACTCTGACTATCACCACTGTGTTGGAGGTTTCCAAGGCCACCCACGTATTCAGAGATTAACTAGGACTCATGAGACTAGGCATGTAGTTGTACTACCAGCTGAGATTTATTACAGCAATGTAGTAAGAACACACATCAGATCATAAGGGGAAAAAGACAGATGGAGTATGGAGGCATGCATACATAGGCTTTCATATGTTCTCTCCCTCTCATGGGGGCGTCACACAGAGCCCACTTTTTCCCAGCAATGAAAATATAGCAACATGTGTGCCATGTTTCTACCCAGAAGAGCCCATTAGAGACTCAGTTCCTGAAGTTTTTATTGGAGTCTGGTCACAGGCACTCTTACCTAGTATATACTAAAATTCCAGACTCCCAGAAGGAAGGCAGGTGTTCAGTATAAATCAGATTGTTTGTACAGAGTCTCGGCACAGTGAGCCACCTGATTACTTAGTGAAAGTTTTATATCAGCGTAGGAAACTATTTACTAGCCAAGTTCCCAGACACCAGCCAAAAGGCCAGTGTTACAAACAAACCTTTCTAAGGATAGCAATCTCAGACCTGCTCTGTTAACTCTTTATGCACAGGCACCATAGATGAGTTTCGCCTATCCTTGAACTTAATGTAAAAAGAGTAACATAGTATGTCCACTTGGCTTATTTTACTCAACATTGTTTGTGAGATCTAGCTAAGTCCATTCATTCCTATTGCCAAAAAGTATTCCGTATATTATAGGATACCACAGTTTATCCTTTCTACTATAGATAGACAAAGTTGTTTCACCTTTCAACATTTGGTATTACCGCTTTTACATTGTAGTCATTCTTCTGTGTATGTAGTAATATTTTGTTATGGTTTTAATTGATATTTATTTCCCTAATGACTAATGAGATTGAGCTTTTTTCAGAATGCTTTTTTATGATAATTTTTTTTTGCATGTGTTTTGGCCATCTAGATAAATTTTGTTGCAAATTGCCTGTTCAAGTCACTTGCCCATTTTTATATTGAGTTGTCTGATTTCTTTGTAAGAGTTTTTCATATATAGTTTGGATATGAGTCCATTGTTGGATATATATTGCAGATACCTTCTTCCATTTTGTGGGTTGCCATTTCACTCTTTAATGGCTTCTTTTAATGAAGAAGTTATTAGCTTTAAAGTAGCCTAATTAATTGATCTTTTCCTTGAGTTTGTGCTCTCTGTCGCCTTAAGAGATCTTTGTCTATTCCAAGATAAAGAAGATAGCCTCTTGTGTTACCTTTTAGAAGCTTTATTGTTTTACTTTTCGTATTTAGATCTATATTTCACTTGGAATTTATTTTTGTGTATATGGTGTGAAAGTAGGGGTCAAGATTCTTTTTTTCATATGGATAGCCAACCGACTCAGCATTATTGAAAAAAAAATGCCATCACTGCTGTGCAATGATACCTTTTAAGTATCTATAGCTCTCCATTTTGTTCTGTTGTTTTATCCTGTGCCAATACCACACTGTCATCATAATAAGCTTTATAATAAGTATTAATATCTGGTAATATAAGTATTTCAACTGTTTTTCAAGATTGTTTCGACTATTCTTGGTCCTTTGAATTTCCGTATAAAAAGTTTTAGAATGTTGTCATTTCTCTCTCTCTCTCTCTCTCTCTCTCTCACACACACACACACACACACACACACAGATATGCACAAAAGAACTTGAGATTCTGATTGTATTGATTCAGTAAATCAATTTAGGGAGAATTGATATCTTTAGAATTCAGTGTACCAATCCATGAACTTGTATACCCCTCTATTTAAGGTATTTAAAAATTTGTTTTCTATTAGAGGTCTTGCACTAGATTTATTTCTAGGTATTTGATCTGGAAGACATAAGTATCATTAATTGAGCTCTCTGCCCGATCTGTTCTTGATAGAATCTGAATGCTCTTGGTATCAGAAAGCTGTTTCAGCCTAGTTCAGAGATAATACATACAGGACTATTCTGTGTGGAAGGTCTCCAGAGATTTCAGAATTAAAAAACAAACTTAACTGTATCAGTATGGCAAATTATTTTATAGTGAGACAGTTTTTATACTAAATATTTGGATGTTGAAACGTGAAATGCTTATAAATCATATTGCACAATTTACTTGTGGTTTCAGTTGAGGTTAGAAAAATCAACATTTCACTGGTTTTACATATTGAGTGTAGAAGGAATTTATTTAGTGTTAGAGTGCATGTGTGTGGAGGGGTGAAGTGTAATGTTAAGAAAATGTACTATGATATAATTATAAAATGAATGTTTTCAAATATGTGACACTTCTTGTAGAACTTTTATTTTTAGAAACTTGAGGAATGAAAGATCTATTAACCTCTATCAAATTAACATTTTTATGCCTTTATTTCTTCATCTGCACATAAAGGATAATAATAGCACCCCCTTCAGAAAGGATTTAGAACAGTGTCTGACTCATAATAAGTGCTTGGTAAACAGCAGCAGCATCATTATCATCATCATCACCATTATTATTATTATTTGTTTTTCTGCAGATATTTAAGTAGCAAGAGGTCATGGACATTGTCTTGTTCACTATTTTCACCACCTGTGTACTAGATTGTGTGGACACAGTCCCTGCATTCATACAGCTTGCAATCTAGTCTACATATTGTGAATAATAAATCTTATTCATAATAAGACCGTCATGCTTCTATAAGAAACTATTTATAGAATATGTACTTACTAATTTTCTACAGTGACAGTGTTGTTTTATATACTTGTTTAAGTTGAAATCCTTAGGGAATATTAGACTGTTGGCTTTGTGGTTGTGCAACTTTTTACTTGAACTGTTGGTGATTGAGTCCTCTCTGATGCAGAGTCCTGGGAATTGAAAGTTCTAGTTTTGCTGCTAATATTGTACATGAGTCTGAGCAAGTTCTTAATCTTTTCTGTAATCGAATGTACTAAATGATATCTAAAGTTTCTTCCAGCTCTCATTTTGTTATTAATCAGCTTCACTAAATTATGTTATGTTCCATGGGTAGAGGGTAGCAGGAATCCATGGTCCATAATATGTACTTGCTTTGAAACTGAATGCTGAAATTTAAATGTTGAGCTCATATTCCTTAATTGTATTTTGGTTTTATTTATAGATGCCAGAAGTGGGTGGAAAATTGTAGGAGAGCAGACTTAGAAGATAAAACACCTGATCAACTAAATAAACATTATCGATTATGTGCCAAACACTTTGAGACCTCTATGATCTGTAGAACTGTAAGTAATAGGAGAGCTTGGTTTTTTGTTTTCTTTCTCTCTCTCTCACTCACTATCTGGTTGGAGATGTAAATCTATTAATGTTGGAGGGTATCCTTGTACTCCACTTTTTTTTTAAGATGCAGATAAATTTGGATCTGAATAGTATCTGTTTTGTTCTTAAAAACTTGTTTTTCTTATACCCCTGTTTCTGATGCCCCATTTCTATTCACCAGAGATAGCCATTTTAAAACTTCTTATGTAGCCTTCAGAAAATTGTAGATTATTATAAAAATTTATATTTAAGGTAAAGTTGGCATTTTTTTTTTCTTTTTTTTTTGGAGCAGCTTCTCTAGAAGTTTTTTATGAGTGAAATCTTCAAGGAATGGAGCTTTTTGTTTTCATATTTTTGTTTTTGTACTGTTAGAACCAGCCCTAAATTTTTGTGTGCTAAATACAACAGGAAGCAAATCATAAAATTAATGTAAAAAATTTCCATTAGTAATTTGCGATTTCATGTTAAGACCTGGATCTCTCTATTGTTAACTGTGTGAATTTGACCAAGACACTTTCCCTCTTGGGCCCCAGTTTCTAATGAGGACATTAGTTAATTCCTGAGGTCTAAGACTTAACCCTCTGTGATTATATTATTGCTATGTTTCATAAAAGGCACAAATAGGGCGGATTTGATTGAAATGGAGCAGACTTAAAAGACTAAAAACTAATTAGGAAGGACAGTTTCGTTAAACAAATAACATTCTTGTTTAGCTATATAACTAATATCATCCCAGATACTGGGATAGATATAAACTTGATTTGAAGGTACACTATATATTATTACGCAGCAATTTATTTTGATATTTTTTTCAGATACATTTTGCAGAGGCATCAGAAAACTAAAGAATGATTGGGTTATTTTATTTCTCAAAATTAATTGAAGCAGATACTTGTGAAGTCATTGGGAGGTGAGCCAGTTCCGGTTCAACAGTATAATCACGAATAAGGGATAATTTTGCCTCGCTTACGTTAAAAGGGTGATAATGATCAACCAAAATAAGAGAGTTCACATGTTAAAAGGCAAACTACTTTTATGTTTTTGACATTAAATAAAAATATCCCATTATTATTTTAAATATACAAGCCAAATGCATTTTTATTTTAGTAGTAAATATGGTTCTTAATTAGATAATGCCAACGAGATTAATGTGAGAAGTTTAAAATATAATTCACTTTCATATTCTTGTTTAGTTAGAGCATAGAACAGAAAGATGAGCTATTTCTGCTTTTTATATTTCCACAATTCTTGGATATTAACACAAATGTGAGAAAAATATTTTTTTCTACACATTTAGATGATATTGCTATTAAAAACTGAATTACCTGATATCTATATTCAGAATTTTGGCTTCATTAGTTTGGCATTTAAGATCACATCAGTAAGCATTGTGGCTAGTTCAACCAAAGCCAGATATTATCTTTAATGCTAAAGTAAGATCATCGCTTTATGCTCAAACCTTAATTCAGCAGTTAAAAATTAAGTCTTGATACTGAGTTAAAATTATACACATGAGATGAATATAGCCCTTTTTGGCATGTGTACTTATAATTAAATATTTAAAATTAAATAATTAAAACTCATGTTTTTCATTCATAGATTGTTTTCTGGTCTGTAATATTTTTGCTTTATAGCATATTAACTTGATTTGAATTTTTAAAATTTATTAGAATGTTTTATCCTGCCTCTCCTTATTTAATAATAAGTAGAATATCAAGAGTTGACTGTATATGTGTGTATGTTTGCTTTTTGAAATGTTTGCTAAGTGGAAAAGATTAGATGCTTTGAGTATTCTGTAGTCTTTGCTCCATTCAGTGATTGTGTCCCTCCCTAATCAATCCTTGAATCAAACTCCCTAGTAGACTCAGGATAATTGGCTCAGCATTAGAAGCTGGATGTCATAAAGAAATAGGTTTTTCTATGTGTTTTCTATGAGGCATGAGATTGAACTAGAAAATATTGAATCTGAATAGAAGTTCTTCCCAAATGTGTTCAACAACTCTCTGGATAAAAACTAAGGTAGTGTGTTTCCTTTAGTTTACATAGAGTTGACCCTTTAACAACACTGTTAGGGGCACAGAAAGTCTGCATATAACTTCGACTCCTCCAAAACTTAACTACTAAACAGTCTTTTGACTGAAATCCTTGCCAATGACATAAACATAAACAATCAATTATACATATTTTGTATGTTATGTGTATTATATACTGTTTCTTACAATAAAATAAGCTAGAGAAAAAATTTTATCAAGAAAATCATGAGGAAGAGTAAATACATGTACAGTATTTATTGAAAAAAAAAATCTGCATATAAGTGTACCTGCGTAGCTCAATTTGTTGTTCATGGGTAAACTGTATTTTTCCTTGATATCTTCCTAACCTTCCTTCCCTGGGTAGAAAAATATAGAAGTTGATATTTTGTTTGGCATATACTTTGATCATGTGTTAATAGTCAGCTTTGAAACGATCACTGCTCCCAGAAAAACTCTTGAAAATAAAGTGTTTTGTCTTCCTCAGTACAAATTCTGGAAGAAATTAAAGGCACTGTTTCTTTGGATTAGCTGGGGGAATGTAGTAGCAGTTATTCATCTGTTACTTTACCTGTCCCTACCTGATCTCCTCTGGGCTGGCTATGGAAGACTGTCACCATCTAAGTATTCATCCAGCTTTTAGCCAGGTTGGATTGTGTTAACAGGAATTAGGATAGAGTCTGGTCATCCTTCAATGATAAGAACATTAGAATTAGAAGGGGATTTAGAAATACCTAGTTCAGGGTTTACAAAAGTGTGATTATGTATATCACTTGTGGTATGAGTGATTTCAGGTGGCACATGAATCAATTTTTATTTTAGAAGTTTTATAATATGTGTTAAAAATATAACTAGCCCATCAAACCATCATTTTATAGTTTTAATTGCGTAAGGCAGTGGTAACTAAAAAAGTGAGTGGATTGTGTAAAAGTAAAGATGGTATAACTGAAGTGGCAAGCATTATGATCATTAGTACGTGAATAATTTCATTTTGCGGAAATGTTGATCTAGTTCAATACCTGAATTTTACTCACAAGAGGAAACTGAGGTCCAGAAAGAGAAAGTATTTGGCCAGGGTCTTATAGTGGGTCACTAGTTGAGTTTGACCTAGTTTCTAGGTCTCCTGGGTCCCAGTCCAATATTACTTCACTGTGCCTTAATGCTTCTCAGTAATAGTAGCAAAAGTGGAGTGAACATCAGGTAAGGGAAGAATAATTATAGAACATACAAGAAGATAAGTTATTTGAGAAACTTTTGTGCCTGTTGTAGATTTGCTGGGCTTATGGAAGGGCAGAATAGATCAAATAGCTGAGAGGCTGAATTAAAAATACATATGCAAAATGCAAATACATTTTATTTCTTATGCATGTTATCAGTTCAGTTCCTCAATTTAAAATAGTAAGTTATCAAAAAGGCAAATGCAAAAAGAGTTAGAAATAGTAAGCTGATCTGAACTGACATCATCAATTCTTCAGATCTCTCCACACTTTAGAGCTGGAGTTGAAGAGTACTGGGGAAATCATTACGATAGATATTTATTTATGTGTAATGCATTCTTAAGGACTGTCTCTGAATTAACACATTTTTCTTTTTCAGAGTCCTTATAGGACAGTTCTTCGAGATAATGCAATACCAACAATATTTGATCTTACCAGTCATTTGAATAATCCGCATAGTAGACACAGAAAACGAATAAAAGAATTGGTATGTCAATGTGCTTTCAGCTCCCCCCCCCAATAATGCCATGAAATCAAATATAGATGCATTCATGTTAAAATTGAACCAAGTTACACTCTATTCTAAAGGTAGCAGTACCAGAAATGAACACTATGGTGATTATTGAAGTAGCTGGATGTAAAGTGATTAGTTTGTTTTAGTATTTAATTGGAAAATGTCCCTTGACTTTAGCCAGTTGATAGTCATTGACTTGGGCCAAAGTGTGCTATTAATTATAGGCTGCTAGCTCGTTCGCTTCCTGGGAAAAATAAAAAACCAAACACTATCTTTTGTTTTGTATTAAGGAAAGTAGAGCTGAGGCACATTTCCAGAATTCAGCACAAATGGATAGTTTTACCTAAAGATAAGGATTCTATTGCCATTAAGTACTGACGGGGTTTAGAAGAAGCTTTTAAATCTTTGTATATGGCATCATTTATGCATGTTTTTATAATCCTGTGATATCTTTTAGTTCTAAAGATTGAAACCCACCTGCTTTGTGCTGACTTTAGGTGAACAAAATGAAATTACTCAGATGCTTCAGTCCATGGCTGTCTCATATCATTGCCACTAGCAAGGCCCTTATTTTGTTCATTTTTCTCTCTTTCATTATTACCATTCCCATTCTTTTGTATGTGTGGTGTCCAGTAGAGATCTGATTTTTTCTTTTTATAGAGAACCAGTTTTCCCGACATGGTCTATTAATCCATCCTTTTCTCCAGTGGTATAACATGCCACCTCTGTCATATACTGAGTTTATATATATATATGGCTGTTTCTGGGAGCTCTGTTCTGTTCTGTTGGAGTATTTGTTCACAGCTGTACCATACCTTTTTTATTACCATGAATTTATAATAAGTCTTTCTCTCAAATAGGGTGATTTCTTAGCTCTTCTTTTTCAAAACTGTGGTACCAGCCAAAAATAGAAGGGAAAAAAAAAAACAATAAAATGGCTATCAAATATCAATAATCATTGACAAAACTAAATACTTCTTCTTTGAAAAGGCTATCAAAGTACTTATAGGAGTCCAGAAATTCAAAATGTGAACAAATTTCAGGGATTTTATTACAGTTCTCTAAAAGAGAATGTGTACAATTCTTCCTTAGATTACTTTTAAATATATATAGTTTTTATTGGTATAGATTATATATTCTGGATTAGATTGTTTCCAGCAATTTCAAAGACCCTTTTTAATTAATCCTAATAGTCCAGCAGGTTTTCTATCTAGTTGATTATATTATCTACAAATAAGGACAAATTTATCTCTTCTTCCAGTTCTTATAATTTTAATTTTTTTCTGTTGCCTGTTTTATTGTCTAGTCAAGATCCCTATTACTGTGTTGAATAGTCCTAATAAGGTCGCAACTGGGACATTTGCCTTGTTCATTAAGTATGGTATTTGCTGTTGGTATTAAGATAGTTTTTGTCAAGCCGAGATTCCCTTCATTACCTTCTAGTACTCATATTCAGAGCCTTTGTCATAATTTGTTGAACTAACCAAATGCTTTCATTGCACCTAATGAGTAGGAATGTTCACAGTCTTTTCATTCTTAAATGTGAATAACAATGATGGATTTTCTGATGTTAAACCATCTTTACATTCCTGTGATGAATCCTAATTGATTACAGTATATCTCTGTTTTTTTTATACTCTTGGATTTGGTCAATAATTTATTTAGGATTTTGCATTTATAAGTAAGTGTTGGTCTATAAATTTCTTTTCGTGCACTCCTTTTTTCCAGTTATGGTATCAAGGTTCTGTTAGCCTCATAAAATGAGTTAGATAGCTTTCCTTTTTTTTTCTCAATTTTTTTAGAAAAACTTGTATAAGGTAGGTACTTTCTGCCCTTGAAAGTTACATTGAACTTGGTAAAACCATCAGAGTGTTTGGGGTGGGTGAGGGAATATTTTGATTGCCATTTCAATTTACTGATTTTCTCTTCTTGTGTTTTATATGTTTACAAAAAGTTTGTGAAAATTTAGGATTTTGGAATGCTTGCCTTTCTCTTCTCCTAGAATGCTTTTAATGGTCTTTTCAAAGAATAATGATTAGTTTATCAGTGATTGCTATACATGTGAGATATTTTATTGTTTTTTTTCTTGAGTTGAGGGACTTACTTTTTGGCACTTTTTCTAGCTTCTTGAGTATTTAGTTCGTATTTATGTGTATCTAAAGCTATAAGTGTCTAAGCATATTTTATCTATATCTCACAATTCTAGACATTTAGTAGTAGTTTCATTATTCAGCTGTGAGTATTTTGTAATTTCCCCTATTTCTTTACCATAGAATTATTTTTGTTTTCAGTTTTCAGATATGGTTTTATTTTTTAAACCATTTTGTATTTTTTATTTCAAACGTTATTAAGTGATACATGGAGGATGCATATAGTCTATGTGTTGTTGATTTGTCTAGTTTTTTTTTGTGTCCATTATTGCTATTGAAGTCCGATGCCAGCCTAATTCTTGTTCATTTTTAGGTGACCTGCTTTTTCTCCCTCAAAACCTAGTATTTTTTTTTTTTTATGTTTGACATTTTAAATTTGGCTCAACTAACTAAATGTGAGGTTTTTCTTATTCAGACTTACATTTTTAAGTTATGAGAAAGCCTCAGTTTTCATTTCTTCATGCATTTCTTCTCTACTTATTTATTTGTTTTTCTGAGACTTCTCATAAATGAACGTTGATACTACACAAGAGTCCTCTGCATCAGCTTTCTTCTTAGTAATTTATACCAGGGGTGAGGAGCTCAAACATTTCCTATTCTAGCTATCATTTCTCTGTACTCTGCCCCTCGAGGAACCTCAAATACCATACAGCAGGCACACTCTCCCAGATCTGCCATCCTTATAACTCTGCAGCCCAGTGGATAAGGAAGGAATGTTTCAGGTTGGCTAGCCTGCTGACAGTTTCTTGTTATCAGCGTCATGTCCCATGCTGTCCAGTAGGTATCATGCTGTCTCCAGCTATCACTAGTACAGCTGCCCCAGTATAGTAATAGAGCGGGTTGTGATCTAAGCATTGTAGTGGATTGGAGGGAGAGAAAAGGATACAATGGGAAAGTTCTTCCTCTGTCTAACCTTTGGTGCTCTATACTGTGTGTCATTTCTTTTCCATACTAGCATTGTGTTACTTTCTGCTTTCCAGGGATTTCTCATAGATTTTGTGTTAGGTTCTGGAATCCAGCAACTCCCTCTTAACCTGGTGTCCCCCTGGCTTAGGTTGGGGTGGAAGATAGGATTTGTGTCTCCTTTGATTTGATCCCAAATGCCATGGTATACTTTCATGCATTTTATTACCACTAAACACTTATAACCCAAAGTTATGATGATTTAGGTATAAAGTGAGTTAAATACTGAGTATTTTATAAGCTTGGAGTCATTAGCAAATTATTCTTCTGGTTTTCTTATCATTTGTCTGAAGAATGTATTCCTTATAAAGAATATGCTCTTCAGAGAATTAAATTTGACTCCAGATATGCTTTTTACTTGTGAATCTACATAATGAACTAGAATTTAGTTTTCTTAAAAATGTTTCTTTTTTTCCTGTCATTTAGAGTGAAGATGAAATCAGGACACTGAAACAGAAAAAAAGTAAGTGATAGTGTTAATGACTCAACTTCTGAATGCTTTTTAAAAAGGCCTTGATCTGGTAAGGACAAATAAATATGTTTTATGTCCAAACTTGCTGTGAGAATGATGTAAGAGTGTGATAGGCATTGTCCTGTGGTCTGGAATTATCTGTGAGACTAAAATAAAGCCTTAGTTCGGTCTGTCTTTATTTAGTGCCACTATACCATACACTTTGCCTTTTCCCCACGAGGTACTCTCAGTGTGGTAGGGGTGACACACACAGAGT
>NW_006494614.1:47396980-47499152 GCF_000325575.1 Pteropus alecto | reverse complement strand
GTAGGGAAGGAAAGGCACCAGTAAGGACCGAAGCAGAATCTCTGTCTGCTCAATGTGTGGTGCATAATAAGTTCTAGGTAAATGTTTAAGTAATAAATGCTGTGGGGACACTTAGCCTTGTAGAGAATAGGAATCACAATAGCCTTTCTCCAGGTACTGATGCCTGAGCTGTGTCACCAGAGGATAAGGACTAGAAGTTACTTTTGTTCTTGTCAGTTATTACTGTCACTTCTCTGTCTCCTCCTTCTACTATTGTTATTATTAACATAACTTTTTATTGGGTGCTTACTGTGTGCCGAGACATTATTCTAAGTGCCTTACTTATATTAATTCATTTAATTCTCACAATAGCCCTGAAGTAAGTACTATTATTTTTTCCTTTTATAGATGAAGAGACATAGACTCTCAGGCAAAGAAAGTAGGGAAGAGTGTTAAATGCAAAAGTAGAGTAGCTTGATATAGGGTGCCAGATTTTGGGGAACTACACTGATTTTGTTGTCGGAGCTTCTAATAACCCATGATGGTTAGAAAATGAATCCAGAGGTGACCACAGGGGCCAGGACTTGCAGGGTTGTGTGTATGACTGTGAGTAGGGCACTTAACTTTAGGGCTTTAGTTTTCCCATCCAAATGTGAAGAAATTAAGCAAAAGATTTCTAATATTCAAAAATTGCATGAATATACTTTATATTATATTGGTTTAAATAATTGTCTCATCTCCCATGTAGAAGTACATATTCATGGTTTGATATTAACAACATCAACATGGACCTTGGAGCCAGACAAGCTAGAGTTTGAATTTTACCTCAATCCTTCTAATTGTCTGACTGGGCAATTATTTACTGTCAGTTGTCAAATGGGTTTATACCACCTGCCTGTAGAGGGAGTAGTGTGATACATAAAGAATGTCAACACAGTTCTCTTCCTTTTTCTGTCTGTTATTACTTTATATATGTAATTTGCCTTGTTAAGTTTATAAGAAATTGTTTCTTTGTTATAACAGCATTTACATGTAGAATTAAAATACATGTTTACAGTGTTTGTCTTCCTCACCAGAGCATGTCTTATTTTAATCTCTATCCTAGTCTATGGCCCAATAGGTACCATGTGATTGTTGAATGAATGAGTTTGTAGATTTTAAATATTTAACCAAGAATGTAAAATTTTTTGTTTGTATGGTTCCTCATGAGCCTATTTATAAAATTAATTCTTTGTTTTCCAGTTGATGAAACTTCTGAACAGGAACAAAAACATAAAGAAATAAACAACAGCAGTGCTCAGAACCCCAGTGCAGAAGAAGTGGGTGAAGAACAGGATGAAGACGTTTTACCTTTAACTCTTGAGGAGAAGGAAAACAAAGAATACTTAAAATCTTTATTTGAAATTTTGATTCTTATGGGAAAACAAAACATACCTCTGGATGGACATGAAGCTGACGAAATCCCGGAAGGTCTTTTTACTCCTGATAACTTTCAAGCTCTGCTGGAGTGCCGGATAAATTCTGGTGAAGAGGTTCTGAGAAAGCGCTTTGAAACAACAGCAGTCAACACATTATTCTGTTCAAAGACACAGCAGAAACAGATGCTAGAAATCTGTGAAAGCTGCATTCGGGAAGAAACCCTCAGGGAAGTGAGAGACTCTCACTTCTTTTCCATTATCACTGATGACGTAGTGGACATAGCAGGGGAAGAGCACCTGCCTGTGTTGGTGAGGTTTGTTGATGAATCTCATAACCTGAGAGAGGAATTTGTGGGCTTCCTGCCTTATGAAGCTGATGCCGAAATTTTGGCTATGAAATTTCACACTACAATAACTGAAAAGTGGGGATTAAACATGGAGTATTGTCGTGGCCAGGCTTACATTGTGTCCAGTGGATTTTCTTCCAAAATGAAAGTTGTTGCTTCTAGACTTTTAGAGAAATATCCCCAAGCTGTCTACACACTCTGCTCTTCCTGTGCCTTAAATATGTGGTTGGCAAAATCTGTGCCTGTTATGGGAGTGTCTATTGCATTAGGAACAATTGAAGAAGTTTGTTCTTTTTTCCATCGATCACCACAACTGCTCTTAGAGCTTGACAATGTAATTTCTATACTCTTTCAAAACAATGAAGAAAAGGGTAAAGAACTAAAGGAAATTTGCCATTCTCAGTGGACAGGCAGGCATGACGCTTTTGAAATTTTAGTGGACCTCCTACAAGCACTTGTTTTATGTTTAGATGGTATAAATAGTGACACAAATATTAGGTGGAATAACTGTATAGCTGGCCGAGCATTTATACTCTGTAGTGCAGTAACAGATTTTGATTTCATCGTTACCATTGTTGTTCTTAAAAATGTTCTATCTTTTACAAGAGCCTTTGGGAAAAATCTCCAGGGACAAACCTCTGATGTCTTCTTTGCAGCCAGTAGCTTGACTGCAGTACTGCATTCACTAAATGAAGTGATGGAAAATATTGAAGTTTATCATGAATTTTGGTTTGAGGAAGCCACCAATTTGGCAACCAAACTTGATATTCAGATGAAGCTCCCCGGGAAATTCCGCAGAGCTCAGCAAGGTAACCTGGAATCTCAGCTGACCTCTGAGAGTTACTATAAAGAAGCTCTAAGTGTTCCAACAGTGGAACACATTATTCAGGAACTGAAAGATATATTCTCAGAACAGCACCTCAAAGCTCTTAAATGCTTATCTCTGGTACCTTCTGTCATGGGACAGCTGAAATTCAATACATCAGAGGAGCACCATGCTGACATGTACAGAAGTGACTTACCCAATCCTGACACACTCTCAGCTGAGCTGCATTGTTGGAGAATCAAGTGGAAACACAGAGGGAAAGATATAGAGCTTCCATCTACCATTTATGAAGCCCTCCACCTGCCAGACATCAAGTTTTTTCCTAACGTTTATGCATTGCTGAAGGTCCTGTGTATTCTTCCTGTGATGAAGGTTGAGAATGAACGCTATGAAAATGGGCGAAAGCGTCTCAAAGCATACCTGAGGAACACTTTGACAGACCAAAGGTCAAGTAACTTAGCTTTGCTTAACATAAATTTTGATATAAAACATGATCTGGATTTAATGGTGGACACATATATCAAACTCTATACAAATAAGTCAGAGCTTCCTATAGATAATTCAGAAACCATCCAGAATACCTGAGAGGCTTTGTTGTATTTGATATTTGAAAAATATTTGTAAGAAATTTGAAAACATCTTATAGAAAAGCTGTAAGGTGTATGTAGGTCATTTAATCATTGACTATCTTGACCTTGAGGCCTCCCATCGAGTACATTATCCATTGATAATCTGCCTGTTTAAATGGCCCATGTTTGAATTCTCATGCTTTAGAGACTTAACTGTTCTTCCAGAAGATAGCATTGAAAGTGCCATGTTACACTTCTCTGTGATCTCTGCTAATGGCACTTTGGAATTGTTTTAGTTAAGTCATTTTAGACATAACATTTATTATCACTCTGCATCTAGTTGTCAGGTATTGAGTTATCAGTTCTTTGAAAAAATAAATTTCAAGGAGGTGTGAGAGGAAGGAATAAATTTTATAAAATGTTATAATGAAGCTCACGACTAACCTTTGAATGGTAGGAGTTTTAAGGATACTGTTAAAAATCTGTAATGGACAGTTAAGGGAATTACCAGACAGTGAAAGAAATGTGAGCTTGCCAAACAAGGATTTCATTGTAGATTTTGTTTAGCAATCTTAAAGGAACAAGGTACAGTTAAAGTTTGAATGGAAGAGCCTGTCGTTATTGTTCCACATCTGGTTTTTGCTGTTTACATTCCTTTGTTGAGCCTATATCTTCATAAGCTTTTTAGCAGGTATATGTTGATCACTTCTGTTTCATGGTCAAGACAGGATCAGAGGCCATGGATACTGACAACTGATTTGTCTGTTTTATTCTGTTCTTTTCCATGACTATATCTACTGCCTCGTCTTGAATTGTATGTAAAACCTGGAAAACCTACAAAACTGTGTTTTGTGGTTTATCTAGGAATGATACAGAAAATATTACTGTTATTTTTGGTGAATAAAATCAATTTGTATAGTTTATTTCAACCTAAATAAAATGTGAATTTTGTTTAAAGTTCAGATATGTTATTTTTGATGGGGACAAACTAGATTCTTGTGGTAAAATCTCTTCAAAAATCTTTTCACCATCACAATTGAAGGTAAGTTCTTATTTACTTATTTTTTGGTATATGGTTTACTATTGGGTATATAAAAAGATTTTAATTAAATTATTAAATATAAGCTATCTAACTTTTTTAAATATCAGGTACTATATGGCCCCTGATTTGTGTAATTATTGCTGGCAAAAATGTAAATGAATATAATTACAAAGATGTCACTGAATTATTTGATTGGGATAAGTTAGTGTTACTGAGTTTCAGCGAACAATGGGGTGTATTTGTGGATTGTCAGGTCTTCATGATGGCTGGCAGTGCATTTCCCTGTCGTAGACAGGCCCAGCAGACATATCAAATCAGGACGCATTATCCAAGCAGCTTATAAAAAAGCTATCGAGAGTTTATTTTATATCCAGAGCTCTAACAGGTGCCTCTCTTCTTGGCAGAACTGATCAGGTTCATGACAGCAGGGTGACAATGAAAGCGACAGGTGGCCTTTTAATACCTGCATCTCAGTCACAAGAGTGATGTGACTCTGGCAGATTATTTAACCCGGATATGTTTTCTAAACTGTAAAACCACACTTGTGGTTGTGCTGTGAGATTATTTATTATCAGTTACCTATTACATCTTAACAACATCTCCAAACTTAATGGCTTAAAAAATTAGTTTATCGTTTCTCACAGTTTTGTGTCTTGTTTGAATGATTCTTTTGCAAGTCTCATGTGGGTTCTCTGCATTCAGATGGCAAATTGACTGGAAGCTGAGTGGAACAGCTGGGCCTCTCCATGTGGTCTTTTATCTTGGCCTTATGGTCTCTGAGTGCTGAGAAGGCAAAGGCAATAGCATTAAAGCTGGCCTCAAGAATTGACAGAACATCACTTTCACCATATTCTTTTGGTCAAAGCAAGTCACAAGGCAGGCCAGATTTCAAGGTGTGAGGAAATAGACTCGTCTTGATGGGAGGAGCTGCAAAATATGGCCCGATTTCAATCTACCATAATAATGTATCCAAAACATTTATGCAACAAGCATTGGTTAACCTTTTAAGGTACCCATCATTTGTTTTTATAAACCCTGAATGTTCTCTAAATTTAGGAATTTATTAAAAGCTTAAAAACTTCAATTTGCTAAGAAGTATTTTCACAAACTCTGATATTAGAAGTTAGATTGAGTCGATGATAGTCTCCCCACAGATGAAACAAAGATTGTCATTTTTGCAGAATTAGGTAGAACGAGGTAGATGTAGTGAACTATTCCATAAATATTGGTTGAATGCTTACTGTGTGCCAGGCTGCTTGGTTAAGTGCTGGTATAACATGTGCTTTGTTACAGAGCGTACACCCTAGAGTTGGCCCACAGGATTACAATTGTAGTTATTTTATAAACTGCCCTCCCCCCGACACACATTTTATAGAGTTAAGTGAATCAGATTGAAATGAAAGGAAAAGAAAATAGCATATAGGTATCATGAAAGCCTTGTACAGTATTTTTTTAAATTCTGTAAACAGTTTGCAAAATATACTAGGAAATATAGTCAAGATGTAAAGTATCTAATTGGAGGAATTTTTGCCTGTAAAGTATAGTGGATTGAGTTGAAAGAGACCTCTTGATGCCAGTTCCTCTGCAGTAACTTAGTTGGATCTGGTTTTTGTTTCATATTGGGGACAGCCACTTTTTCTTTTTAATTAACTTTTTTTATGGTGACATTGGTTAACGAAATCCAATAAGTTTCATCTGTACACTTTAACAGTAAAGCATATATATATATTTATACTGTTTATCTACCATAGTTAGATTTCTTTCTGTCACCACATACTTGATCCCCTTTACCCCGACTGGATCTGGTTTTTGTTTCATATTGGGGACAGCCACTTTTTCTTTTTAATTAACTTTTTTTATGGTGACATTGGTTAACGAAATCCAATAAGTTTCATCTGTACACTTTAACAGTAAAGCATATATATATATTTATACTGTTTATCTACCATAGTTAGATTTCTTTCTGTCACCACATATTTGATCCCCTTTACCCCGATTACCTCCCCTCCCCTCTCTCCCCGCTACCCCCTGGTAACCACTAGTTTGTTGTCCATGTCCCTGAGTCTCTGTCCTGTTCATTTGTTGCATTTGGGTTTATATCCCACATATAGACAACCACTTTTTAATAACTGTTTAAAGTGAGAAATTTATAAGACAGGAAAATTTTACTTGCAGTGTTTATTAATGTACTTTAGAACTTACAAAGCACTTTATGTCATTTAGGTTCTCAAGAGAAACTTGGGCAAGTATTATTCCCATTTTTCAGTTAAGAAATGAAGCTCACAGAGGTAAATAAATTGCCCCAAATTATATACCTAGTAAGTGTCAGAGCCAGATACTTCAGTCCTTCAGTCTTAAAATTGATTGCGAAAGCCACTTCATTCTTAAGATTTATAAAATAAATATTTGCTTTAGGAATAGACTCCTTTTATGTTCATGCCTCATCCATTGCCAGCTTTCAGCACAGCATCTCTAAATTGTTTATTATAGTCCACGTAGGTTCCTTGCAAAGTAAAATAAAATTGAAGCCTGAAACTTCTGAGTCTACAGACTGGGTATAGAAATGCTGCCACCTTTGTTTGGCTGCCGAGACACCACCACAAAAGACTGTACATCCAAGTCCATTTATTTCACGAGAGTAGGTGCAGCTGTCTTGCTGTAATCAAATGCTCCTCTGTAGCCAGCTTTTTGTGGCCAGAAAAAGCAAAGTCATTTTTAGTACAGATTAGCATAAAAATCTCTACTAGATCAGTTTCAGGAAACAATTACAAGCTTAGAAACAACAAGTGTGATCTACAGGTTGGTTAAGATGGCAGTTAATTTCTATACCTTTTTAAATGCCTCTATTTCTCACCATGAATACTATATAAATAGAATACACTACTTGCCACTGTATTTGGTTTCATAAATTATTTGGACAAGGTGAACAACAGACTTCAAAACTAAGTAGAGGTAGTAAATCTCTTTTTAATGAGTTTGAATTTACAGTAGTTTAAACATCTGGAAGTTTAAAGTTTTAATCCATTCCAAATGTTCAACAAGGATATACTGCAAAGAGGATATTGTAATTGGGGGATCAAGAAAACTACTTTGACTCAATTTGAAGCCTTTCTAATTTTCTCTATATGCATTAATCACATAAAAAGTAAGAGGCTGACAGTTCAAAAAGAGGAGAGATGGACCCAAATATCCAAGTTGGCACGCTATGGAAGAATAACCTTTAAAAGAGGGCATAGTTATAACAGGGATGAGGTTTAAAAGCTGTTAATTAACATCTAGGATGCTGCCAGATAGTGCTATTGTGTTCTTTGTTCTGTGCTTTTCTACAAGGTGAGATTTTTAAAATTGTTTTTATTGAAACAGGATTTAGAGGAGTCAGACCTTTTGACTTCTAAATTGTAATTTTGATTAATGCATCTTGTAATCCAAGAATCGGGTCTGCAGCCAGCATCTGGCATGAGATCAAGCATTCATTTAGTGCGCACTTATTGAGTCCCTACTGGATACTTGTTAGGTGTTTCTTTAATTTTGTTACAGCAAAGCAGGGTTGTGGTAGGAAGAGTGATCATCACTGTGGAGCAGTCGCTGCTGACCGACTGCTCAGTATATGCCAGCTGCTATGCTAAAGCACTTGACCTGGGTTCTCTCATTTAAAATTCTCCACTCTATGAAAAAGGTACTATTATTCCCGTTTGTTAAGTTAAAACCTGAAAATTTGAAGAAGGTCACACAACTAGTGGAAGATGGAACCATGATTCTAACATGATGTAAGGATTTGCAGGTATAATTTCTTGTTTCATATTTGCTCTTCATTCTAATTTCAAATACTGTATTGAACACCTCTGGTGCTCAATTGAAATTTAGCCTCAGGCACGAGGCTAGGTGTCATAGATAACAGATGAATGAGATGAGATGAAGCCCATGCCATGGATGCAAAGGTATGTAAGATTGGGCCTGTACCCTTAGTGAACTGAGTCACATGGAGGAGCTAGACATGCAAGCTGGGATAAACCAAGGGCAGTGATAAAGATAGGGTAAACATAAAATTGATCGTCCTAACCAGAACACTTCTGAGAATGTAAGGAGGCACTATGAATAGTTAGGCCAGAACAACAAATTAACCAGGACTTATGGTCATCCTAGCTAGAGGAAACCCATGATGTGAAGGGAACATGGAGGAAACAGCCTGACTAGAGGAGGTGGTGTCCTAGCTAGATTTAGAATTGCAAAGTGCGACATGTTCTCGTATCCAGTCATCACCCATACACCCTAGTTCTTCACCCTTCAGACTTCAGCTTAGATGTCACTTTCTCCAGGGGCTTCCCAGTCTCTGAAATCTGAGTCAACTAGCTCTTACATATGCTCCCAGGTTTGCCTGGTTCTTCCATTAGATGTAAGCCCTGTGAGAACCTGTGTGACTCTTACATGTCTTCCAGTTTGAAGAATATAGGATGTCAAAGGGTAGGCAGCAGCCTTTGCAGAAACCTACAAAAGCAATATTTGAACTGAAAAAAAGCAATATTTGTTTCACATATACTACCACATTTAACTGATGAATGATAGTGGTGTATGAAACTAGGCTAGATTCACCACCAACATTGCCAATAAGAGGGCTAAAGGTGGGGTAATCATATAATTGATCGTCCCAGCGATCAGAGGTCCAGTGGGATAGGTTTGAAGCTGCTGAGAAATGGACACTTGATACGAGGTCCACCTTTAAAAATGGTCTGTACCATGGGATTTTGTAACCCCAAATGTTTTAAAGTTAGTCTCACTTCCTTTCCAATGAAAATGTGACTTGTTATCTTAGCATTAGTAATATATCTATACAATATGATTAATTCCCTCAAAAAACAACAGATGATCATTACTATATTAAGGTTTTCAAGATACCTGCTAAAGATGTAATACTTTTTCCCAAACTAGTATTACACATAATAAACTAAAACCTGCATGCTAGTACAGTTTTAGAGCAATAAAGTTATACAGAAAACCTCTCATTTTAGAGAACTAGACAGGATAGCTTGCTCAGGATCATGCCACTCCTTGGTGGCAGAGGCCAGGGGAGAACAGAAGTGTCTCAACAGTGCTGTGCTGTCATACCATACAGACATAACTGAAGATGGAAAGCCTGAAAGAATCATTTCTTGGCAAGTGAGGAGTGTTCACCCTTAAAACTGTTATTAATGTAAATGGTAATCCCATAAGTATGTCAGCTTTATAGGAGAGAGATTTATTAAACAGGCCAGGGTCTGGGGTTAGTTCTGGGCACATTTCTGTTTTAAGTTAGCGTAACATTTTGGTTTTAAAAATATTTGGTATTGCTTACATCTTATTTGGAAAATTCCTAGTCTTAATGTGATTATTTTTCTTTGGAAGAGTATATGTGGTTAGGTTGTGGATTTGCAAAGCCTTTTTCTTAAAAAATGAGATGCTGAAAGCTTATAATTGCATCTTGTGGGATTTGAACTTATTAATAGCAGTTACTATATATTGAGCACTTACTATGTACCAAGCATCATATTAGGTACTTTGTATGAATCATGTTATTTAGGCTTATAATAACCTGATGCAATAGGTGTTACTCTCCTCATTTTATGGATCCGAAAGTGACTTGTCCAAGGCCATTCAGCAATGGAGTACGATTCAACCCCTGACCAATTGATTCCAGGAGACCAGGCTGCTCCTCAGAGTGGAAATACCCACCTTTTTAATAATGTGTATGAAAAGACAGGAGAATGTATAGCAAAATACTAATGTTTGCCTCTAAGTAGTGGGAGCATGAGGAGTTATAAATATCACCATTGTGTCCCCATCTCTTGCCCTCAGTTACTTCTCACCACTTCTGCAGTTACCACCTTAGTTCAAGTCACTATCATCTGCCATTTTATCTTTCCCTCCAAGTTTATGTCCCACCTAACAGGCAGTGTGATCATGGACCTCCTCTTCTCAGACCCCTCCAGTGGTCTTAGATCAGATTTCAAGCTCCAACGATGGCTCTAAGGCCCTGTGTGATCTGGTCCATATCACCCTCTTGCCTCATCTCCTAGTCAGATTCTTGTTCACTCTGCCCAGCTCTTAAGGTCTTTCAGCTTCTCCCACTCAGCAAGCTCATTCAGAGAAGCTTATTTAAAACCTTTATACTGCTGTGCCTTAAAAGTTGTTAACCCAGGTATTCCTAGCTCAATTTTGGTATCATTCAGATCTTTGCTTAAATATTATGTCCACAGCGAAGCTTTTCTGATTACCCTTTCAAAACCAGCCTTTTACGACCTTTACTAGAAATGACTTGTCTTCCTACACGAGTATATAAGTTCTGCAGGGGCTAGGACCTTGTCTTGTTCACTGTGGTTGTATACCACTACCTTTAACAGTGTCTGGAATGTAATAGGTGCTCTGTATTTGTGGAACAAATGGACAAATGTGTTCTAAGATAATGGGAAGTTGAGAGTGGCTGGAGGATTAAGAGTAGGGGAAAATAACGAGATGAGGATGGAAAGGCAGGGGCCAACCCATGAAAACCCTTGAGATTCCTTTTCAGAAGTCGGCCATCACCCTCTGGTCAGGGGGTTGCTCCAAGAGAGGCTGAGCCCAGACCTCTCGCCTGTGTGAACTGGCCATAGATGGGGAACCTTTCACAGGTGAGATGTATATGGCAAAGTCTAGCTGAAGTTTCTAGGCATGTTTAGAAAATGAGAGAACATAGTTGAACTAAAGAAAAAAACAAAACCACACTGGTCACCATTAATCATAATTAATGACATCTGTGATTTGTATAGCCTTCCAAAGTGTTCCAAGTCTTGAGACATGATCCCTTTGCCCCCCACCCCCTCAAGTCCTGCCATAGTAATGACCTTGGCATGTTACTCGCCACCCTCCCAGGCTACATAATACCCTCCTTTTTTTTTTTTTTAATCACCCGTCTTACCTCTTCCTTTCCAAGTAATTTCTGCCTCGTTTCTTCTCTTCCCTTCTCAAACCACAACCCATATAATTTATAATTTTCATTGCCCTCTTCAGAATCTGCTTGTGTCTCAGCTCCAGCCTTTTTATAGAAAAAGAGAGCAGACCTGAAAGAGTATGGAGATAAGGACGTGCACTTTTAAATTACTTCCGTTATATAGTGGCATTTTCCTCTGGACTACAATTCCTTTTCCTGCTTTGCAATCTCCCTGGAGATAGATGACTGAACACAAAGGTAGCCGCTGGTACTTTAAAATCATTAGTGATCGCAGTGCTCATTTGAGTTAAAGTCTCTACCATAGCATGAGATTTATCAGTGCGCTTAAATAATAGAATTAACATACTGATTTCTGCTATGCTTCATAAAATGAAGCTTATATGTGAGAAGGAATTTAATATTTATTGAGTGCCTCTTGTATGCCAGGTGCTGTGTGACTTGCTTTATGTGTGTAATCTCACTTAAGACTCACATTTTGATGAGGTCAATATATTATTTCCATGAGAGAACTGAGTTTTGGAGAAATTTGCCCATGGTCTATGTCTATGTCCATGTCTAAAGTCAGAGCCTGTGTCTTTGCACTCACTGCACAGCCAGCCTCAAACCGGCCACAACACTTGAAACTGCACCGAGGGTCTTCACAGACAGGTCATTTCAGTCTTCATAACAGTCTGTGAGAGTGGTAGGGATGTCCCCAACTGACTTGCCAAAATGCAGCACCACCGTTGAGACTCAACTTTATATCTCCTTTCCTCCAGCTCTGTGGCTCTCTAGTTTGGAGTCTGATTCTTGGGGCAGGGTCTTGTGCATGTCACATGCTAGATGAGGGATTTGAGTCCAGCTCTAGAAGAGCTAGAACATTGATGGGTTATGCTGGAGGGGCCAGACTGCAACCTCTGTGACATCAATGAGAGCAGTCATGTGGGTGCTCATTTTCTTGGGAAAGTCTGGAAGAGGCTGCTTTCCCTTTACTGATGGTGAGAATAGAGCAGGCCTGGCCAGGACCTGAAAGCATTGGAGAGGGGACAGGCTTAGGCCAGCAGGAAGGAGTAGGGTAAAAGTGGAGGTTTGGTATGAGGAGACACCCATCTGAATGCTGCCATGTGGGAATTGTGGGGCTTTGGGTGAACCAGTTTACCTCTCTGAGCTCAGCTGTCACAGTGTTCATCGTGCAACCATGGACGAACTTCAGCACAGCTTGGGATGCCACTTTCTCCAAGGTTATGGGTATAGTTAATTCAGAACGAGCATGAAGTACTGGTGTGAAGAACCTGGAGACTCACTTCCCTGTCCTTGAGAAAGGGGTTAAGCAAGCTGCTGCCCCTCTCTGTGCCTCAGTCTTCTCGTTTGTAAAGCAAGGATGCTAATACCACCCATGATCAGGGTGGAAGTGTTTAGTCAGCTATATACTTTATCATGTCACTGACATGTTCTGATAGAAAAGGGCTTCTAGATGAAATTAGAAAAGGATGAGCTTTCGTGACAAAGGACCCAGAAAGACTTTCTTGGAGGAGAGTGGTATGAGCTAGGTCATAAAGGTTGAGTAGGAATCAGCATGGAAGGGCGCAGGGTTTGGGTGGACTGCTGGGCCAGAGGGACAGGCCTCCTTCCAGAACAGGGAGGGCTTCTGCTCTGTTTTCTTCCCATCTGACTCCATCAGCTCCAGCGCTCAATTCTCAATTCTAAGAGGCTGTTATGCGACCTACTTTTAATGAAATATCAGCATTAGTAAGAATAAAAAATATTTCTACTCTAAGCATACATGGGTTTTAAGTTGCATCTCAAAACCATTAAATTATGGGGAAAAAGAGCATCTTAGAATTGAGAAAATGTAGAATGTCACTTCAGAATGAATACTACCAAAAAAAAAGAAGTTTGTCATGTGGACCTTGAGACTGATGTTCACATTTCTGTTCTGCCACATACTGGCTTTGTTATTCTAGACAAATCACTTAGTTTCTCTAAGCATCAATTTATTTTTTAAAATGGCCTATACATTGCCTGGGCATAGGAGGTGAGCAGTTAAGGTTTAAATCTGAATGTCAATTCGTTTTGGAAAGAGGTCTACAGAACATATTTTGTCTAAAATTAGGGGTTGCCATAGTTTTTTAGAAAAATTATGTATTGTCATTTTAGGATAGTATAACATAGAGCAGTGGTTCTCAACCAGGGGACACTTTAACCCCTAAGTGACATTTGGCAATGTTTAGAGGCATTTTTTGGTTGTTACAGCTGTTTGTGGGGCAGCTACTGGCATCTAGTGTACAGACGCTAGGGATGCTGCTAAATGTCCTGCAATGCAAGGACACCCCCCTCCCCCCCAAGAACAAAGGACTTTCTGGTCCAAAATGTCCATAGCTTAAGGTTAAGAAAGTCTGACAGAAATTAAAAGGATTGATTGTAGAGCCCAACTATCTGGACTTAAACCCTAGCTCTACCATCTACTAGCTGTGTATCTTTGGATCAATTTCTTGACCTCTGTCATCTAGGAGAGGAATATTAACAGTTTCTGCCACATAGAGTGGTTGTGAGGATTATTAGGCCTTAACGTAGGGAGAACATTTCGAATGGAGACTGGCTTCCAGGAAGTACCTAGTAAGTGTCAGATTTTAAGTAATTGAATAAGCACTAGACCTCATAAAAATAACTGGTGACCGGTACCAGGACCTCAGATAAATTACTTAACTCCTGTGCCTCAGTTTCGCCATCTGTTAAAAAAATATTGTGGCGATTAAATGAAACCAAGCACAATGGAAATGGTGGAAAATCTTACAAATACACTTGTATCATTATTATTGCCTCAGACGCTAGTAAGAGAACGTTCTGGGGTGAAGCAATGAACTCTCCTGGGCCAGGCTATAACTGAGCCAAAGGGACAGTCAGAGAGAGGAGGTGCTCAGAGCAGCACGTTGCAGGCCCAGCAGTGGACTGCGCCTTAAGCACATCCTCAGCTGTGAGTCCAGGAAGTCGCCTTTATTGCACTGTTATGTGCAAACTGCGCCCCAGCTTCACATACCACTTCCCCCAGGGGAGCGCTTGGTGAATCAACATCCACGCCTGCTCTGCAGGCTATAAACTCGGAAAAATAACAGCTTAGTTCTTTTACCTCTGTCTTCTCTGGCCCCAGTTTTCTTAGCTTTCAGATGAAGAAACTAAATTGTTGGCCTGGACTCCAAGACCTGCTGGAGCCCTAACTTTAACCACACAAGACTAAGTGAGGATTATTATTATCTTTAATAATTATATTAGGGAACAGTTATCTAGTAGGATTTTGTTAAGCAGTTTACATGAATAAGCTCATGTAATTCTCAGAACAGCCTTTTGAAACATTGAGTGTTGTGTCCATATTGCTGATATCACTGAGGCTCAGAGATGTTAACTAACTTGCCCAAGAATGCATAGAGCCAGAAACATATCACTCTTGACCAACACATGGCAGTAACCCAAGCCAAAATGTGCAAAGAGTTTGGCAAACACTAGGCACTTAATATTTGTTCATTGGGTTTAATGAGTGAATGCCCAATGGCAGAGCCTCCAGCTCTGTCCATCCCTGCTTCTCACAATCTTATCTCTTCTCCCTGCCTGGGCTCCCAGTACTTGCTTCCTCTTGCCAAGAACTTAGCACCCTCTCAGCGGCAAGTAAAACTGTTCTTTAAGGGCATTTCAGTGACAGCTGCAGAAACTAGCCTTTCCATCTGGTGAGACTGCTCTGTGCCAAGCCCTGAGGGAGACTTAGGGACACAGCTGGGTCATCCCCAGCACCTGATCTGATGTAGGTCCACATCTGTGGGAGGTGGTTGACGATGTGAAGGGAACTGACAAGAAAACCAGCTAGTTCCAGATGGAATGATAAAAGCAAACCTTTGAAGGAGAAAGACTCAGGAAAGCCTTTTGAAATTTGCATACCTGTGTTTTGCATAGACTGGACCATAGCTGCCTACTCCCATCCATCCCATTTTATCCTTCATTCAGTGTCCTGATACCACACAATGGAAAACTAAGAAACAGGTTCTCTAGCAGCTCAGAACTATTGTGGGTAAAGGGAAGAAGAAACTACTGCTTAAGTACCTACTGTGTGCCAGGTACTTTCATCTACTTTAACTTAATACTCAAGCAGCTGATGAGATAGACATACCCATTGTACAGTCAGGGAAAATGATGTTCAAAGAGGTTAGGTAATTTGCTGAAGATTCCAGAGGAAATTACTTATAAGGATAAATAGGTCAATTGGCCCCTTTCCATTTTGGGTCTCTATGCAGTTCCACTCTCATACGGCCCCTAAAAGGGGTAGCACTGGAGTGTCCAGTTTGCTGCAGAGTCTGGGTAGGGAGTGAGGACAGCCCAGTTTCTCCACAGATCTCCACAAGCTCTTTGGTTAAAACAATTCAGGGGGCGCCCACCTTCCCCGAATGCCTATGGGGGCAGTCTAAAGGGAAAGGCTGCATAATGTGGCTACACATTCCCAGATCCACATTCAGAAGTGGGCATTTTGTTAATGGGGCTTTGGACAGAGCCTAAGGGAAAGGCTTAGGAGAGAAGGACCTCTTCGCTGTCCCTGAGACAGCAAAAGAGGGAGCCAACAAGCTGCTTTGGGACCCTCAGTCAGACCTACAGAGCTGGAGTTCTATCTGCACCATCAATGATGACTAGAACTGTGGACATAAGCATGCAAGCTATTGCATTACCCACTCACTAATCCAATCACAGTCACCTCCATTAATCTGATTATCCACTCATCCATCCCTCCATCCCTTCCTCCTCCTCTCTCAGCCATTCCCCTGTTAAACTCAGGAATTTTTCTTTCTTTCATCAACTGTCTGGGGAGACTTGTTAAGCATCTCTAGAATTTTGCCAGGATCTAAGAAGCCTTCATCATGGTACAGAAAGCATGAGCCCCAAGCCTTGACAGATGAGCTAGAACATGGGCAGGCAGAAATGGATTAAAACAAAGATGGAGGAATGGTGTAAGCAAAGGCAGAGAAACAAAATCTGGGAGATGTGTGAGCAATAATTTGCCATCCACTTTGGCAGAACAATGTCTCCCAAGAATATCTAACTGCAGAGCATCTCACAAGACCAGTGACCTGAGGAATGCACCTCAAGAAATGCTGTGGCATAGCACGTGCAGAGAATAGTGAGGGCGAAGGCATTTGCACTCGTTCTTAGAGGTCATGACTCCCAGCATCTATTCCACAGAATATGAGCCCCCAGAGATGCGCTGTGGGAACATGGTCTCACAATAAGCTTGGGAAGCACCATGTACAGTGTCTTCCTCAGGATTCACGAGGCACAACAACACATTAAAGGCCTGAAATCCTGAAGCAAAGACACTTTAACTTTGCTTAACCCTGCATGGATCAAACTTCACTACAAATCCCTTTGTTTCAGGGAGCATCCTTATTTGGGGGACTAGGGGATTAATTTTTTTTAACTTAACCTGTACTTATGGTATGAATACATTTATTTTTTTAAAGTATTTTTTAAAGTATTTGATTAACAAAATCAAATAAGTTTCAAGTATATCATTCAACGATAAGTTATATATATTTTGTATCGTGTGTTCACCACCCAGAATTGGATTTCCTTCTGTCACCAAACATTTGATGACCCCACCCCCACCCCTATCCACCTCTCCACTGCCCGCCTTCCCTCTGGTAACCACTAATCCACTGTCTGTGTCCATGAGTCTATTTGTCATGTTTGTTGCTTTCAGCTTTGTATTCCACATATGAGTGATATCATATGGTTTTCAACTTTTTCCATCTGATTTATTTCACTTAGCATGATTATCTCAAGATCTGTCCATGTTGTCACAAATAGCAGTATTTCATCTTTCTTATGGTTGAGTAATATTCCATTGTATATATGTACCACAGCTTCTTTAGCCAATCATCTATTGTAGGACACTTTGGTTGCTTCTATGTCCTGGCTACCATGAATAATGCTGCTGTGACATTGGGGTGTATATATCTTTGTGGATAAGTGTTTTCAGTTTTTTGGGGGGGTAAATGCCCAGAAGAAGGATTGCTGGATCATATGGTAATTCGATTCTTAGTTTTTTTGAGGAAACTCCATACTGTTTTCTATAGTGGCTGTACCAATTTGCAGTTCCACCAGCAGTGTATGAGGGTTCCTTTGTCCCCACAACCTCTCCAACACTTGTTATTGTCCTGTTGATGATAGCCATTCTTACAGGTGTGAGATAGTGAATACATTTCAAACAGCAATGGAGTGTCCTTTGAAAAGTTTTCTCCCACCTTTGACTCCCTTAGATGCCCAGTTTCCTTCTTCAACAGGCAGTCATTTATAGCTCTCCTGTATCTTCCCAGGAAATTCTAGGCTATACAGGATGTCTGTGTGTGCTTTGTTTTCAAAATGCAGATGGAAGCCACTGATAAGCACATCTCACGCAGGTATATTCCATCCTGGGAACGTGGCCTGTGTGTTTAGCCATTCCTCTAGTGATAGGCATTGAAATGCTTTCTTGTCTGTTGTTAATCTAAACCAGAGATTGGCAAACTATGGCTTGCTGGCTAAATCCATCCACTACCTGCTTTTGTAGTGATTGAGCCCTTTCTGTTTTCAAGCCTAAAATAGTTACTATCTGGTTCTTTACAACTCTAAACAGTGCTGCAATAGATATCCTTACCCATTATTTCAAACACATGCAGATTGATCTCTCATAAATATCATCCTATTTGATTTAAGCCAATCTGAGGGGCACAGCTCAGAAAGTGCATTTCATTGTTATTTTAATTGATTTTTCTTTTGTTTCGAGTGAGGTTAAGCATCTTTTTGCAGGTATAAAATGTTTGTTTTTCTCTTTTCTGTAAATTTTGTTCTTTTCCAATTGGATAAAGAATAGAAACAAAGGTATTTTTATTGCTTTATAAAAATATTAAGGAGATTAACATTTTGTTTGTCTTGTGTATAAACATTTCCTCCATTGTCAAAAGTCTGACTTTATTTATTTATTTATTTATTTATTTATTTATTTATTTAGTGCAGAAATGCTCACTTCTCAGTGAAGTGAAGGTAGGTTCATGTGCTGACAGCAAAAAGGGCAGGGGTACCTGGGCCTGTTCTTGATTTTGGAGTCTTTACTTTGTACCAGGCCCTGGCCAGGCACTGGGAATCCAGTGGTGAATGAGATAAGCAGAGGCTCTGCCACGGTGGCAATGGTAGATGAGTGGGCAGTACTCAGTGAGAATGTCACAAGGGCACTTCTCCCAGCCAGACCTGAAGAATGAGGAAGGAATACCCCGGGGTCTGAACTACTTGGGGAGAGTTCTGAGCAGTGACTCATACTAGGCTAGACCTCAGAGAGATGGAGGTTTCAGAATTCAGGTTCTTGGAGCCCAAGCTGTCCCGGGTGGTGATGAGGCACCCGGCACAGACATGCCTGGTGTGGTGGGGCAAGGACAGAATCAAAGGAATCTTTTCAAGCCTCTGAGTGGACAGAAAGCTGCTCTACTAGGGCCTGCCCTTGGCGGGAATTTCGTCTTTTTGAACAGAGGAAGAAAGTGACTCTCAGGGCTGGAGCCATCAGGCCAGTGGAGACTTAAACTAAGATATGAGTGGTTAAAGATTGGCCAGGGTGGTGGTGAAGTGTTGCTGTAGCAGCAGGAGAGGATGGGGAGACAATACTGACTGACCTCTCCTGGAAGAAAGGCCTCTCCCTGCCCCTCCACAGCCTTGGTCCTGTTCACGCCTCTCCAGAGAATCAAAGGGAGAGAGGATCACGTGTGTAAAGACAGGGTGGCAGCCTGAGAGGGAAGGAGGAGGCTGGAGGGAGTTGTGACTGGAGAGAGGGGCTGAGACCAGATCCTTGGGCCCTTGAAGGGCAGGCTAAGGTGGTTAAAGATTGCTAGAGGTGATGGGGGCCAGAGAGCCTGGGAGCTGTTCCCCCTCACCTGCAGTCCTACCCCTAGGGCTCCTTGCAGGTGATGACAAGGATGAGGAGGGAGCTGTGGGGAGAGCCAAGAGTTCACAAAGGTTCCGCTGTGTTTGGTTAGGCCTCCCCCAGGGTCTGCTTGCTTGCTTGCTAGGAGGGAAGGATCTGACTTAGAAAGGTGGCTGCCGAGGACTCCACGTGGCTGCTAGCCCAGCACCTCCACCCCAAGCTCCTCATCCTGGGGCCTCATTTCTCTTTATTTTGGTGCTCTGGATTAGACCCAGATAAGCGTCAATAGCCTTGAACTGAGGACTTATTAAACACCAGGGGCCAGTGCTCACTTGAGGACTAGGGTGGGGGGAGGGGCGTGCCAAAGGACTGGCCCAGTGGGTACTTCATGGAGAAAGAAATAGATGGAGTCTGCCCTTCACTGAGTACTTACTATGTGTCAAGCACTGGGTATTTATAGGGTTCACATTTAATTCTCCCAACAAGGTAGGTATTATCATCTCCATTTTACAGATGAGAAAAGAGAGTCCCTAGAAAGGCTAAGTGACTTAACCAAGGTCATCTAGTGAGTCATTGGTAAGGCAAGAATTCTAATTCAGGGCAGCCCTGCCTATGAATCTGATTTTTACTTGACCTCTACACTGCTTTGTGCAGGAAATGACCCTGTGTCTTACATGTGTCTGGTGCAGAGTGGGGGGTTTTATAAATATTGACTTTATCATACACTTTCTCTGCTAGAGCTCGTGACTCTCACAGCAACCCTTCAGGGTCAGTAATGTTCCTCTCACTTTAATAATGCAAGCTCAGAGAAGCTAAACAATTTGCCCAAGGTCACACAGCTTATAGCATAGGGTAGGGTAAGTTGGGGAAAATTTGAAAGGAGGGCGTAGGGTGGAGTGAGCTAGCCCAAGGAGTGCTAGGAATTTTCAAGAAGCCCAGGATGCCAGACTGAAGACTAGGAGGGTCACTGGAAGCTATAGATCTGAGGGCTGAATAGGGGTTGGGGGTGTGGTGGTCATGGAGTATTCAGCCCTGACCTTCGATGGCCTCTCAACTATCAGAAGAGCAACTCTCAAAGGCTGGGTTTGGGCTTGCCTTGCCAGGTGTGCTCCCTGTGTGAACTTCAGCAAAAAAAGACCTTCATTGGGCCTATTTCCTCTTCTCAGATGAGGGAAGCTGGAAGAGGTCTGATTTTCTTTTTTAAGCAGTGGCACCTTTCTTTAAAATAATCTTGAGCTAAACTTTAATAGTCTTTCTTCCATTTAACGAATATTTATTGAGAACTTCCAGGTGCTTGGAACATATGGTTGACTGGATTTTCTTCCTGCTTTGAGGCCCTCTGACATGTGGCAGAGAAATTTAGGGTCCCTACCCCTCTGCCCAGGGTAAGAACTGGCCACCTGGGCTGCCAGGGTTCACACCCTCATCTGGAGCCCTCCCACCTGAACGGCTCAGTGTCTGTGCTGACAGGAACCTCAGAGATACTCATAAGTGGCCATTTCACAGATAGGGTGACAAAGTCCCAAAGAGTAGACCAGGCCACAGGTCCCCTGAAGCAGCCTCTTCATGGCATAATTAATCAAAGAGGCTTTGTTGAGTTGTTGGAGGCTGGGCATGTCTACGAGGAGAGAAGCAGGGAGGAGGGCAGCCTGAGCACAGCCCTCCAGGTGGAAAAGAAGCCTCCTACAGAGGCCAGCCCCCACCCCCTCCCTCCTCTGCCTGGCAGAGCCTTCCAAACAATCTTCTCTCCTCTACCCACCCCCGCCATCCTCTGCCCAGAGCCAGGGTGTCAGCCTGGATTTGGTGACAGCAGCACTGAAGGAGGTGTTAGATGGCTGAAGCCCTCCATTGTAGAAGCTCTGGCATCTTCCATGAGCCTAGCCTTGCCAAGTTGTCCTCCTGCCAAGCTGGAGAGTGGCTGGCTCCTAATGGGGACCCTCTCCAGGCAGGTAATTTGATCCTCTGCAGCCCAACACCAGCCCAGCTCTGGCCACCAGAGCTGGAGCCCTGAAGAGTTTATGACAACATGGCAGGACCTGTGAGCAGGAGCCCCAGAGCCAGGGTGGTTGGGGAAAACACGGAGCTGATAGGCCAGAGACCCAGGTTCTAGCCTCAACTCTTCACTAACTTACTGTGTGACTTTTGGTAAATCACTTCTCTTCAGGCCTCAGCTTTCATAGAAGGGAGTCTGACAGAGAGGTGCGTTTCCAGAAGCTTGTGGTTGGGGCAACTGGTCAGGGTCTCTGACAAAGTTCTCCTTGTTCTGCACATCCCTTTCAGGTAAAGGTTTGACTACTCTGTGCTGAGTGATCAGGGTGCTCTCTAGTTCTGAGTCCCAGCTCCTGGCCTTCTGCCCCTGAAGTGGTTGCAGGAGCAGGGGCTGGTGGCTGCTGTCTGGGTTCTCAGCCTCTCTCAGCTCTCACAGAACATCCCAAATTCAGTGACCCTACATTGGTTGTGGCTTCTATTTTCCTCAAGATAACCCAGTGAAACTGGTTTTTCCTCAATAACTATGATAAAACTTAAGAATAGTCTGGATATAGAACTCTGTGCCTGAATCCCTGAATAGACAAAACCAATGAGTGAGTAATATTGTGAAACAAAGCTTTGATTTTTCACCCAGATTTGTTTTTACTATCATACAAGTAAAGTATGCTATTGTAAATTTACCACTGCCCTTTTTTAGAAGGACTGAGTGTCCTGTATTGAGATTAGGTCTTTCCCATTTTATAGTATTAAAATGTCTTTTTAAAAGATGAAATGATGGTGTACATGGTAGTTTTCTGAGTAAACTTTTTACAAAGTCTAACACATAGAAAGAATACTCTTGCTCACACGTGTTTAGTTTGATGTATTTCCACTTAGTGAACACACTGAGTAGCCACCACTCAGATCAAGAAACAGAACATTGTGATATTTCTTTTTTCAATGTTCTTTTCTGAGCAAAATTAAAAGTCGGCTGGTCATCAGGTTGGTCTTCCTGCTCATTTAAAATTTACTCATCTGTAAAACCTAGAGCGTGGGGACCTTCTGTGCTAGCTGATCTAGTGTCCCGTGTAAGTGTGAGCACTCTGGATTCTGCTGGAGCCCTTGGACTGGTGTCTTCGGTGATGCACCAACCAGAGGGAAGCACGCCTGGCCTGGGACTCCACCCATCCAGCCCCAGGCGATGGGGAGAATCTGGCCAAATGTCCCTCTGGATGCAGGATTCTGCTCAGCACCACTGGCCACTGGAAGCCAAGAGACAGTGAGGAGGAGCGGCTTTGGGTGAGGGATGTCAGGGGATGAAACATTCTTTCCACCCAGGCTTCTCTTCAGTGGCTTCTCATTAGTCATTATGCTTCTCTCGCACCTACCTGCCTTCCCGGACACCTAAGAATCCTTGGGGGCTCTTGTGCACCATCATCGCCATCTCCTCTCCTCCCACTCAGTTTCAGGTCATGACTCCCAGACCCAGGACATCATTCTCTACCTCTTTTTTCTCTTTATTGATATATGAGGAAATCCTGGCACCTTTCGGAAAAGTTAAGAAATTTTTCCAAAATCATACAGCAGGCTGGGAGTGCATGAGGCCACATCCACTCCACCAAGGCAATGCACATTTATCAAGAACTTGTTTTGTATCAAAAACATAGGTAAGGGTTATTCTAAGGAAGATCCTTTCTGTTCAATAAGTATTATTATTCTGTTCAATAAATACATGCCCAGCCCTCACTGGATACTGATCATTTACGCATTCAGCAAATAATTGTTAAGCAGCTTCTCTGTGTCACTTGGCTGAAGTCACTGTCTGGTAGGAGAGATGAGGTTGAAACTAGGCAGTGATCACAGCAGTGAGAGTAGGATAAGGGGTAAAGGTGGAGGAAGCATCACATGAGGTTGCAGAGCCCCAGGAAGGCTTCTGGAAGGTGTGCCATATGAATTTGCCCTCAGTAGCTGAATTGCATTCCACTTACTCAGCTTAGCTCCCTAAAGTCCTCCAGAATATTCATTTCCTGCTAGCATTTCAGAGGTGGTCAGTGTTAGGCTAAGCCTTTCTGCTGAAAATGACTGCCCTCCTGCCACTAGTGGCCTTGGTTTTGGGGCTTGTTGTCACTTAATTAAAAAAAAAAAAAAACTTTAGTCATACATGCATATAGTTTAGAAAGCGCACACACACACGCGCGCACACACACACACACCCCTTTATCCATTCTACAGAGGCAATTGCTTTCAACACTGAATTAATTGCTTCTATTACTTGAGCTTTTTTAGATTGACTTCTCTCTCTCTCTTTCCCCCCACACCCATATGTTCATTTTGTATCTCCCACTATATTCCTAATATAATTACATCACAAGTTTGGTTGGAAGAGTATTTACTGTTTGCATTTTTAGGCCATATAAATGCTGTTCACAAGTGAGCCATGTAATAGTCTATGATTACTTTTCCTTTCCTGAATAACAATTACAGTTACGTAATCTCTCAATATGTTTAAATGTGTTGGATGGTCTACTAATTTCACCTTCCTGAAGGAATCTCTTCCAGAGTCTCCCATCCTGTTCCAGTCAGGATTAGTTGCTTTCTACTGCACAACCATTGGCCTGGGGATTCCTCTGCCCCTCCTTCATAGCATTTTTCTCTTCCTTAGATGCCATGTCCTCCTATTTCTTGGTTCACTCACTCATTTCTGCTGAAGCACATCCTCCAGCAGCTTCCTGAGAAAGCATACAAAGAGACCTTACATCACTAAATATGTTTTTAGTCAATCTTCACCCTTAATAATCATTCGGCTGGGTATGGAATTCTGTGACGGAAATAATATCTCTCAGAATTTCAAAGGTACTTTGTCATTGTCTCCTAGTTCCCATCTTGCTATTAAGAAATCCAATACCACTGTGATCCTTGATCCTTTGTATAAAGCCTGCTTCTTTTTCTTTCTCTTGGAAAGCTTTTGTGATCTCTGTTCTCAGGGTTCTGAAATCTTGATGTCATGGTATCAGTCTACTTTCACCCATTGTTGTTGAGTTCTCAGTGGATCATTTCAATCTGAAACTCCAGTATTTCAGTTCTAGGACATTTCTTCTAATCACTCTTTCTAATATTCCTTTTACAAGAATGTTGAGTTCCCTCGACTAGCCCTCTAATTAGCTTGCCTTTTCTGTTTTCCATCTCTTAGACTTTTGTTCTATTTTCTCAAATTTACATTCGAATCATTCTTTTGAGTTTTTAATTTTCTGCTATCATATTTTTAATTTCCAAGAGTTCTTTTTCGCAGCATCCCATTCTTGTTCATGGATGTAATGCCTTATCTCTTAGGACATTAATGATAGTTTTTTAAGTTTTCTTTTTTCATAGTTGCTATCTTCTAAGTTCCTTTTCTCCCCTGATGTTTGTTTTAACCCCTGTCTCTCTTATTAGAGGCTTTCCTCAAATGTTTACTCATCCTTTGCTGTCTGTTCATATTTAAGAATAGAACACTAAAACACAAACTTCGTACCCTATAATCATGATCGGGGTTGAGTACATGGATCTGGTTGGGCCACTCCATGTCTTTTCTATCCAGCTGGTCAAAAGAAAAATTCTTCCAATCTCCTGCTTGGAGGTACTCAATATTAAGTGCACAGGCATTCACTTGATTCTCATTGTTAGAGTACCCTCAGAAGAGAGATCCACTCCTAACTCTGTCCCGAGGATAGACCTTTATTGTTCTACCAGGTGGGGAGGGGGTCTGGGAGTCTGATTGCTTCTTAAATAGATTTTCAAACAATCTTCCTGTTTTTCAGCCTCTCCGCCCACCCAGTTTCCAGAAGTATCTGGTACAGCCGATTCCTGAATCATTTGGGGGGTTTTACAGTGTAAACTGGGCCGCTCTTCAACCCTCTCTATTGCCTGTTTAGGATTCAGTCAGTTACCACTATTTGTTGGCTATGTCTGGTTTCCAGTATTTTGACAAATCCCTTTACTGTTGTTTTAGTTGGTTTCAGGGAAGACCACAGTGTGTGTTCAACTTGCTATCTATATCCTATTTCAATTTTTAAATGAATAACAACAACACTTTTTAGAGCAGGAATTCTCTACTGCCAATTTATAGAAGTAAAAGTATAACCAGAGTATGGAAGAGAGCCTACAGGGCCCTTCCCCACTGGTTCTTTACCTGTTAGGGTTTTTCCTGGCTCTAAAAGCCCAAGTCAAAAGCCACCTCTGTGATGCCTTCCTCAGTCTCACAAGCTTGCATCTTGTTTTACCTGAGTGGGACCTACTGAGTGATAGACTTTATAGAACCTTAGAGACATTATTCCATTTAAAACCTTTACACTTTACAGCAATAGAGGCTCAGAGAATTGGATCCATTGACCAAGGTCACATAGCTAATGACTGACTGACTGAGGACTGAGATATGAACTCAGGTCTGTCTCCACCACCCAGCCCCTCTGACATTATTGCTACCTCTGAGGAGTCCCAAAGGAGGAGCTCACATTCTAGGGGAAAGTGGTCCATGTACTGCCAAGTCAGCCCCAGGCACAGGAAAGGAGTACCAAATAGAGGTAAAAACACTGAGTGGTGCGCAGTCCAGAGGAAGGAGGGCTTCATCCCAAGTGAATGAATCAGGGCAGGCTTTACAGAGGTGGGACCCGAGCTCATCACCACCACTTCTGGCTGGCTTCTCTCCTTGCCTAGAGATCTGGCAGTGGCAGCGAATAATGATGGTGACGATTTAGTTTGCAAAGCGCTTTTACACAGATCTCTTTGATATTCCAGAACCTTGCTGGCCGAAGGTTATCTCCATTTTAGGCAAGTGAAAATCAAGGCATGGAGAGGTTAATCACCTGCTCCCGGTTACCCAGCGGAAAATGTTGGATTCAGGGTTCAAATCCACCCCCTTCAAGTCCAGGCTCTCTGCTTCCCCAACCCTGTCCACGCTTGCTTTATTCCAGCCATCAGTTGAGGGGAGACTTCTTGTTCCAAAATATCTTTTCGCCAATGCTTCAAATGTATGGTACGTGGTCTGCCTGCTTGTTTCTAAAAGCCGATTATTGGGTCCACCCTGACCTACCTGATCTCTGGGAGATGGGGCCTTGTGATCTGCATTCAACAACTGTCCCAGTGATTCCTGTGTTCACCTAACAGTGAGCTGATCCCAGCCTCCAGGGATGCCAGATGGGGCAGTGGGCAGGAAAGGGATCCTGAAGTCAGCACTACCCTTCTTGGCTCTGTCTTGGGAATGTCTGTTTTCCGCCTGTGAAGTGGGCCGAGTCTCTCCAGGCTCTGAGGACAGAAGCTCGTGGGCTGCCCCGCGGTAGCCCAGGCGAGCTCCATATCTGCCTCCTCCCCAGGCTCCTTCCTGCCTCCAACCGCCCCGCGTGGATGGAAACCGCTGGGGGCTCTCTCGCCTCCTAATCGGCTGCGGACGCGCCCTGAGGCTGGGGGTTCTTGGCCTGGGGACCCGATTACGCGGCGTGTCCCGCCCGCCGGGCGGCCGGGTCCCACCTCCCTCCTCCCTGCCCTCCTGCAGCCCATAAATATTCTCTGGGCCGGGACGCGTCGGAAACGGACTTTCCAGCGGGCCTCTGGCCCTGGCCCGCCTCCCCCTGCGCGGAGCCCCGCAAGAAGTCTGCACGCGAGTCAGCTCCTCCGCCCCGCGCAGCCCGAGGGGCGCATGCGCTGCCTGAGACCCCAGCCTAAAGCTGGAGCCCAGTGCTCTCTGTGCAGGCGGCGTAGGCAGCGGAGGAAAAGAGACCCCCGAGGGAAATCTGCAGGAGGGCTCCCACTCGACCCAGGGATTCAGGGAAGGCTTCCCGGAGATATTTAAGCTAATCTCTGAAAGATGAAAGAGTACCAGGAACAGATGGAAAAGAATATGTAAAGGCCAAGAGGGTGGCATTTGGGCAAAATTACCAGTATTGTGTGTCCCTGAAGCACTGAGTTCAAGGCGAAATGACACAAGACAGGGCTGGAGAGAGTGTCAAGAGCCATTCCAAGCAAGCCTTGTAAACCATGCGGGGCAGGCACTGTAGGGTTCTAAACAGAACGCCAGACTTGGCCAGATTATTTGCTTTTAAAAGGAAAGACCATTCTGGTTTAGTGCAGGAGGCGGATAGTGGAGTTGCACGGACATGGGTGAGGAGTCTGTAGATAGAAGTAATGGTGCCTGGGCCAAGGTAGTCACAGTGGGAGTGGAGAAAAGGGGATGGACAGGAGGATTTTTCTGAGTGGAATGGGTAGGACTTGGTGATAGACTGGATGTGGGGGTCCGGAAGTAAGTGATGGGTGGATGGCCTAGCCTTTCCTAAGTAGGAAGCATGGGAGTGGATTGTGCCTCCTCCTCAATGTGTCTCACCTGGAATATCCTCTTTCTTCTCTATGGATCCAGCTTGGATCCAAGCTTCGCCCAGTGCCCTACGCCACCATCTTCAGGAAGCCTTCTCTGCTCCCTATGGATCTCAGATGTCAAAGCTTGTATTTGGTTATTTGCTGTTTCGTACCGTTCTAGAATTAATTTGTGTGTATTAGCCTTCAAGGGAGTCCGGTGTGGTGGTTAAGATCACATTAGAATCCTAGCTCTACCACAGACTTGCTCTGTGACCTGAGAGAGTCATTTATCACTCTGAACCTCACTTTCCTTATCTGTGCAATGGGGATAATGATCTCTCCCTCGAAGGATTCTATATGCTCAGTGAATGAACTTTTTTCCACTAGAGTTGGTCAGCCTGGAAACTAAACAAGGGCCTCTAGAGTGTCTCCTGTAACTTCTTCTCTGGAGCTTTTGGATAGAAGTAACAGAACAGAGTAACAAAAATTTTAAGGCCAGGGATTGGAAGGCATGGGCCTGCTGTGGACTTCCTATGTGACTTCAGGCAAGTCAGGGCCTCTTTATACACCTCGGACAACAGGGAATGGGCAGGATGGCCCTGAAGTCCCCACTGCTGCCCCTCAGTCATCCAGTTTCCAGTGGAGTTTCATAGCTCCCAGAAAGCCCTGAGCACTGTGAGATAGCAGTGCCCATACCCAGGCTGCCATGACATTCAGCCTGTGAGTCTGGCTTCCTCCTTGGCCACCCTGATGAGGAAGCAAGAGTATTGTCCTCCCACAGACCTTCAGAGGCTAGACTTGGGTCCTGCCTTCCAGTGGGGCTTTGAGTCCAGTGGGATTGGGCCTAGATTTCCTTAGGAGACAGAGGCACCTAGAAGACAAGCCTAGAACTGCAGATCCAAGACAACAGGTTGGCGAGGGCCTGGCTTGGAGCAGCTGCAACAGATATCAGAGAATGGGAGGTAAGCATCTTGGGAACAGCAGGATAAGGCATGTGAGCAGAGCCATGGGATTTGGGTGGGCCCCAGCTGAAAGAGCCATAGCAGTGGTGTCATCACACTCTTTTCTTTGCCCAGATGAAAATCAAGTGAGCCAACCATGGTCATGCAGCAGGCTACTGGCAAGGCAATATGGCTGACAGGAAGAGCCAGAGCAAAGTGGTCAAGGCTCCCATGTTGATCACAGGTGAACAGAGTCACTGTAATGAGATACGGCATGAGAAAGCACCTAGTCCGATGCTACTTAATTAACACCAGACACTATCCTGGGGAGCAATGGATCACACACAGTCTCTTCCTTTAAGGAGCTCAGAGCCTGGGAAGGCAAGAAATGGACACAGAAACATTCCTGGCCTATGGCAGGACACCCCAGGAATCCAGAAGAAGATAGGCTTGAACCCCTGCTGCAGGGCAGGCTCAATACTTGGTGGTGAACTTGCAGAGACAAGTATGTTATAGAAAGCTTCACAGAGGAGATGACATTTGCACTGGTATTTGATGACTATGCAGGAATTTTTTAAGCCAAGAAGGCAGAGAGGCAGAGAAGGGTATTTCAAATAGAGGCAGGAGCATGTGCAAAGCCATGAGGGCAGGGAAAATATAGGGTATTTAAGGGACTAGTGAGTATTTTTCTGTATAGGAAATGAGGCTGCAGTAGTTAGTAGGGGATAGAATAGGAAGAGTTTTGAATGCCAGGCTAAGGAGTGTGCATGGAACCTGAGTGCAGTGGGCAGCCATGAAACGTTTCTGAGCAAGAGCATGATACGGTCAGAATCCATTAGAGAAGGAAATATCTGTGTTTAGTAAGCCACCTGGAGAGGCCTGGGGGAGAAAGATATTGGGGCAGAGGACCCAGTAGGAACTCCTTGTTATGCTTCAATCCGCTGAGACTTACATAGGTCAGAGCCAGGCTCCTGGGACTGGCGGCCTCTTCTCAGGTGGACAGTAGGTGGCGCTGCAGCTCCGTGTATCTAGCCTCATGGGCGAGGCTACCTGCCTCTCACCTATGCAGTTGAGACCCCTTGCTCTGCTTGGCCCTGGTGCTTGGGCCGCATCTCTGCTGATAAGGCTCCATAAAGGGCCGAGGTGGGGATGGGGGTGAGCTTTGCTCTCCTTCCTCCAGAAGCCAGGAAGGGCACTTGATTTGCTTGACAGAGCCGCAGGATGGGTAAGCAGTGAGCACTTCCAGGGCTCTTTTGGCCCATTTCATGTGTGGGAAACTAAGGCCCAGAGAAGAAGGGGCTTGTGTGAATCACAGAATGGGTTAGTGCTCAGGGGTTGTTCCAGTGTGTCAGATATAGGAGGTCCTCCTGTCCTTTCTTCCTCCTAAGTTGTTCCCTAGTCCTCCTTGCTACCCCCACTGCCCCTTCCCTACTCAGTCCTCAGCCATCTGCCTGGCCTGGACCATTATCCCCTGCTCCTCTCAGGTCCCTGCATTGTGGGTCTCTTCCATGCCTGCCTGTGCTTCTCCCCACCCCATCCGCCCCAAGGATTTTTCTCACATAGAGGGCCAACCATCTTCCTCCTCTGCAGAAGCCCTTTCCTGCCCATCACCACCAGGGGCTTCTTAGCCTGGTAGTCCAGGCCTTAGGAACAAGGCCCTTCTCCCTCTCACAGGCCTCAGCGTACAGATCCCTTCTGGGCCCCTGACACCTTTGCCCACACTGATCTTCCCTTCCCTGTCCTACCGCCAAACTCCTAATCATCTTCCATGACTTCGTGGGGCCTCTGAGACGTGGGGGTTCAGGTGCCCCTCCTTGGCTCCTATGGCTGTGATTGCATGGTGTGACTAGGTACTCCTGTGCCTGTCTCCTCAGCTGGGTGACCCAGAGAGCCTCTGAGACGGAGAGCGCAGGTCTTGGTTTCCGAGTGGAGATCAGTACAGCCTTTGTAAGGAGGATGACTGAAGTGCAGGTACATTCTGGGAGGAGTGTTGCCAAATCATTGCATACTGCCATGGGCCAGGCGATTTTGCACGTGCAGCACCTCATGATTCTCACCACAACCTGGCCAGGGCAAAACTGCAATTATCATCCTTATTTTGCAAAAGAGGAGACCGAACTGCAGAAGGTCACATGGCCAGTGAGTGAGTAAGTGAGACCTAGCTTGGCAGGCGTGGGCATGAGGCATCAGGCCACAGATGAAGGGGGCTGCAGAGGAGAGGGAGTCACATGTGCCTGAAGGTCTCATAAGGCTAGTGTGGGGCTATCAGGAGACCACTTGGGGTACCTGGGGCAGAAGGCCCTCAAGAAGTGAGGCTCCCTTCCTGTCTTGGAGCATGGGGAGCCCCCAAGCTGTTCTGTGCCAGGTGGAGACCTGGGTCCTGATACAAGTGTTCATGTGGTGCCATGAGGTCAAGACCAGCGGCTGGAGGCCAGGGAAGAGGTGATCCAGGGAGATACAAGGCCCAGCTGGGCGGGTGGCTCCTGGTCTGGGATCAGGCTGGGCCAAAATACCCAGACTTTCCAAGGAGCCCTGTGGTCAGCAGGCTGGATGCCGGGAAGCCAGAGGTAAGGTTGCCCACATAAGACAGGCGGGCAGGACGTGGTAATGAGTTGCAAATATTTGTTGCAGAGAAACCCAGGGCTGGGGATGGGCAAAAAGAAGGGCCCAGAGAGTGTCTCAGGCTTTTGGGTCACAATATCAATGATGAGAGTGTCCTTGACTTGCTGAGTGACTTTGGCCTGGTCTAGACACCAACAAAGAAAGTTCTAGCCTGGAGTGTCCCAAGGGTTCTCTGGGTCTGGGTACCCAGTCTTGAAACTACACAGAAGTCCAAAATAGAAGAGCCCTTGGTACCTAAGCTCAGGCCCTACATCCCCTGAAGGAGAAACTGAGGCCCAGAGAGGGACTGCGCCTGCCTAGCCCCATAAGCCAGGCCCAGAACCCAGGTCTCCTGATTCCAGTCTGATTTGATGAGGACTCAAAGCACATTCCCTCCTGTTCTTCCAAGACTTGTGCTCAGATTCTTTGGGGAAACTCTTTGGGGTTAATTTGGTACATCCGTGTTGCTAGGCAGTCCACCTTTAATCCTCATCCCCTAGGAGGGATTGTTCACAATGCCTTCCTGGTCTAAATCCAGTCCAGACAGTGCTGGGGAACTTCCTTGAGTCTACCTCCCTCTCTCCAGCTGCAGCCATCCTGCTTGGGGATGTTTGGGGTAGGGCATTGTGAGGAGTTGCTGGGAGGGGGGCAGCTCTGCCTCATGGTGACGCCCTGCTCAGCCTGATGCCTGCCCGCCCACCTTCAGTTGGTGAGGTCATCCTCTCGCTGGAGGCTTGCTCCCGGGGCTCGCATGGAGTTCTAGTGAGGTCCTCTCCCAGCAAGCGGTCCAGCCACTTCTGAAAGGCAACACTTGCCCTGGGTCAGCAATCTCAGGGTCTCAGGGTGGGGACTTCTTCCAGCCACCCAGCTCTGCATGGTGGGGGCTCTGGTCACTGTTCTCTGCCTGTGGGCTGCAGGGAAAGTCCCTGCTGGTTTCCTGGTGGGAAAAGTCAGTCAGCCCCTGGGCCGGTGCCACCAGTTCCCCTCTGGAGACATGAGGGGTAAAGCATCATCCCACCCCAGTGGAGAAATTAGGCCAGTCTTAACACGCCCCCGAGCCTCTGCTCCTGGCCTCTTGGCTCCTCCTCAGGCCCTGCCTCATCCCTAAAACATGCTCGTCCTTCCTGGGAAGGGCTTGTGGAGGGCGCGCCATGCTAGTCAGGATGAGAGGGGACAAACATTTACTGAGCTCTTGCTAGTGCTTGGTTAAATATCTCCTGTGTCAGTCCTCAGAGGCGCTAGTGCTTGGTTAAATATCTCCTGTGTCAGTCCTCAGAGCCATCCTGTGTGGTGAGAGTGTCACCATCTCTGATGACTAGCCAAGACCCCAATTTACCAGGCTACTATGTCAGGGAATAAGGACCTGAATGCAAGTCTTTCTGAATCCAAATTCACCCTTTTTCTTTTTCCCAGGCTGTCCCCATTTGTGGATAGGGAAAGGCCATTCATTGTTATTTCTTTAAAATGATTATAACTGGTGAGAATAACTATATATTTCAGCTAGCATGTAGTAGGGGCTCAATAAATATTTGTTGAGTGAAAGAGTGAGTAAATGAACTAATTCTCAGGGGGGCTGGATTAGAGGACCTGCCCTTATTGACATTTAGCTTCAGCCCAGCGAGCAGGTGCACCCTGGGGACCTGAGGGCAGAGCCGCCCTTGTCCCTTGCAACTGGCTCAGGTGTCATATCCTTTCCCTAGCCCCCCACTGTTGAGAGGTGAGCAAGGCAAGTCTGAGGAGGGGATGATGACCAGGATTTGGGTGGGGGCTGAATTAACGGTGGGGTGTCCCCTCCATGGGCTCTGGGTTCTTTCCCCTCCACATGACTCTCAATCCTCTGTGCTCGGTGCTCTGCTGGGAATATATCCCTGGGAGCCCCTTTTCTATAGGCTTCAGGAAGCCACCTTGCACCTGAGCCTGGACTGGGCCTGATTCTGGGCTCCCCTACCCTCATGAGTTGTCACATAAATTCCATGTTGTCATTGACTAGTTATGTGATTGTTTCCTCATCAGACCAGGAGTTCCCTCAGGGCAGGGCTTGTCTGGGTGTGCAGCTCCCATGACATAGCTAGGAAGGAAGGTTGTTGAATGAATGAATGAGCAAATGAATGAATGCATGAAAGAAACAGTGCAAATACCCCGCAGTTGGCAAGCCTTGAGCCTCAGTTCTGCCACCAGCTGGCAGGGTGACTTTGGGAAAAGCCCTATTCCATTCTGGTTTCAAATATCCCATCTGTCCACTGTGGTAATGGGATCCTCCAGCTGCTGCTCAGAAACCAGGAGTTAGGATGGGGCTGAATGCACAGGCAGGTGCTCAGCATGAAGCTCCTGCCCCGCCTTCCATCCTCAGCGCTGAGCCCCATGGAGGGAGGGTGGGGGAAGGACTCATCGAGTTGCTTTAGCCCCACAGCTTCACATCACATCATTTCAGGGATGTTTCATCTTGACTCTGATCTCTGCCCTGAGCAAGACTGCTTGGCCAGCAGACCCACTGACATCAGCCAGGCTTGCTGGGAGCAGGTCCTGCAATCCACCCCCAGGGTCAGACAGCATCTGCAGTGCTCTGCAGGTTAGCAAACCTGCACCACTCCCCACCGCCTCCCCACACCAGATAGGCTGACTTCTCCATCTTCATTTGGTCACTCAAGAAAGCAGGACACAGAAGGAAGGGCTGATCTGGTCCTGAGCACTCAGTGACCAGTAGCCTAGCTGGGAATCTCAAATCAAGTCTTAAACTCCAAACTGGTTTATTTTAATTCCCAGTGCTGCCTGAAGGTATGAATTTGGGTAAGTGGGTGGTTTCCTCAAGGCCCCTTTTCTTTATCTGTTCCAGGAAGGTAACTGTTGCCCAGTATTCCTGAAGTTGCCTGGAGAGATGGAGGGGCAACTTGGCACTAAAGAAAAAGTGCTAGACCAGAAGCCAGGCTGGCTCTACCCATCTCTGGGCCTCAGCAACCTGTCTGTTCAAAGAGGGACCCTGGATATTCCCTGTTCCTCACCCTTCCCCTCACTCTCTATCAGCCTCATAGTGAGGGTGGTGGCTACAGTGGCATCCTGTGTACCTGCCACTTTTCAGGCCTGGGCTGGGCTGTGGGCATCAAGAGAGGGCCCAGTTCTCATCATCAGGGGGCCTGAGGTTCTTCTGGGGAAAACACATCTACCTGTCAGTCCAGCCAGCCAACCAGCTAGCCAATGTTTACCCACCAGCATCATTGTCCCAGGCCTAGGCTATGCTGAGATTACAGAGCAGACCTCTACAGGGTGTCTCCAAGGTGCTCCCACATCTCTGTCCCCAGCCTGGACATTTCTTCCCAGGTCCAGATTCTTATATTTTACAGATGCCTAAACTTTGCCACTTGGGAGTTTCACAGGCTCCTCAAACTGCAACACTCGAGTACCACCACCCCACCCCAACCTCTTTGTTTCCTAGTTTTCCCCAGGTCAGTAAATGACCCCTCAAATTTCAGCATCTTTCCAGACTCATCGCTCCTTCTCACTCACCTCTGACACCAAAACAAGCAAGCAGTAAACTCTGAAGATACCACCTCCAAATAAGTTCCTGCTATTCCTAGTTTCCTTCATCTCCACTGTCACTATGCTCATTGAACCCTCATCACTCAAGTCTTACCTGGAGCATGAGTGTTGCCCAACTGGTCTCTCTCTCTCCTTCACACAGAAGCAGGTATCTTTCCAAAGCAGAGCTGACCATGCCTCTCTCTCCGCTTAAAATTCTTCCAGGCTCTCTGCTGCCCACAGGCTAAATCTGTGTTCTACGGGTCAGTGTGTGGCCACGCCTGCCCTTCTAGCCTCTTTCTGTGCCCCTCTGCTCTTTACACCCTGCCTCCTTTTAGCTCCTCAAACTCTCTCCTCAGAGCCTTTGCCTGTGTTGTCTTTGCCTGGAAGAATACATCTTTCTGCCCCCACCTCTTGGCATCCACTGCTGTCCAGTTTCCTCCCTCCCTCCGCTCTCAGTGTAAACAGCTTACCTGGAACTATCTAACCTGACTTCCTGAATCTAGTTAGGTTCCCCTGTATACTCCCTGACTGCCTCCCTCCCTCAAGACCATTTCATCTTCTCCCTTTCCTGCCTTCTCTCTCTCTCTGCTCATATTTATTAAGTACCGACTATGTACCAGGTATAGAAATACACTGAAGAACAAGAACAAACATGGGCCTTGCCCTCATGGACTTGGAGTCTAATGAGGGAGCCTTACATTAAAAACAAAGAAATGCCCAATAAATAACTCCAAATTGGGACAGACATTCGTCACTTCTCGCGTAGTATCTGTCACGTTGGCTTCCCCGAGAAGTAGTCGCTGAGGTGGAGACTGGCATGCAGGGTATGTATTAGGAATGCCCTGGAGGTACCTGCTGTAAAAGACAAGAGGGAAAGCAGAACTAAGCAGAGGGAGGAGTGGGCTGTGCCACAGTCTCATGAAGGCCTCAGCCTAACCCATGGGGAGCTCTGGAACTGGGATGAGCCTCAAGAGTTGTCCCCATTTGGGGTGCGAGGCTGGGCCTTCCCTCCCCACACGTTGATCAGTCCTGGATGAAGGCTGCCCCTGGAAGGGGCTGTGATGTTGGGTGAGGCAGTTTCCTTCAGCAGAGCTGGGCCCCAAAGGGCTGACAGCGAGAGCTCTTTCGGCAGCAGTCCCAGCACTTCTTCTCTGAAGACGGACCCGGCCAGCCCAGCACAGCCCACGTGAGGTGGATGTCATCACCTACACATGACATGTGGGGCGACTGAGGCTCACAGACGGTCTAAGATCTGCCCGCGAATGTGTGGCTTCTGGCCTCAGTTTGTCTTTCCTTTCTCTGCCCTTGGCACCTGCTTGCTTTATCTTTGAGAACTGCTAAGTGCCGGCGAGTCCGAGGGTTTGGTGCCTCTGCCAGGGTGCTTGGAGGGGTGTTGCAGAAGTTGTGTATGATGGACCCAGAAGGAAGGGGCTCTCGGGCCTCCTGCTGGTGTTTTTACAGTCTCAGAACTATCCTCACTTGCCCCTTGGTGCCATCTCCGCACCCCAACCCCGTACCCTTCAGAGGCAGCCCGGATTCTGGCTGAAAGCCGGCAGGTGATGTAAGTAATATGTTTTAGGGGAAAGACAGGTGAGCCAGAGCTGGGCCCTGCCATTCCCACGATCGTGGATTAGTCAGGCTAAACAACAAAATAAAACAAAACACCCAATTCCCCAACCATCTGGAAATATTTATCAGGTGCTTTACTTGTGCTCTGTGTACCCTGCAGGGAGTTCTCACAATTCTGAGGAGGTAGAATTCATTATCCCATTTTAAAGATGAAGAAACAGAGCCTTGGAGAGCTGCAGTGACTCGCACAGTGGCATCCAGCTAATAAAGGGTAAACAGGAGAAACTCGGATACGAAGAAGAGAATTTAAAATGGAGGGCAGGAGTGGGAGCTGGGAGAGAGTTCCTGTCTTGAGCCACAGCCACTTTTTCAAAGGCCTGGCAGAACTCAGGGAGGGTAGAAAAGAAGCCCCTGCCCAGGCCCGACCAGGTCATCTGAGTCCAAACTTGGAGGTATGTTGGAGGTGAGCAGGTTAACACTGCTGCAGCCAGAGCTCGAGGTGAATCTTGTCTGACCCTTCAGCCTGGCTTCTGCTGAGCCCTGGTGTTGAGGGAAGAGAATAAGGGGTAGTAGAGCCGTTGTCCCTCAGTCTCCCAGCATGGGCACTGACTGCAGAGCAAGGGAAGTTCCACCTTCGGTAACAAGGCTGGGGCCTGATTTCCCGCCACCTGCCCTGTGGGGAGGGTATTCTTCTAGGGCTGGATGTAGAGAACAAGGGTTTATTACCAAGAAGCCTCTTATCGGAGTGTGGGACTTGTCAGGAGCCACTCAAACGTTGTCCTGGTTTGGTGGCTCTGGAGCTGAGTTCAGATTTGTTTTATCTTGTGTGTACCTAATACATGCCTGGCCCCTGGTGAGGGCTTGTAAATCAGCGGTCTCATCCACTCTGCATAGTGGCCCAGTGAGAGAGAGATTATCACTCCCATTGCCCTGATTGGGGGTACTGGGAGCCAGAGAGGCAAAGGGACTCACCTAGATCTGTTATCTCTCAACCCAGGTTTCTCTGGAGTCTTCTTAGCTCCTCCAAAAAATAACACTCATTTCTTACAATCCCTGGAGTAGGGAGCAAATGTCAGTGGGGAGGAGCTTTTGGTTTGGCTTTCAGGCTTGTTGGGGAGAGATTTCGATTGCGCCTGACAGCGCTCACTTTCCCAGTGCATTAAATGGATATTAGTACCAGGAGGAGTGCTAATCAATAAACTGCCTTGTATGATGCTGTGTGGCTCAGGGGTGTGCACAGGCCCAGGGCCTGCAAAGGTCGCTTGGTATTTCAGGGTGGGTAAAGGAAGGGGCAGGCCAACCTGTAAATCCTCAGCCTTTTCACCTCCTTTAGGGCCTGCGCCCCTTGCCTCTTTCTGACAAGGTCCTCAGCAGTGTGTGGGTCCGCTGTGGGTGTTCAGCGTGCACGCTCGCATTCATGCATGACTGTGCTGCTTCTGCCCTCAGACCAGGGCCCCCAAGGGCCCCCAAGGCCATGTCTACCCTTCAGATCGGGCTCGACCCATCAGGTTCTGTTCATGGTGCCTGATTGCTTAACGAGCTTGGCATCAGGGCCTATATAATTGCTCCATAAAGTATGTAAATCTAATAACAACACCATCCTGGGCAACTTGCATTCTCTCAGCTCTCAGGTGCCCTGGTCCTGGGACAAAGCTTTCGTGGGAACCACACCACTCAGCTCCCTCATACTTTTCTGAAGTTATAACTACAATGTGTACCTTGGCTTCAGCAATTACAATTGCACAAAGGGCTCCCTGCTCCATTGCATCTGATTCTCACAATAATAATGAGTGAACATTTATGGAGTGCTTACAGTATGCCAGGCATAGTTCTAATCATTTTACATATGTTAACTCATTTAATCCTCCCAATAACTCTGTGAGATAATCACTGGATTCTCTGTTTTACAGATGAGGAAAATGAGTCTCAGAAAGTTTTAAAAACTTGCCTAGGGGTCACACAACTACTAAAGTGAGAAGCCAGGAAATTCTGCAGGAGGGAAACTGAGGCACAGAAGGTGAAAAAGCCTTGACCAACAACATCTCATAGTAATTTGGGGTTTGCCAGGTCTCCTGGGACTCTTCAGCTATCTTTTAGGTTTGTGAGGGCCCAAGTGTCACCCCAAATGTTTGACTATGTGGCTAAGTGTGTGTGTGTATTGGAGGTGTGGACCAGGGCCTCATTCTGGGAAAGTCAGGGGAAGCAGCCAAGGCAAAGAGCTATTTTAAGGCCTCCGCTGCCCGCCCTGCTCCCCACACAGCCCCTCTGCTGAGCCAGGCTGCAGTGGCCGGGGGCCTGGGCCAAACGAGGAGAGTTTTGTTCCGAGCGGAGGGAAGTCTTGGCTCCAGGACGTTCACACCCAATGAATTACTTCAACGCTAGATTAGACTTGCAGGCTTGGAGCAAAGTGATAATAGGGCTCAATTAAATTAATTTATATGGACTCTATGCTCTGGGCCCATCCCTTGGTGGTGGGGCGTCCTGGCCCACTGCACCTTGGCCCCCAGGCCTAGCCCTTGCTGGGAGTTCTGGATAGCAGTTGAGAGATGGTAGGGAGGCCTCTCCTTCCCTGGCGGGATCTGTAGAGAGAGAGGCCAGGATTATTGTTTTGTTTTTGTTTTCAGTCTGATGTGCAGGTTAGAGAAAATGACCCTAATTAAACAAAGACTTCAGGAAGCTAATTCCTGGTTAGAGAAGGTGAGGCCTGGTAGGTCTGCCTAAGGCCTGATTCCCAAGGTCCTAGGGAAGGAGCTTGAAGAGATGATTTAGGGAGGTCTTGGGCCTGTGTCCAGGCCTCTGTCCTTCACTATCCCAGGCAAGGGAACATGTGGCTCTCTGTGGTGGGTGGATGGGCGCAAGAGAAGGCTGGGTACCTGGGCTACAAGCTGGCCTCTGCCAGGAACTTGCTGTGTAAAGGATATACTTGAACCTTTCTGGGCTCAGAATGAAACCTATCTCCTTCGTAGGCTCAGAAAGCTCTCATGACCCAGCCCTTGCCTGCTTCTCCTGCCTCATCTCCTGGGCCTCTTCCTTCTAACCTGATTCCCACTCTATACTCCAAATGCTCTGAATCCACCTGCAGTTCTCTGGCTGGCATGCTTTGCCCCCCTGTACCCCGACCCTTCCTGGGCCTTTGCCCTTGCTGTTCCCCTGCCCAGATTGTCCTTTCCTCCCACTTTCTCTAGAAAGCAACTGACCTTTCCCTGTACCCACACTTGACCCTCTGAATGCGGTAGTCTGTCTCAGAGTCTGTCTTGCCAGGAAATGGCCTTCTGGAGGGCAGGGGCAGATCTGATCACTCCCGTGGCCCCAGGGCCAGGACAGAACCTGGCACAGAGGTGGCACTGGGGTAAATTAGATACTTTTCAGTGTCACCTACAGCGTTAATGCCGTGATTCTGTCTTGGTCTCTAGCCCAGTTCTGTAGTGATCACTCAGCTGCATGGGCTGCACTGGATGAAGAGCCTAGTGCCTTATTCATGACAGCTCGGCCATTGGCCTGAGATGAGTTACTACTTTTCCTTCACTTTCAGTTTCCTATTATATTAAAAGTGGGATTTGGTATCCTGCATCCAGTGGTGCTCAGGTTTCCAGCAGTTTCTGGTGTAAGTCTTGCTGCACCAAGCAGAGGCCAGTGCTGAGGCCCTGGATCTGGGGTGGGCAGAGGTGGGCCCTGTAAGCTGAGTGCCAGCTTGCAGGCTACAGGAGGGATTTCCTAGGAACAGGGCCTCTCTTGCTGGCCTTTCCTGGGTAGATGGGGCTCATTCCACAGATGCTCATCAGGTACTCAGTGTACTCTAGCTCCCATCTGCTTCTGCCAAGGACACTCCACTTTGGCGTCCTGGCTGCCATCTACAGGATTGGGAGCATCTGCCAGGCTTGCATGGTACTGAGCCCCAGAGAGCCCCCAAAGGGTTCTGGGGGTAAGGAGTCAAGCTTCTTTCTCCCTTGACCTGACCCCCTGTTTTTTTAATCCAGATCAAGGAGCTTGAACTTCATCAATATGGGAGTCTGAGCAAAGCAGAAAATGGCTTGGTCAGATAGGGGTGCAGGTAACAAGCCTGTCCTGAGATGCCTCCACATGGGGTCCCTGTGGGCAGGCCCTGCCGCCCCTAGACAAAGCCCATCTCTTCCCCCAGCATGGAAGAACCACTTTGTCTCCCTCAGACTTTCCAACAAGTCCTTGACTCTGTAGGGCTGTGGGGCCAAACTCGGAAAAGGCCCTCCTTCCCCACCCCACCCTGGCCCACCCCACCCCACCCCCATCTTGGAGGAGGAAGGGCATTTTGGGGACTGTAAATTTATTGCGGAAGCTGAGGGCTGGCGCCTGCTGCAGGCAGCCTTTGAACCTCAGCCTCACACTCAGCACCCAGGGCGGGGACTTTCCTCTAGTCAGCAGGAGGACTAGGCCCTTGATGGAGGAAAATGAAAGGCCTCTGTAGGGGGGTGGGCGGTGGGGCAGGAGCCTGAGTAACTCCTTCAGTAACTCCTCCTGACCCCTAGCTCACCCCTCCAGGGCCCCAGAGGCAGGCTTTGCTAGTTAAGCTGTAGGACTGGCTGACCTGACGGGAGGAGGCTGGGCCCACTCTTTATCTTTCTTTGGTCAAGACATCTAATGGGATGGGGAATCCCATTCTCCCAATTCTGGCTTGTTTGGTCCTCAGTTTCCTCTTCTGTGACAGTAGGGGGCTAGATAATGTCATCTTTACGTTTAATTGGGGGTCTAATATTGCATTGAGTTCCACATTCCTTTCTCGGTTTTTCATCTGTGCCAATGCCAGGGTCAAGAGAGATGCCAAGGGCCAGCTTGTGTGTGGGGGGGTGAGTGGGTGTGGCTGGTGGTGGAGAGGGTGGGGGGCAGGGAGTGGGGCTGAGGGAGCGCAGTACCAGCTCACTTACCCTGAGTCAGGAAACTTCCCACAGTGGGTGAGAGTTGAGCTGAGGACTGGAATTACTGATGTATTTATGTATTGATTAGACAAACATGGAGTGCCTACTATATGTCAGAAAACATACTAGATATGGGGTGTGTGTGTGTGTGTGTGTGTGTGTGTGTGTGTGTAAAATGGGAATGAAGAAAGATATAACCGTGAAGACAGAAATCTTCAAATGGACATGGAGGGAAGGCATTCCAGGCAGAAGGATTACTAGGGGAAGGCAGTGACTCATGAAAGAGCAACATGGGTTTGGAGAAGGACATGAAGTTGTGTGTGGCTGAAGCAGGAAAGAGATGACTGTTCTGGTGTGAATGGCTTTGGCACCAGAGAAACACAAGCTCTATCTCAGCTTTGCTTTTACTGGCTGTGGGAACTGGAGGAAGTCATTTGACTTGTCTGAGCCTCAGAGTTTGTAGAAAATAGGATATAATTTTTATTTCTTGGGGTTGTGAGAATTAAATGAAAGAAGGTAGTTAAAGCACCCAGACCAGTGTCTGGCAGATGTCAGCACAGATGTAACCAGTGGGGGATACCACAAATAAGTAGAACTTTCATTCAGCCCAAATTTGCTTACTGTTGGAAGCAGCTGCCAGGGGAGTAAGCTCCCTGTCATAGGAGGTGTGCGAGCTGGACTATGCTTTATCAGTCGGGGAAGCTATGGGAGAAGCTATGGGAGAAGAGCTTGAACCAGAAATCTCTGAGGTCTTCTAGCTCTTAGGACTATAATTCCAACAAACACATATGGCCATCTGTTCCAAGACATTCTTGTAGAGGTTTGGAACTAGCATCTTTGTCCCTTGAGTTTGTTCTTCTCCAGGCTGACCTGGCCCAGAAAGCTCAACATTCTCTACATGTGCTAGGTTCCAGAACTCTCTTATCCCTGGTCACTTCTTCTGGTCACAGTTTTACTTCCACATCAGTCACCACTCTCTAGGAAACTAGCCAGTTTGAAGTAGAATGAGAAAAATCACCTCCCTGGATTTGGGCACAATATTTCTAGTGATGCGACCAAAGAGGTCAGTGATTATTTAGCAGCCTGCCTTCCACTCAGCTGCAGCGGGGAGACCCACCCACTTTGGCTAGATGCTCTCAGACATCTTAAGATTTGTAGCACAGAGCGTTCCAGAGAAGCAATAAATCCTTGTAGAATGAATGAACGAAGTGTCTGACTTTTGGCTCAGGCCAGCCTTGAGAAGGGAAATCCAGAGAATTAGGGGGCACAGAGGGATCTTCTCTGCTGGGGGCTATGTTGCAGTTTTTCCTTGGGAGCTCATAATACTTCCTGTCTCCCTATTCATCATCACTCCACTCTGCTGGTTGTTTTCTGTTTTCATAATACCCCTCTGTAGGGGGTGGAACAGCAGGTTAATAAATTCATAGAATCACAGGTCTAGTTCAACCTACTTATCATATAGATGGTGAGACTAAGGCTGGAGTAAAAGGAAAGAGAGAGAGAGAGAGACAGAGAGACAGAGACAGAGACAGAGAGACAGAGACAGAGACAGAGAGACAGAGAGAGACAGAGAGAGAGAGACAGAGAGAGAGAGAGAGAGACAGAGAAAGAGAGAGAGAGAGAGAGAGACAGTGAGAGAGAGAGAGAGAGAGCGGGCGAGCGCGCTGGCAAGATTTCCTAGGTTCACCTTTGAGTCCCTGATGAAAGGCAGGCAGGTGGTGAGGACCATGCTGGATGATGTGAGGGTGGCCCCTGACCCTGGGAGGACAGCTTGCGCTCCCTATTTGCAAGATCTTCAGGTTAATCTCATTCACCACCACCACCCAAGAACCCCGCAGAAACTCAAAAAGTCTCTGGGTTCAATGACCCTGGCAGAGTCCCAGACCTCAAACCTCACTAGAGAACCCTGGCAGGGGACTGTGGAAAAGCATCCAACCTGGGTGTGATCACAAGGCTGGTGAGGGAGTGGGCCTCCTGCTCAGGTTCTGGTTCCAGCCTTGCCCCTGCTCTCTGTGTGACCCTGGGCAGGATCCACCCGTCTCTGGGCTTCAGTTTCCCACTCTGTGAAATGGCATTGCCACACTGGACTCAGAGGCCTCTGAGCTCTCACTCGCTATTTATCTGAATGCTTTAGCAGGAGGAATCTGCACTCAACTTCAGTGTTTCCTGCCTTGGCACACGCCAAGTCCCCTATCTAATCCTGGGGTCCCAGGTCTGCCCTCCAGGGAGAAATTGCTGTGATTTAAGGTTCCAGATTTCCTGAACCATTAGTGTCAAGATACTTTATATTTGGGCCTTGATTGCTTTTTAATTAAAAACGAATCCCTCCCAATCCCTGGTTTTACATGTGTCTCCGGGGAACCCATGGAGGCTCCGCTCTGCCGATGCTTGGCGTAGCCCTGCCCTCTGCTCTTTGGTTTCCTCCCTTGAATTTCCAGCTCCCCTTGTTTTAGGAAGAGAAGGGTCTGGAACTCTTTATGGACTTTGAGTCTAACTATTTTTTGAGTTAGGTGCTGAGGCTCCAAATGGCATATCATGAATGCTCAGCACCCCACATTTGAAGGCATTTGTGCAGGACAGGAAAAAAAGATGGCCCCAGACCAGTTCTGTGACTGGCGCTCACCTCCAGCCTAAGTGCGAGATGAGGCAGGGGCTGGAAGGGCAGGCTTGGAGTGCAAGGACCATACCCTCCTCATGACAAGTCCTGGAGTTTGGGGGCAGAAGGATGTGTGTCTGATTCTTCCCTGAAACACCATCTGAAGCCTTGAGGCTGGAGGGAGAGGAGAGGGGCTGCAGGGTCAACCCTGCCCTTCAGAGTTTGGCGGGCAAACGATTTTCTTGTGGGTGTAAGTGCCTACTGTGGAATGGAGTGGGGCTCACATCAGTCAGCAAGGACCAGTCTAAGAGATCTGCTGACCTCCAGGGGCACGTGACCCCAACAGACGGTGTCTGCCTGGAGTTGAGGGAGAATGGGATACATTAGCTGGAAGAGGAGGCATCACCCACTTCGACAAATTGTTTCTTAGCAAGGAGGGGGCGGTCACTGAAAATTCCACAGAGCACCCAAATCGAGAAAGCTGGGTTTTGGAAGCTGCCACAGTGAGAGGCCCCATGCCAGGTTCTATCAGCCCCAGGTGAGCCCTCCTGTCTTCATTTTATGTCTATCCTCCCACTCAACCTCCGTTCCAGACCTGACTCTGAAAGTGAGGGTGACACAATAGGGGAAACTCACTAACCCCTTTTCCTCTCACAGTGGCTAAATCTAGAAATGGTCCTGAGCTGGGGAAGGAAGTGAGAATGACCTACTGAAGTCAGATCTGGTGCAGCCATTACCACCTGAAAATGAGACTGTTCCTTAATATCTAATGTAGAGCTGAAAGGCTGGGGTCCACCCTGTGTCCCTTTCAGGGCTGGAAAGGGAGAGTCAACAGGGCAGGTTTGAGAGACAGTGGTGAAAAAATAAAATGTTTTCACTTGCACACTACAGAATTCAGCCTTTTCTATGTGCCAGTTATACATACATTGTTTCTTTGAATCTCACAGCCATTTGCATGGGCCTGGTTTATCATTCCCAATCTACAGATGAGAAAATAGAGATTCAGAGAAACCTAATGACTTGTCCAGGGGCCCTTGATTCAGGATTTGAATGGGTTCCAGTGTCTGGGTAGAACTTTCTAGTTGAGCATTTATTCCCAACCATCAAACTCAACCTCCAGAGATTCTGATTCAGATCAAGAGCAAGGCCAAGGACTCTGCATTTTCACAAACACCTGGGAGACTCTGGTACAGGTAGGTGGTCCGGAGAGCACATTCTAAGACTCCCTATCACCACCACCACCACTACCTCATTCTTTAATGGTGAGAACATTAACATTGCAGGTGACTGGGGCAGCTCCAGAATGCCCAGGCCAGAGAATACCCCTCTTGGCCCACGTTCCCTGTGCCCCCCAGTCCCCATTCATGACTCATGAATGAACGCATAGCATGTGCCAAGAATTGTCCTTTGGGGGCTCTGGAGCCAGACTTCACAAGCTGGAAACCCAGTTCTTCTACCTCTAGTTGTGTGATCTTTGGGCAAGTTACTTCTCTCCGTGCCTCAGTGTCCTTGTCTGTAATATGGGCTAATTTGGGTACCTAGCATATAAGGTGGTTATGAGAATTAATTGAGTTGATATATGTAACTCAGTGATATGTCATATGTAACATATGGGGAGTAAGCACCTCACAAATGCTAGTTATTATTGTTCTTATTAGTATAGCAGTAGTGGTAGCATTTCCTGTGTGAGCGAAGCATATTGGGTCCTTCAAGGCTGGGGGAACTGGAGGGCGATGATGGGTCTGCATGAGGAGGGCCTTGAAAATCAGGTTAGACAGTTCGAGGGGGGATGCTGGGTGTGGGCAGAGGATACTGGAGCTGAGGTTTCTGCTGGAAGCTCCTTGGCAATCCAGGAACAAGAAGACCACTAGCTGAACTGCAGTAAGCCCCAGAGAGAAGTGGTCCTTGGTGATGACAGGATGTGCCCAACCTTTGGGTCAGTCAGTGGTCAGTGCCATCTCACCTGGAGGGCAAAGCAGAGATAAAATAACAGCACCTGTTGGGTACCTTTATCTTGCTTGATCCTCATAACAACATGAGGTGGAAATAACTTACTATTCTGACTGTAGAGATGAGAAAATTGGGAGCTGGCTGGCTGGCTGAAGTGCCTTGCTTAAAGTCACAGGGCTAGTGGCAGAAACAGGACAAAACCCCGAGGCTAACTCCAAAGTCTGCATCTTTAACAGTGGCCCCCTTTAACCATGGCCCCCCTTTTAATCATGGTTCCCCCTTCCCCCATGTAAGGGAAGCAGAGGGAGGCCTCTTTGGCTCCCTTCCTATCACACCTCTCTGAGAAACACAGGGGTTCTGCCTAGGTTGGGGACAAGGCCAGTCCTTTAGCTCACCTGGCACACAGGTGAGTAATCTCCCATCACCTTCTTGGTTGGACCTGGCTGGGTTGAGAGCCATTCCTTGAGTCTCTTGGGCCACAGAGGCAAGCAAGGCTGGCAGGGGGACTTATCTCAGTGGCCCAGTCCCATCGGCCCTGGCAGCTTGTCCTTTGGTTTTGGGGCCCAGTCGCTCCCTGATGAGCTGAGGGTTCCTGGGTCAGGAGATCCCAGGCGGTTTCAGAGCTTGTAAGCCATCAGCATGGAGCTGCTGTGTTCTCAGGGTGCACAAAACACATTGAGTCTGAAACACTCAGATTTTCCATGTTTCCCTGGACAAGGGCCAAAGTGAGAGGAGGGAAGAGCCTCAGGAAACAGCACTTGGTACTGCCGACCACAGGACACAGGGGCGGGGACCATGGGAGCCAGGCTCAGGACAGGTGCCTTCCAGCCATCTTATCAGTCCTCACAGCCCCTGTAGCAGATGGTGGACCATTCCTTTCTTAAGAACTACTTTTGTCTGGTTTTGATTTTGTAAACAGTCTTATATTCTCATTTTATAGAAGATGAAACTGAGGCTCAGAGAAGTGAAGGGACCTGAAGAACGAAGTGGCCCCGGGGAAAACAAGGGTGAGAATGTGCCTGTTCGGGGGCCACACCCACTCCAACGACCGAGGGAAGCTCTTGTACCTAAGAAACTATATACAAAGCTAAGATGTTTTTTCCCCCACTGTATATAAAAGGAATCATGTAAATGTGCTTTTAGGCTGCAAAGTCAGGGGAAATAGGAATTGTTTTGGCCTTATTACAGCTGTGAGAGCAGATCTGGCAGGTGAGGCCACTGAGCAGAGGTAAGGGCCCTACAAGAAGACACACCGCGGTGTGGTTCCATAGTCTACCGGTTAGCACGTCTGCTTTACACACAGAAGGTTCTGGGTTTGCACCCCAGTGGAGCCACAGTCCATGGTCTACAGCCATGCCACCCTGAACGTGCCCGATCTTGTCTGATCTCGGAAGCTAAGCAGGGTCGGGCCTGGTTAGTACTTGGATGGGAGACCACCTAGGAAAATCAGGTGCTGTAGGCATAAATCAGGAAAAAATAAAAAGGCACATGGTGAGCTGGTGGCAGGCTGGACTGAGCTGTACAGGCAAGGGCAAGGAGGGCCTCCGGTGTGGAGGCCTCGAGCTCTGAGCAGGCCCCCTCGTCCTCTGGACCATCAGAGGAGTCACCTGTCAGCTGCGTGGATCTCTGGCCTGCAAGCGTTTTCCTCCTCCCGACAGGAACCAGCTCTGGTCGGTCCTCAGCGGCTCTGTGGAAAGAATCTCAGGACCAGAGACGCCAGATCCTCAGGAGGGAACCCTGGTTTCTAGCGGTCCTGGCCAGGGGCCCTCCACAAAGTGATTCTTCCACCCCTCCCTTGATGGGGAACTCACTCTTCCCAGGACAGCACCTTTGTGGGAGAAGATCCTTGCAGACACTGGTTCAAATGTTTTCTTCCCTGTGCTGCCTTTCTACTGGCTCTTGTTTTGCTCACTGGGACCCCCCTTATTCCTTCATTCATTCATTCAGCAAATATTTATGAGCTCAGTGTGGGTTGAGCCTGTGTCTACCATCCCCTCTGCCCATCTGGCCCCTCTGGGATATGAACACTCTAACTTGGTCCTCTTGGAGCTTTCAGTGCTTTCTTTGCTCCTAACTTCTTGCCACCCGGCTGTCCCCCTGAGTATTTATCAAGGGTCCACAGGAAGCTGTGGGCAGAGTACAGGCCAGAGCCCCAGATAAGGCCTGAAGGGCCTGGGTTATAGGTGCAGCTCTGCTTCTGCTCCCTGCATCCCTCTGTGGTACATATATGTAACCCCCTTCTGAATAATGGAAATTCAAAGTAGATGGTCTTAAGGAGTCATCCTCTCTCCCTGCCCCTCAAAGCTCTATACAAAGGCCACCACTAGTTCTCTAATGCCACAACTCAGATTCTTCCAGTTCCTTCTCTGGGGATGGCTGTCTCTTTTTACCATCGTCTATGTGTGAATCTGATCTTCCTGGGCAGAACCCTGCAGGTTTACCTGCACCCCCAGCCCCATCACCAGGCTGGGCAGAGGAGAGTTTGGTTAACATGGGCATGAACTGAGAGGTGTGTGGCACTGGGCAGGGCAACAGCCCATACTTCAGGGGTGAATGGTGGTATCTGAACGCTGACCACAGCACATGCCTTCTCTCTGTGACCCTGAGCAAGTTTTAACCTCCTTCAGCCTCGGTTTCTCTACCTGTAAAATGGGGATAATAGAGAGAGTTAAATAGTATAAATATGTCTTATTATTGTAGGCACTCAATAAATGGCTGGTATTATATTATTTCATTTTTCCCATACAGGGAAAATTCTACAAAGGTATCTGTGCATTTTATGGGAATGTGCCATAAAATGTATTTGTTCAACTCACCTGTCATTGGCTGGGCACCCACTCTGCCCATGCTGTCACATTGGGCTTCTAATCATGCACACCAAGCCTCAAGGTTTTCACAGGTTTAAGGGCTGAGCAGGCTCTGTGGCCAGTGGCGGCTGGTGGTAGTAGACAGGACTCTGGAACGCTCTGTTGTTGGAAGTCTGGCAGTCAGCACGGCAGGCTTGGGGAGCGAAGGCTGCCTGCCAAGCTTGGGTAGGCTCGATTACCTCCACCTACACTCCCAGGCTGGCCCAATTAAAAGTTTCTGCCCCACTGGACTTGGAGCTCCCGAGGGCTGAGGAACTCGTGGGAGAGGGGAGGCCCCAGTTTGGGTCGGGATCTACACACAGAGGGCCCCTCCTCTCCAAGCCAGTTCAGTTCATTCTCTAGCCCTTTCCAGAGCACCTACCGTGTGCCTGGCTCTGGCTGGGTGCTTTGCACATGTTATCTCATTGACTCTTCACTGACCTGTAAGATATAGATCACTGTTTGTTCTTATTTTAGAGAAGCTCAGAGAAGGGAAGTGACTTGCCCAAGTTACACAGTTGGCAGGCTGTGGAGTCAGGATTCGAACCCGGGTGTGTGTGATTCCAGAGCCTGAGCTCGCTCCTGCTACTGTACCATGAGTGATGGGTTATGACATAAGACATCTTTCCCTCCCTCCTTCCCTGCTTTCCTCCTGTTCTTCCTCCTTTCCATAATCATGCAGTGAGAGCTTGCACCACCTGGGGAGGGTGCTGGGTAGGTATATAAGGCCTCTGCCTTCAAGGAACTCATCATCTAGTGGGGGAAACAGAAAGCTGATAATTACTCCGTGAGGGAGGGAGGGTTGAGAAAAGGGCTGGGCTAGGTTAGAGGACATGTGCTGGAGGATCCTTCATTCAACAACTTTTGTTAAATCTTTAGATTAAGCTATTTCTAGCCCACCTCATTCCAAGAGAGAGATGGCCTACAGAAATATATAGAATTCAGCCAGTTTTAGAGGAAGAAGGGATAATAAGGGCAGAAAAAATACAAGGATGTAAGGGGTAAGGTCAATCACAAAATGCCCTCTGGGAGGTTCTCTCTACTTACCAAACATGAGCCTTGAACAAGCTCTGAGTTTCCTACAATGCATACGAGGCAGGAAACACATCAGTTGTTTTTTCTTCTCGTTTTTCGTGTTGCATGACATTTTCCAGATGAACTCTTATGCAGAACCCTGGTGAATATCTCTGATAAAAGGGGAAGTACTCTAGTTGAAGGGAGGTGAGGAGGACTTGGCACCCCAACCACTCAGCATTCCCTCCACCCTCTTGGCTGCTCCTTTGGCCCCTCCAGGGATCCTGAGGGTTCAGTTTAAGACCATCGAGCTACACTCATCTTTGAAAAGTGAAATGAGCAAGGGGAATCCACCTGTGGCTGACACTGAGCCCAAGACAGATTCTTCCTGTGACCTTGAAGGCCTCCTTCATGCCAGGCTGGGCACTGAGACCCAGATGAGTCAGACACATTTTTACCTAGGAGCCTCCCCTCTGATGGGAGAGACAGATGTGTGCCAGGGGCTTTGGAGGGCTGAGCCAGCAGTGACCTTGCATCTGCCCCATATCTGTCTCCACATACCTGTTTATATTGCAAAATGGTTAGGGGATGTTGGGTTCCCCAGTGGGAGGAGAGGAACAACCTTGACTGGAGTCTTGGTTAGCGCAAGAGGATCAATTCAAACATTCCTAACACTGCTGAGCACTTAGTATGTGCCAGGCAGGGTTCGATCCAGATTTGGGGGACCCGAAACATATAATTTGGGAGCCCTCTTTAAGAAGAAAAATACCAAAAAGATACTAAATTAAGTACTAAAGTGAATATTTATTTAGAATGAGAACAGAGATCACAAACATTTGCGAAATTTTAAAAGCAGACGAATATCACAAACATCACCAAATTCAGAAAAAAATAATATTTTTCTTAAGTGCTGGAAATACCACTGTAACACTTTTTTTCTTATAATTTTGGACTATATGCTCTTTATTTGCCTCCTCATATCACAATATCTTTTGTGATAGTTTCTGTAGAAAGACTAGAAAAATAATTCAGTCTTTCCTCTTGTATGACTAATTGAAACAAATTTATTATTGTTGATAGTTGGGATACATAAAATATACAACTTTAGACACAGATGTACTTGCTGTTTGTAGTACTGCTATAGATTGTGTCCTACCAATACAGAACTTCTGACAATTTCTATTTCACGTGATTCTTATCAAGAAAAAAGATGTATTTATAATTTCAAATTATATGGGCTTCATTATCAGTGACATTACCGACAGGAGAGAGTTTCTGTTTTGATAAGGCCTAAATTCTCTGCCTATAATTTAGCACATCTGATGCTTGAGAGAATATTCCACAGACTAACTTCCAGTTCTGTACATTTTTTTTTTATTTTTTATTTTTTTGGCGAGGCAACCCTTGGTTGACCTCACCGATTGCAAGGACCTTGTCAGCTTACAATCCCTTATTTTTTTATTTTTTATGCTTACAGCACCTGGTCTTCCTAGGTGGTCTCCCATCCAAGCACTAACAAGGCCCAACCCTGCTTAGCTTCCAAGATCAGATGGGATCCGGCTTGTTCAGGGTAGCATGGCTGCAGACTCAGTTCTGTACATTTTAAACCTTGTTTCTTTCCCACTATCCACACACCTCTGGGGCCACTCACAGTTCTGCCACTAAATGAGTTGGCACAGTGGGCAGTAGGGGTCTTCATTCTGGAAGCTGTTCTTTCACTAGGACGGCTAGCAATAACTATACCCATAAGTGATGGCAAAGCATAAAAATATACACCACTCATCCCAAATTACTTAAAATGTATCCTCAACTCAACCTCCCTTTATGTTCAAAGCGCCTCAGTCACTCAAGGTAACTCATCAGCAGAGGAGAATGGTGGGAGGGATTCTGGATACAAAGAAACAGTGCTAGCAATACTTTGTGGCTAAAATATCTTACTTTTTACAAGATTTTACAAAAACGTATGACCATAGGAACATATTTTGAGACTGTCTCCCAGAGAAGGGACAAATGCAAGCAGAAGGCCCAGAAACACAGACCTCTCTACCTTTTGGGCAGGTCCTTGTCGGTGCCGGCACTCTTCTCAGATTTACGTGCCTTGTCTCAGAGAGTCTCATGACTACTCTGAGAGTGTAAGGTAGGCTTTTTTAATGACAAGGAAACTGAGGCCCAGAGAGAGAAGCCAAAGACCATGCAATGAGGGACAGTTTTGAACTCAGAACCATGTGACCCCAGAGCCTGCACTTTGTTCTCTAGAAGTTGATGGGACTGTTGTTAAGAGATGGATAGATGGATGGATGGATGGATGGATGGATGGATGGATGGATGGATGGATGGATTGACAGACGGACGGATAGACGGATAGGTGGGAGAGTGGAGAGATTACTTTCTTATCCTCTGGCACACTGAGTACCCAGCTGTTTCCCTGCTAGACATAAACTCCCCAAAGGCAAGACTCAGCACAGGGAAGGGTCCAGAGGAGGAACTTAGAAAAGGGCAAGGCTTGGAAGAGAGGGATGAGTTGACCCAGGTTCCTGCCCTCTAGAGCTCAGCAACAATATGGGGAAAGAAGCCACAGACCAGGCAGAGGTGATGTGTCAGAGAGCCATGCCCACTGGGTACTCATGCTGGGTTCTGCTGAGAGACAGCATGCAGGACAAGTCCAAGTCCTTCTCCCGTCAGGCCATAGTGCAGCCTGCAGGGGATCCTTGCATGGGGCTGAGGGCTGGACAAGATGACATCCCAGGTCCCCAAGCCCTACAAATCCATTGTTGTCCATTCCTCTGCTCCGAGGCATTGCCAAGCTTCCTTCTGGAGTTTTCCAAGTTGTTAAGAGAATGAGATGCTCACCCAGATGGTCCATTCCAAAGTTCAAGAGCTGGAATGGGATAATGCCAGATTGCTCCAAGCCAAGCTCAGTTTCGCTTGAGGCGTTTTATGGGCCCAGCTTCGGTAAACATGAGCCTATTAATGTACTGGGGCTTCCACCTCTGCTGCTGTTAGTCTCACCTCCCAGAGCCGCAGGTGCTGGAGCGTGAGGCCCAAGGGCAGCTTGAAGAAGATAAAGTGAGGGGCAAAATAGCTGTGTAGCACGGACCCTCAGCCACTTTCCAGTCTCTCCATTCATAGACTGGGGAATGAGGCTTAGGGAGGAGAGGGAGCAGGGACCCACTGAAGCAGAGCCAGAACTCAAACACCCAATCCTGGTCATGCAGCCCACTGTGTACTTCCACTACCCCAGGCCCTGCACCCTCGGGCTGGTGCTTTCAAAAACATTAGTTGATACACACGGTCTGATAATAGCTGGGTTCTTATGGGTGTGACAGGAAAGACACTATGAAATCAGAACTGCCTAGAAAACTCCTGGACTCTGCTCCTTTTGCTCATTTATTACTGGATTCCTCCACTCAGTCCACACACCTTTCCTGATGTCAGTTCCATTCCAGGCCCTGAGCCGGGGCTGAGGACCCCAAGATAAGTCAGACCTGGCCTTTGTCCAGGATGAGCTCACAGTCTGGTGAGGAGACAGGTTTGGACATAGGCAATGACAATGACAAACTGGTGTGTTCAATGCTAGGACAAAGGGGAGCTCGGGGGCTGTAGAAGCCCAGAGGAGGGGTCCCTAACACAGTTCAGGGTCAGGAGGGTCAAGGAGTTCCCTGGGAAGAGGAAGAAACGAGGCCTGATCTGAATTTTGAAGATGAGATAATCAGGCAGCTAAGCTATGGGAAGGCAGAGGGAATAGCATGTGCAAAATGACCTTAGAGGGTGCAATATGGTTGGGGAAGAGCACCAGCCCACAGGAAGCACTCAGTGAATATCTTTTGAATGAGCGAATGAGTAAATGAATATTAAGAAGTTTGCTGTCACTCTAGTTAATAATGTTATATTGTAAATTTGAAGGCTGCTAAGAGAGTAGACCTTACAAGTTCTCATCACAAGGAAAAAATATTTGTAACTGCGTGTGGTGATGGATGTTAACTAGACCTATTATGGTGATCATTTTGCAATATACACAAATACCAGATTATTATATTGTATAACTGAAACTAATATGTCAATTTATATGTCAACTTATATGTCAATTATATCTCAATTTTTTAAAAAATGAATAAAAGCTGTGTTCATTGGTATGCTATGAGAAAAAAAGTTTGGCGTAGCTGGAATGTGGGAGACAGCTGAGAGGGTTTGGTGGTTTTTTTCTTAATGAAAACTTGTTAATTGAAGTATGACATGATACAGGAAAGTGCCCAAATCATAAATACACAGCTCAATAAATTATCAAAAGTGAGCACACCTGAGTAACCACCACATAGGTCAGAAACAGAATGGCACCCTGTGCCCTGCCCAGTCAAGACCTTCTTCCAAAGTGACGGCTCTCCTGCATTCTGTCGCTGCACATGAATTTTGCCTGATTTTGGACTTCCTAGTGCAATGTACCCATTTGTGTTCAGCTTCTTTCATTCAAGACGAAACATGTGTGAGTCATCCACAGTGTTGCATGTGTTGCTGTGGCTCGTCCCTGCCCATGGCTGAGTAGTGTTCTGTCATGTGAGTAGACCATAGTTCACTGACTCTTTCTCCTGTTGGTGGGTGTTTGGGGAGCGTCTGATTTGGGGCAGTTAGGCAATTAGTGCTGCTCTGACCATTCCAGTTCATCTGTGTGGGACATATCCAGCGGTGTGCTGGAGACGGCCTGCACTGGCTGAAAAGAAACCAAGATGGGCATCCCTGCCCAGCTCTGCATTCAGTAACATCACACTAATAGTTCAAAATGGCCATGGTGGGGTTATTTACACCATAGAAACTGGCAGTGCCACAAATCAGGGCTTGTTTTTTAGAGATAGTCAATATTTATCAGACCACCACTGGGTATACCCCTAAGAGTAGATTGCAGGCTCCTAGAATGTAATCGGCTTTAACTACAATACAGCTGTCTAAATTGCCTCTGCCAATTTGCTCTCCTCCAGCAGTACGAGGGTTGTAGGTTCTCTGTATCTTCACTGTAGAGAAGTTTTCATGAGGTGGGGTCCCTAGACCCTGTGGACAGGTTTACTGGTGGGGACAGGGGAGAGGCAGCATGCTCGGGGACCACCCGGGCTCTGGCTGGGCTTCTGGAGGGTAAGAAGTTACCAGGGAGAGAGTAAGCACAGTGGGAGAGCAGATTTGGGGGTGGATGGGGAGGCGGTCTTGGGGCAGGTTAGTTCTGCAGGGCCTATGGGATGTCCAGGGGTTGTTAGAAGTTTTATCAACACCCAGGCTCTATACCGGTGAACCCCCACCCCGGTGAACCCCACCCCTAATCCTCTGTAGACCTCTCTCCTTTCTTATCCTTCTCTTCCCCTTCATCTCAGTTACGGGGACACCCATAGTGAACCTGGGTTCAGTGCCTCCTCCTGGCCCAGCCACTTGGAGCCACACTGACTCAGTGTAGGTCCTGGGACAAAGTCCTGCTCCTCTCTAGGCCTCAGTTTCCCCTTCTGTACAATAAGAGGCCTTGACTGGAGGACCTCATGGTGTTAGTAAGAGGCAGACCTCTAGGATCCCACCTCCAGGGGCTCAGGGCAGTCTCAACCGCTTTAGCACTTTCCAGAGTTGATTGTTCACTTAGCACCAAGTGTTTGTTGTTTTGTAGCCTGGCCCTGGCATGGAGAATATGCTTGGTGGAAGTCTGTTGAATAAAAGAACATTCTGCACCTGCCATAGTCCTCTGTGCAGGGTTGAACAGACAGAGGTCTTGGGATCTGTGAATGGACCGAGTGTATGTGTCTGCAAGGAGGTATGTGAGTGGGGGGTAGGGGTTAGGAGGAGAGGAAAAAAGGGGGACATATCTCTGACCAGCTGGACGATGGAGGGGGGTGCACAGACTACACAGAGACCATGGCCCATTTCCCCAAGCAGTTCTCTGCGAAGCCAGGAAGTGATTTGTATTTTCAGAAGGAAATGAACAGGTTTTGCTCATGGAGAGAAGACAGCTCTGGGAAATGGCTCCAAGGGAAACAAGTCATGGGGGGCGGTGGCAGAAGGCCAGAGCCAGCCCCTCTCTGCGAAGTGGGCAGGTGTCAGCCAGTGGGCTGACAAAGGCGCTGACTGGTCTCTTCCCTGAGGATGTTGAGAGATGCCTCCCCGAAAGCGGTTCTCTGCTGGAGTCTCTGAGGGGGGCACATGGGCCAGGCTGGAAGGGGAAGGGAACCCAGACTCCTGTAAGCAGGAGGAATGAGAACTAAAGTATTAAATCAAGCTATATTCAGAGACTACAATAGGCTGATCAGCTCTGCAGCCTGGCCACAAGGACACCCGCAGATTTCCGCTGGATTGCTAACAACCCATTTCCCCATACTGGTGAAGGGAAGACAGGAAAAACAAAGTCTTTAAGTGGAGCCCTACACAAAATAAAATGGTTCATTCCCTATGGCTAAACCATAGGGAACCTTTGGGTTAAAGGCTGGGAACTGCCAGCAGGACTTTCATGCTACATATTCTTACCATTTTATGCTGCCTACTCTTATCCGTCTTCACTGCATGTCCATATCAAAGGAAATGCGTAAACAAAGTCTTTAGACTGTAACTCACAGGAAATAAAGAATAATATATAAACTGAATTCCTCAGGGGTCCCTCTCAGTGTCTATACTCTGTCTCTCTCACTGTCACAGGAACTAAAGAATAATATATAAACTGAATTCCTCTGGGGTCCCTCTCAGTGTCTTTACTCTGTCTCTCTCACTGCCCTCATCTCTCTATCGTCTCTGTCCCTCTGAGTCTCTCTCAGGCTCTCTCACTCTCTGCCTCTGAGAGGAGACCACGCTCTGTCTATGGAGCATTACCTCTTCTCTATTAAACTTTCCTTTTGACTCGAAATTTGGCGTGTGTTTGAATTCTTTCTACACTCTCCACCAAGAACCCTCCTCTCTCTCAGTTCAGGCCTTGGTTCCTGCCCCCGCTCCACACACACTTGGGGGAATTAGCCCTGTCCTGCATCACTTTTTACCACCTCAGAGACCCTACAAATCAGGGCCAGCAAGGGGAGGGCGAAGCCCACTGCTGTCTTTCCCGGAAGACCGGGACAGGGGCGTCACTGGGGGTGGAGGACTGGCTGGAGGCCATCTGGAGATTGGAAGATCCCTTCTGTCACTGCAGTCATCCGTCCTCCTTCCACCATCCACCCATCTGGTCAACTCCAAACCCAACTGAGGGGTCCCCACTGGGAGCCCAGACCTGGTGTCGGGTGGCGGGATTGGTTGGTAGACAGCTAATGTATGACACAAGGGTGCCCTGAGGTGGGGGCGAGGGAGGTCAGCGTGGTCTGGTCTGGCCCGGCAAGTCTCTGGGGAGACCAATGCTGAAGAGAGGAGAGGAGAAGAGTGCTAGGCAGGGGACAGCATGGGGGACAGCAGGGAGCAGGAGCACATGGATGGGGAGCAAAGAATGCAGGAAGTGACACAGATGACGGGTATTTTTAGAAGGCCATTCCCCTTTGAGCTCACTGGGGCCAGGCCCTGAGCTCTGTGGGCTATGTACATAGCTCCTTTAAACCACACAGCTACCTCTGAGGTCGGTGCTGATACCTTTCCCATTTGATGGAGGGGAAAGCGGAGGCATGCAGAGGCCTGTCGACCTGCGCAGGTCGATGCCAGGATCAGGGCCCAGGGGCATCTGACTCCAAAGCCCGAGCTCATGACCACCACACTCTGCTGTCTCTGCCCCACTTTACAGAGATCTCAAGGGGGCTGTGGCTTAACTGGGGCCACCCAGCATGTCTGAGGAAGGCCCTGGCCTCGGGTCTGGGTCTAGCTCAACCATCCTGGCCAGGCCTCCCTAGCTGCACCCTCAACCCCAGAGCCCTCTCTCCAGTGCCACTGGACTAACTTCAGAGGCTCAGCCGGCAGAGAAGGGAGGACCCCAGGCCCAGCAGCCTTTTTGAAGGAGGCTGAGGGCAGGGGCGGGGGGCTGTGGAATTATTGGAATGTGCACTGTCTCCAGAGCTCCAGGATGGGAGGGTGATCCCAGGAGGAAGGGTTCTAAGAACAATGGGAGTCTGGGGTGGGGGCTTCTGGAACAGATAGTGCAAGGCAGGGCAGGGCAGGGCTGGGCTCTGGGCTGGGAAAGGCCCTCAGGGTGCGGGTGGCACAGTTGAAACCACAGACGAGACAGGGAGCAGCCTCCCTCTGGGCCTGTGAGTGCCCAGCACATGCAGCACTGCACCCCGGTGGATGCCGGTCACGATATCCCTCCTTGTGCAGATGTTTCGAGCCCCCATAAATGCCCTCACCTCCATAGTCTCTGCAGGGCCCAGGAAGCCTGTGTAATCAGCTTGGTGGTGATCACATTACTTTACAGGCTGGACTAAGCTCAGAGAGGCATGGATTACCCACAGTCACTCAGCACACTGGGAACACGGAACACGCAACCTCAGTCACACCCAGGGGTCCCAGACCTCAGGATGATTCCGGAGCACTGGGCAAAAAGAACACATTCAGATGTTGCCAGCGCAGCATGATCAGAGCTGGGAGCATCAGGGACTCAGAGTGGGAAAGGCTTAGGGAGGCTGCCTGGAAGAACTGTCCTTGATTGAGTCTTAAAGCATGGAGATGAATGCAGAGGAACCAGGGTGGAGAGCCTGGTGGGAAGGAGGCTTTGAGGCAGAAGGAACGGGCCTTCGCTGGGTGTCATAGGGATAATCGAACAGAAGGGTGTATCAGCCTCCAGCTGAGGCAGAAGACCCTCAATCCAGAGGGGCGAGGAGGTGGGGGTAGGGGCAGAGAGAGAGATGAATGGCTGATGTCTCAGAGAGCTTGTATGCTGCCACTTGGGACGGGTAGTGACTGCCCTTGCCCCAGGCCCTGCCCAAGTAGATTGTTCTAGGCTGCGGACCCCACCCCCTGAGGCTGCACTGGGCTCCAGACTCTGAGGCTACTAAATGAACATCAGCTCCCTCCCTGCCTCTGCCCTGTGGTGAGCGATCCTGGAGCCCAGCCAGGCCCGCATCCAGAGGGCCATCTTGAGACTTCTGTCGAGGCTCTGAGATTTGGATCCTCAGTCATACTCTCTGGGTGGGCCCGCTGCCCTGGTTTCTGCCTTCTTGGCTCTGTGCTGTGCCCTCCATGCTGTGGACACAGAGCCCCTTCTTGGAGCAAATGTGTCCTGTTCAGTGACCTCCCCATTACCAGGCCTCAACACAACATCCAAGGCCCTCTCAGTCTGCCCCAAATGCCCTCTCCAACCCCTTCTTCTGCCACTTCTGTCTCTATCCCATCCTGGTCCTTGAGCCACACACACACCTTGAGCCCTGAGCATTTCACATGCTGTTCTCTCTGCCTGGAGTTTGTCTCTTCGATGAACATCTCCCAGGTGCCTCCTCCATGCCAGGCACCCTTCAGAGACCTGACCTTGAGGAGCCCCGTCTGTTTCTGTGGGGGTGATGTCTGTACCCTCTGGAGGCAGAGAACTTGGAGAAAGATGTGGCATGGTCCCAAAGAGGGACGTGAAGGAACAGGCCACAAGGTGGTGGGGCTGGAGCGAGCTGTGAAGGCCTAAATGAGTGGCCCTAACTCTCCCTGGGACTGTTTTAGCTACAGGGCCCCACAAACATTAGCCCCAGCCTCTGTCAGAATCACACATGTTGAAGAATTAGGGTCAGAAAGAAACTCCCCATTGTACAGATGAGAATTCTAATGTCCAGAGAGGGCCGGGGACCTCCGAAGTCAGACTCAGGGGTCTTCCTAGTCAAGCCCAGCCCAGTCTGCTCCGATGCACTGGTGCCCCCACCCTCACCCCAGAGTTCGATCCTAGGGGGAGGCTGGGGGTACATTTAGGTGGGACAAACCCTGCGCCAGGCTTCCTGTGAATACTTACCTGGAGTCCTAGAGCAGGTGGGCACAAGGGCAACTGACCTTCACCAGCAGCCCCCACAGGCCCCACCCCATCCGTGATCTCTGGCTGCAGGAAGGAGCAGGCAGCGTCATTACTTTCCTGGCTCGCCTGACTACTATGATGGCCTCTACAATCATTCAATGGTGCCTCTGCCATTCTGTTTGGGATTCAAGAAGACCATCTGAGATTCAAGAAGACTATCTGAGAAGACCACGCCTCTGTTCGCCTGACTACTATGATGGCCTCTACAATCATTCAGTGGTGCCTCTGCCATTCTGTTTGGGATTCAGGGGGCCCCTTATCTGAGAAGACCACACCTCTGCCCCCAACTGGGATAGGCACAGACAGAGTCGCCCTGGGTTACATGTCAACAATAACTGTAGGAGTAACAGGGAAGCACCCCCATGTAGGACGTTCACACACGTTGTCCCACGGGACACTTTCCCCAACCAAAGGGCAGAAATTGGGGCTCTGAGAAGATGAAGGGCACACCCAAGGCCAACTCACAGTTGCCAAGCTCTGTGGCCATCGCCTGGCACCCTCTCCTCTGCCCCCATCCCAGATGCTGAACAGGGGAGGTGTCAGTGCACAGGCCTTGGCCTCATCGCTCAAGACCCAGTTATTTCTTCTCCCTGCCTCCCCCTTCTCTGTGGCCTGGGCAGAACCTAGATGGAGGCAGGAGGCTGGGATTCTCGCCAGCCCCCCAAAACATGGCAACCTATGTGAGTTCCTCTCAGTCTTAGACTCCTAGTTTCTCTGAGGACACTTCCTCGGCCACGGCAGGATTGCCCCCTTCCACACCCAGGCCTTCATCTCTGCACAGGGGCACGAGGCCGCCTCCCCTCCCTGCTGTGAGTGGGACACCAGGAGAGAGTGGACAGTCTTCATCCACAGGACCAATGCGAAACCCAGGACCTCTCTTGAGACCTGTTTAAGGACAAGAGAAGGCATTCGGTGGTTCTGGGCCCAGGTGGCAAGCTACAGGGAGAGAAATGCCGCAGGATGGACAGGGTCCTGCGCTTGGCTGGCAGGCCCCAAAGTCTCCTGTCACATGCTGACTTTGCACCGCAGGAAATTCAACCAGCTCCCAGCATCAACATCCCTATGTTTAAAGGGAGGATAGCGGCAGCACCTACTTCATGACCTTGCCTTGAAGATCTAGTGTGAGGGCTTATAAAGCACTTAGCATGTAGCTGGCACTTAGTAGATGCTTAATAAGATGTAGCTAGTATTATGAATATTTTAAACAAGTGGTGGACAGGGCCAGCTTCACACAGGAGTAGCCATGGAGCTGAAGGCTGGGCCTAATTTAGAGACAAGGGTGACTTCCACTCTATTGAGCACCTACTGTGCATCAGTCCATCGTTACCTCTGCTCTAACACCTCATAGGATTGGCATCGTTTTCTGGCTTGCAGGAATGGGAGGGGGACCTCAGAGAGGGGTAGTGTTCTGCTGAGGCTGCACAGATTAGGAGGTAAAACTGGGACTCTCTGGGACTCTGTCCAGTACGCTGCACAGCTACACCTCTTCCCCAGGCAGCCCTACTATGCTACACTTCCATCAGCCCTCCTTGCTTACCACCACCCCCTCTGGGGTCTCTCTGGATATCTGGGCTTTCTCAGAAACTGCTGGCATGCTTCCCTCGCCCTGTTCTGGAGCTGTCTCCTCATGCCCAGCTCCTTCCTATTCAGATGCAGCTGTGAACTGTCATTCCAGCCTTTGCTGACATCTTCACTTGTGCCCCGTTGTTTAAGTGTCCCATCTGGCTCCGGTTTTCTCCCTCAGTCTTTGAACTTGACTGGGGTTGGGGTTGGGTCACCCACTGTCTGGGCCTTCCCACAGGTGTGAGGCTTTGGGCAATTCCTTCCCCAGCCACTGCCCCCTGTTTCACCTCCTGTGCACACAGACACCTGCTGAGTGGTCTTCAGTGACAATGCATTCCCTCAGTCAGCAAATATTTGCTGCCTATGGTTCAGCCCACCTGCAGGCCACCCAGGATAGGAGCAGAGAGGACAGTGGCCATGAGCCAACAGTGCGAGGCGGCAAAGGATGCCAGTATCATCTCTTGTTCATCACTGAGAGGCATAGGGGCCAGGACCATTGAGGGGATGTCCTGCTTTGGAGAACTGCCCCCTCTTGGCTCTGTGGAAAAACTGGAGCTTGTCCATTTGGAGACAAAGTTGAATAGGTCCTTGAGTGCATGCTGTGAAGTACGGCTGCATGGCAGGGGTGCTTGTCTGGAGAAGGGCAGACTTTAGGGTGAGGGCGGGAGGTTGGAAGGCCTCCACTGCCAGCTCTCTCTGGATGAACTGTGAGAAATGACTTTCTCTTAGATGGAGCCAGACCACAGAGGGCAGGGGGCTGCCCTGTGAGGGCGAGCCATACGTGTGAATTCCTGCCTCAGGGTTTTGAATCTCAATGGTTGGTGAGTCAGGGAGAAAGAGAGCTGTGCAGAGAGTCTAACATGTGGGCTCTAGGTCTGGTGCCATCACAGGCTGTGAGATCTGATGTAGGTCTCCTGCCCCGCGGAGCCTCAGTTTCCTGATTGTAATGTGGACATTCTTACTTCCAATGCTGTGAAGTGGCAGATGAGAAGAGATCCAGCACACAGTAGGTACTCTGGAAATGTCAGTTCTCCGTCACCCCAGAGAAATGCGAGACGCATGAAGATGTTATCATCACTGCTTTTCGACACTCGGAGAGGTTTGGCGATATGTTCTAAGGAACCCAGCCACTGGGCCTGGCTGTCCCTCCAGAAGGCATTGTCGTTGGTGCTCCCTGGGTGAGGGACATGGAAGCTGTGTGCTGCCTATGGGCTGGGCCTCCCTGGGAATGAGCAGGGCTTTGGCACTGGGTGCGCCTTCAAGCGCGCTCTCTTTTTGGAGGGAAGTTGAAACTTATCAGGTGGACGCAAAGCAAGAGGTAGATGAGCTCAGCTTTCCCATGCCTCATCCCTGATTCCCCAAGCCTGCTCCTGCCGAAGCCCGCCTCCCATCTGGCCATTGCCCGCTCCAAAGCCTTCTGTGCCTCCCCAGTGCCCACAGCATTCTTCTATGTCTATAGGACGTAGCTATCTCCTGGGCCTGGCCTCCCTCTCCTGCCTCACTCCCACTATTCTCCAGCCACATGCAACTCCTTCTTTGCAGGGTTCCCCTTCCGGCACAGTTCTTGCTGCTTGCTTCACTTGCAATGACTTTTCCACCCCACTCGGCCTGTTAAAATCCCATCACCAGAGACTAGAGAAGGCTTGAAATACCTGCTGTGGATAGGGAGAAAATGAGTTAACCAGGTCAACGTGTTTGGAGTTTCGGTCAATGTTGAATGTCCCTTTGAGTGTAGTATGAAACTGTAGTGAAAACAATTCGCCCTGCTATGTGACTTTCTTTCTTCCACAGCGCTTCGCTACTTGGGTCTAGGCATTAAAACGTACATAGTTGGGGTCATCCACTGTTGGATTTTTAAAATATTTGATGCAAAGGAAAAAGGCAGCAGGGTTAGGGTATTAACAAGAGTGTCATGAAATGATGGACTATGGATAAGGAGGGAAGCAGAGAAAGAAGAAAGCTTATAAACTGAAAGTGGAGAGATCAATTTGTGAAAAGACCCAGTTAAGTCAGAGAACCGTTGATTAGTGGGACTAGTTGCACAGACAAACTGAAAGATAAAGTGTTCATAGGCTGAGAGGTGGGGTTTGAATTTAGATTTTGAAGATGGAGCCATTATGGGTGGTGGCAAGGTCCCAGCCGAGATTGTGGGAGTGAATGCTGAAGGGGAGTGGAGATGGCGGTGGGAAGGACGGGGAGGCCGGGTGTTGGATAGTACTCTACGTGGTCCCAGAAATCACCCAGGACCCCTCAGGGCTTGGGCCAGAGAGGAGGATTGCAATCTCGATAGCAAAGCTGTGGGTGAATAATGGAGGATGGTTGGGAGATTAGCACAGGGGTCAGCAAACTTCTCTGAGGAGCAGAGAGTAAACATTTTAGAGTTTGTGGTCTACATGATCTTGGTGGTAACTACAATACTCTGCCTATAGGGCAAAAACAGTCACAGGCAGTATGAAAATGAATGGGCCTGGCCGTGTTCTAGTAAAACTTTATTTACACGAACAGGCAGCAGGACAGATTTGGCTCAGGAACATAGACTGACAACCCTAGATTGAAGGAAAATAGCAGTGAATTGAGGAAGAGAGGAATTGTCTAGTTTTTCTTGAAGACTGTTATGTATAGGTGGCCGTACCTGACATAATTTTAGGTGGTTCATAAAAAAAAACTTTAAAAACCGTGATAGTGGAAAATTTAAAACATATACACAATTATATTTAATACTATAATGAACTCCCAACTTCAACAATTATGAATAAACATCCAGCCACCTCCACCTCCAGTCTTCACTCATCCCAACATTTTGGCCACAGTGTCGACTTCTCTAGGGACCCTTTAGCTCATGGAAAGCAGAGACTGAGGCTGGGGTAGGTGGGTTCCCAGCCCACACCAGGGTCTAGCTCATTTTAGGTCATACTAAGGTGGTTGGATTGAATTACCAAGAGAAGGAGAAAGAACCATTGTCTTCTGAGCACCAACTCTGATTAGGGAGCTCTCCCATGTGTCATCCCATGTGCCTCTGAGGGAGGGGTTATTATTCCCATTTTACAAACAGGAAATGGAGGCACAGAGAAATTGAGTGTCTTACCCAAGTTCACACAGCATCAAGTGAAAGAGATAGGTTGGGAACCTATGTTTGTCTGGCCTCAGACCACACTGTAACCCTTGTCATTCCACACCTAGAGAGAAAGACTTTGCCATACTTTTGTTTTTGAAAGAGAAGTAAATTTGGGGAGCAGCTTGGGGTGCCTCAATCCTGATCCTGTTCTCATTGTCTGAAGGGCCTGACCTCAGTCATCTGGTCAGGTGACAAGGCAGAAATGATCTTCCACCCATCCACAAGAACACCCTTCCACTTCTGCCACCATTCCCAATGTCCTTAAAAAGACCATCCTTCGTTCCTGCCCTCTGGGGAGACTCACCTGTCCTCAGCCCTGGATGTGTGGGTCACCTGCATAATCTAGCTGCCACTGCTTCCCCAGCAGTGCTCAAGGGGGGCACAGGGCATGCTGTGGCTAAATATCAAGGACTTAAAGACTAAGTAGACTGACCCACTGACTTTGCAGATGGAAAGACTGAGGCCCAGAAAGGAGAAGGGATGTTGGAAGCAATTCTAGGGTAGCTCTTCTCATGCAAACGCTGCTTCTTTATTGAGAGGAGACCTTGGTCCTGATCCCAGCTCTGGTCCTGACCCGCTGGTTATGATGGTTATTGGTTAATTGACATAACGACTTTATAAGGTGAATATGTATATAGGCTGTCAAGATATTGTGTATCAGCTGAGACACAGCAAAGTAAAGTGGCTTGCCCAAGGTCACTGGGATTTGAGGTGGCTGGGATTTGATCCCAGGAGTGTGGTTCCAGAGCCCCTAGGCTTAGCTACTCTGCTCTTGTTAGTTGGAACTGACTCTGGGTTTGCCTGCTACCTTCCAAGGGGGCTGGGCTTGAATTCTATCCTTGGCTTGAATTCCCCTTGGTCCCCTTTAGCCCGTGTCTCCCCACCCCATCTGGCTCACCACCCATCCATCTGCCCAGCAAAGGCAATTTTGATGGGCTATTTGCCTCCACCCCGCCCATTCCACTCAAACAGGAGAGAAGCTGGAGGGCCTGGATTGTGCTGCTGTCTCCCCTAGCTCTGTCAAGAGCCCACAGCCTACTCGAAATAAAAGCCCCTAGCCCAGGCCTTTCTAGCCCCAGATGGGCCTCCTCAGTTCATTTTGCTCACAAAGCCAACAGACCGTGAAATCTGCAGACCGTGACCTCTTCCCAGCAGACAGCATCTCCGTCATCATCATCGGGAGCTAAAACGCCTCAGTTCGCTTGGCAGGGCCCAGATCCAGGGTTCAGCCCCCTGCCTTCCTGAGCCCACCCACATGTGCCAGAGAAGGGACTGTCAGTGGTGAAGGAAGCCTGAGAGAGAGGCAAACTGGTGTTCCTGGTTCAGCTGGGCTGCAGCAGGGCTGTGTGACCTTGGGCAAGTTACTTGAGCTCTCTGAGCCTCTCTCACCTCACCCATTCTTTTGTACAGTCAATGAACCAAAGTGTGGAAATTGGTTTTGCAAGGGGTAAACCGCAGTGCAGAGGGTTGGGGCTCCCATTATGCTCCTGTTCTCTCCCATGACCCATTTCTCCTGTCTTTTCCAAGTGACCCCTGTCGTCACGTCACATTGGAAAGGAATGCTTTCTTGAACTTCAGGGACCATTGCCCTGGCTTGAAGTCTAGGTCTGCACACACTTCTATGTAGAAAACCCAGACCATCCTAGGCAGACAGGGGCCTTGGAATCCCTCATTCAGCCCCTACCTATGCAGTAGAGGCAGAGAGGCCTGGACAGGACATGATCAGCCCAGGTGAGAGAGAAGCAAGTGCAGGAAAGTGTGTGCGCTGCAGGGAGAGGGGTCAGCCATGCTTTGGCACAAGCATGGCTTTGGAGTCAGAGAGGTCTCGGATCAGATTTTTGGCACAGGAGGGCCATGCAGCTATGCAGGTTGGCCCCGCACCGCCCTTTGCTTTAGTGTCATCCGGGATTTGTATATTTATTAAGATAATTTTCTGCTCCGAGGAATGAGCAAAGGTGCTGGCTCCCCACTTTTTGTCATGTGTCTCTTCCTGCATCTCCTGCGTTTGCCTGAGACTACTCCAAGGCGGGAACAGATTGCCTCTGTCCCTAGAGCCCAGTACAGAAGGAACCCTTCCAAGCATTTGCTGAGTGACTGAGTGACTGCCCGCTTCCTCCTACTGCGTATGCCCTGCAGCTGAGGACCCTGTTAGGGCCTGAACTCAAAGAAGAAGCCCCTCAAGACTTATAGATGAGGGGACAACCGAAATGCCCAGGTAGGAGAATCAGTGGGTCAGAAAGGGCAATCCCCACCAGCCCGAAGCACACAGTGTGGGTGACAGCCCCTCTGCCACTCTGGGGCACCCCTGCCAGGATCGTATAGGTTGTCTACTGTATGAAGGACCAATTGAGGGGTCGGGGGCTGCAGTCCATGCCATGCTCCTGTGCCCTGGTGTGAGGCTACACTACTTGGGGAAAAGAGCAGATTGTTCTCATTTGCACTGAGGCACCGCATGGGCCAAGAGCAGCCCTGCTCCTGCCCTTTGTCTGAGCTCAGACCTCTCTCCAGAGCCCCCTAAGCCTCCTGGTCACTCCCTGGTTCAGCAAATTGGTATAGGCCCACGGGCTGGGGGTATGGGTAGAGTCACTCTGATGCTGACATGTGACACAACACTATGGCCACAGTAGTGACTGTGGACTCCATGGTCGAACCGATCCAGTTCAGGGCCCAGCTTTGCCACTGTCTAGTTGTGTGATCCTGAAAAATTCGCTTAACTTCTCTGAACCTCAGTTTGTTATTTTTTTCTATCACATCATTTTACAAAATAAAAATATAACTGACAGAGAGCAAAGTATACCATCTTAAGTGTATCTTTCAATTACTTATTTCATATGTAACCACTACCTGAATTAAGATAGGTTTTCATTCCTCTAGAAAATTCCCTTGTTGAGTCTCAGTTTCTTCATCTGCCAAATGGGAAAACAGCTTCACAGAGTGAAGATGAAATGAGTTGAAGCTTGTCAAGCAGCTTGGTGCCTGGTACACAGGATGTGTTCAATCAATGGTAGGCTGTTATGTCCCTCTCACGTTAAGACATTTAGCAATTTCTGCCTTATTTGAGCTTCTCCACTGGCCTGTACTTTAACCCTGGAGAAACGGCCTTGATGAGGCAGTAGCCCTGGCTTTGCCGTGCAACTTTAGGAAAGTCACCTCCCTTCTCTGGGCCAAGGAAAGAGTCAAAATAGATGTTCCTTGGGTCTCATCTGACCTTTTGGGTTCTGGGTTTAGGTTCTGTGATGTGAGGTTTGGGGCCTCTGACTGTGCCCACCCAGTCAGGGGGTGTGGGCCTGGGCCTCTCTGTGGGTTTTGTGTGTTGGGGGTGGGGGCGGCAGCTGGGTTTTGGCTTCCAGCCTGTTGGGCCAGCCCCTGGGGATACACCCGCACAGCTCTATCTCTGTGTGAACTTTCTCTCAGCCCACAATTTCACACCACGCACTTTTAGGAATCTATTTACCTCCCCTGTGGCCCCCGACCCATTTCACATTTGTCAGGGAGAAATTGGAGGAGCTGGAGTTGCCCTTTCTCACCTCAGCCACCCTGGGGACATTCCTGGATCAGACGAGAGTGGAAGTGACAACAGGGAGAAGAATAAATCATGAAAGACAAAGCTGTATACTTCCTCCGTTTGATACGACATTCCAATCCCTTCTCAGTTCATATGAGGAGATCTTGGAGGCTGGAGACAGGAGAGGAGAGCAGAAATCTAGATTTTGAAAAAATACCTGCTCCCAGAGAGTGAGCCCTGCTACCCAAGCAACTCTGTCCTTGATTTATTGCCCACTGGCTGTCCCAGAGTTGGCATTCTAGCTGCCATCTGTTGGGCTGTGTCATACATCAGGATCATGCAGGGAGTGAAGCCGGGAAGGAGCGGGAGGCCTGAGGCAGGAAGATGGCTTTGCAGGGCATGAGCACCCTGTCACCGGAGGGTTCACGCACAGATGAGAGGCCCACTGTGTCGGGAAGTGACATAAGGACCCCAGCATGGCTCAAGGTCTGATAGACGAAGCTTTGAATTTTGGCCTCTCCTTCCACTAGCTGATTGACTTTGGACAAGTGGGCAGTTACCTGAGTCTCAGTTTCCCCAACTGTGGCATAGGATGATCACACTCACCTGCCAAGAGGGCGAGGGGACCAAAAGTAGCGGTATCTGTTAAATGCCCAGCCAGAGGCACAAGAACAGGATCGAAAGGAGTATTGTGGTAGTGGTTTGTTGTTTTGCTGAATTCATTGTCTATGGCTACTGTAATAAATTACCATAAATTTAGTGGCTTAACGCAACAATACAAATTTATTATCTTATAATTCTGTAGGCCAGCCATCCAAAATGGGTCACGCCAGGCTAAAAGCAAGGTGTCAGCAGGGATACATTCCTTTCTGGAGGCTCTAGGGAGAATATACCTCCTTGCCTTTTCCAGATTCTAGAAGATGCCTGCATTCCTTGGCTCACTTCTGTCTTCAAATCCAGCAATGGCTGATTGAGCCTTTCTCACATCCCATCACTATGCCTCCCTCTTCCACTTTCAAGGACTCTTGGGATTACAATGGGCTCATCCAGGCAATCCAGAATAACCTTCCTATTTTAAGGTCAGCTGATTTGGCAACCCTCGCTTCATCTACGGCCTTAATTTCTGTTTTTTTTAATTTTTTTTTTAATTATCAGTTTCAAGAATATAGTACATTGGTTAGACATTTATGTAGTTTATGAAATGATCCCCCTGATTACTCTACCTTCCCTCTGGCTCTACACATAGCCATTACATTACTGCTGACTGCATTCCCTATGCCGTGGTCCCCATCCCTGGGACCATCTATCAACTACTAATTTGTACTTCTTTAACCCTTCACCCATTCCCCCAGCCTTTCAGTCCCCCCTCCTCTGACAATCACCAGATTGTCCTCTACATTTGTGAGTCTGTTTTTGATTAGTTTTGTTCTTTTTTGTTCCTTAGATTCCACATATAAATGAAATCATATGGTATTTATCTTTCTCTATCTGACTTCTTTTGCTCAACCTTTAGGTCTATCCATGTCATAGTAAATGGTAGGATTTCATCTTTTTTATGGATGAGTAATATTCCATTGTGTATATAAACCACAACTTCTTTATCCAATCATCTATTGATGGGCATTTAGGTTGATTCCATATCTTGACTAGTGTGAATAGTGCTGCCATGAACACAGGGATGCATAGATCTTTACGAATTATTGTTTTGGTTTTCTTTGGATAAATACTCAGAAGTGCAATTACTGGGTCAAAATGTAAACCTATTTTTAATTTTTTTGAGGAACCTCCAGGCTGTTTTCCATAGTGGCTGTACCAATTTGCAAACCCACCAGCAGTGTATGAGGGTTCCCTTTTCTCCACATCCTCGCCAACACTTGTTCTTTGATTTATTGATGATAGCCATCCTGACAGGTGTGAGGTGATATCTCTTTGTGGTTTTAATTTGCATTTCTCTGATGATTACTGACCTTGAGCATCTTTTCATATGTTTATTGGTCATCTGTATTTCCTCTTTAGAGAAATCTCTATTCAGGTCTTCTGACCATTTTTTAATTGGATTGTTTGTTTGCTTGTTGCTATTGAGTTGTATGAGTTCCTTTTATTTAATGCATTCATAGATGCTGAGGGTTAGGACGTGGACCTCTTTGGAGGGCCATTCTTCTGTCTACTGCTCCATCCAAGTAACTGGTTCTTCCATCAGGACCGGGAGACTTTGCCATTCCTGTTCATCAGGAACTGATCAGTGCCAATGGTCTGGTGCTGCTCATGTTGTTTTCCTTTCTGTCCCCTTTCAAATAGGAGTGATTATTGCAGTTCTTCTATTCTCTCTCCACTAGTGCGGAGTAATGGCGTATGGGGGTGGCTATTATTCAGGCCACAGATTGCAGGGCCTTCAGAATACATTTAACTCTGAAGGAAAAGGATAGAACTCACCCAAAGATTTTGAAGACAGTCATCGATTTGCCTTTCATTTGGGGGAGAGGAAGAATTGGGAGAGTATTCTTTTGTATGTGAATAAAGGTAGGTGCAGATGTTAATTCACCAAAGTAGTGGACTATGTGGGGCACTTTTTGCCATCACATCCTTTCCTCTTTTATTCTGGGAACAACACTTTGATTTTGCTTTAGGATATTCATTCCTCTCACCCACTCTTCCCTACCCACCAACTCCAGAGCTGACTGTGAGACACAGGCTGACCAAGCTGAACACCACATCTTCTTCACTGCAAGGACTTGTTGAGGATGGACATGTGACATCAGATACCAATCCGGTTACAGATTTGAATACTTGCTGGGACTACTGAGAAAGGGATACATTCTCTCTCTCTTTCTCTCTCTCTCTCTCTCTCTCTCTCTGTCTCTCTCTGTTTCTCTGTCTCTCTGTCTCTCTCTCTGTCTCTCTCTCTGTCTCTCTCTCTGTCTCTCTGTCTCTCTGTCTGTCTGTCTCTCTCTCTCTCTCTCTCTCTCTCTCTCTCTCTCTCTCTCTCTCATTCCCTCTCAATTGGACCTGAACCTGGAAGATAACTTCACAGTTATCTTTCCACCACACTGAGCCTAGGAATGATGCTAACATAGAAACCAGGGAATCTAGAGATGGGGCATACAGGTCTTGGGGACTAAATTTGAGCTCCTGAATAAAACCATGCCTGAAATTTTCATGCTCTTCAACTTTTCAGTTACGTGAGTCAATATTTTTTTTTCTTAAATCAATTTTTGTCACTTTTATATGACAACGGAACTGTGATTATAAATAATAGCCTTACGGTACTCATCTATTTACAAAGAACTTTTACATCCATGATTCTATTTAATAATCACACTAAGCTCATGAAGTAAATATTATTAGCCCTATTCTATAGATGAGAAAACTGAGCCTGAGAGAGCAGATTTGATTTGTTCGTGGTTGCACATTAGCTACACACCAGGGCCAGATTTCCTAAGCTGAAATCTTATGCTTTTCTCCCCTCTCATGTCACTTTCCCAGAAGGTGAGGAATCAGAATAAGTTCTGAGATAAAGTGGAGTTTGAGCTGGGCCTTGAAGAATGGGTAGGATTTCTATAGAAGAAAGTGGGAGGGAGAATTTAGAGGGAAGAAACAGGTGAGCAAAGGCCTGGAGGTGGAAATAGGTGGGTGTGATGGAGAGTGACAGGTGATCTAGGGCCCACTGTGTACAGGCACACAGATTGGGGCAGGTGGCATGGGAGGCTTTGATGTTCGAGAAGACCAGCTTTGGAAGAGCAGCACATCTGCCCCAAGTCCCATAGATCATACACTGCAGAGTGATGCCACTTTGCTCAGTTTCCAGAGGTGACTGCTTTGTTTCGGATTGGGGGAAGGGGTCTGCTGTCACCTTATGTTGAAGTCAACATCCTTGGCTTTGTATTTTGGCCCTTCTCCTTCAGAGATGTGTGATGTTAAGCAACTCATTTCACCTTCCTGAACCTCAGTATCCCATCTGTAAGTTACGGAGTGTGATGAGGATTCGCAATAATGAAAGTAAAGCATGGAGCTTGCTACTGAGTAGGTACCTTGAGAATGGTAGCTATTATTATTATCTTCAACATCATCGTTAACATTGTTATTACCCGTCTGGACCCATGCCTTCTTTTGTTCTTTCTCCCAATGCGAACAGCAGACCAGCAGCCTGATTCCTCTCCCTGGTGCTTTTTGGGCCTGAATTTCTGCTTCCCTGCAGATCTGAGCTTGGAATTTGATTCCTACTCTGCAGAAGGAAATATTCAGTCCTTTGACTCAGGAACATTACAACTCTTACCACAACTGCATTTCACTACTTATCCTTCTGTGATTGTCTCTCCTATTCTGTTTGCTTCTCATGGAGTGGGACTGTGTCTGTTTTGGTCAGCATCTTACTTAGAGGCTGGTGTATAAAAGAGGCTCCCTAAATATTTGCTGAAAGAAAGGTTGAATGAGGGACCTGTGATCGAACTCTTGGAGTGACTAGGCAGCAGCACCTGGTGCCATGGGCAAGGCCTCCAGCCTCTGAGTTCCTCGGGAGGCCACCACTGATCATTTGTAAAAGGATTGAAGAGCGAGTTGACTTCTCTTGGCAGCTCTCTGAGGTAGATTGTGTTTATCCCCATTTTAAAGTCGAAGACACTGAGATTTACAAATATTTGCTCAAGATCAGCCTTCCAATGAGTGGTAGGCTGGGCTCAACCCAAGATCTATGACGAGGGCCTGTCTCTCAAGCCCATCTGATACTAATTTCAATGCCCACAAATCTGCATGTTTATTTTCATCTGAATGTTTTATTTATTTCACTGATGATTTTTGTTTACAATAGAGCTTTTTGTTCTTCAAAACGATGTTGGGCAAACCTAGAAAAAGGGGCAGTCATTCTTGAAGTGTTTTCCAAAGCCAGCTATGATGGAGGACAATATTGGGGTGCCAGCCCCTACTATTGTTCTCAAAGACCCTAATGAAAGTCATTCTACGAGCAAGCTGCTAACCTGTAAGCAAACGTGTCAACTTATGAACAGTCCCCAATCCTGGTTGGATATTAGCCAAGTGCTGGATATTAGCCAGCTGAGCAAGTTGCACAACACTCTCCCTGGAGGGGGATTGTTGGATGGGAGGGATTTTCCAGCTCGTGACTTGGATGAACCCGGAGTTATTTCCCTATTGAGCAGCCCCAGCCTGAGAGGCACCAGCAGCGTGGGCTGAGGGTGGCTGGGACAGCGTAGGGGCATAGGGCAACCCAGTCTCTTAATGCCTAGCCTAGTGGCGTGGCTCTCAGAAGTCTCAGTAGGATTTAGGCCCACACAACAGCCCAAGAGAGTCCCCTGGAAACCCAGGAGCTGGAGTGGGTAGGGGGCTGATTTCCAGGGAAATAGGATACCCTCTGCCCAGCATGGAGATAGGGCCAGAGACTAAAGAGAGGCCAGAGCAGCAAGGAAGGAGACCCCAGCCCTTGGAGCTGAAGAATTCAGGTGGGGGAGGAGGATGCCGTGTGAGAAGAGGGCAGGCAGGGGGATTTGGCACAGGCCTCTGTTGCCTGGTCTCAATTTACTTGTGAGGAGCCTCCTCATAGCCGGGTGAGAGCCGTGCACGCTTTCCTGAGAGCCTGCTAAGTGTTTATGGAATGATTTGTGAGGAGAAGTTTCTTTGGAAGCAGCTTGGGGAAGGTATGTTATTAAGAGCTCTCTCTCCAAGTTTCCTTGGCCCACTTCCCCCCAGGCCCCTGGGGTCTGGGCAGCCCATGGTCATAGCAGCTGTTTGCTATTTTGTAGGCCATGGGGCCAGGGCGTGTACTGGGGCTGGGGGAAGACAGGGAAGTGGGGCAATTTCCTTCTCCCCAAGGTGGCGTCACGCAGCAAAGGAAAGCCAGAGCCAGAGTCAGGAGCCTGCCTCGGAGGGAGGCACCCTGGGCCCAGGAAAGTGCGGAGTCTGTCACAGGGGCCGAGGAGGAGAGAGGTTACAGGGCCAGAGGCAGAAAGAGGTTGTGGATGATGGGACTGAAGAATGGCCATTAGCCATCTAATAATTCGGAAGTCATTAGGGAGTTATGTGGATGAGCCAAAAGGCTGGGGAGGGGCCAATCATCCAATGACGAGTTTGCCTTCTCAATCAGACTGAAGGCTCCCTGGAGTTAGGAACTGTCTGGCTTATCTTGATCTCCCCAACATCCTGAGACATCAGGTCTGGCCCAGAGCAGGTGCTCAGCTTGGTGAGTGGTGGCCCCTCACCTAACCAACCATCCCACCCAGCCAGACAATGGCCTATTAAGGGCACTCAGCTGGAAAAGTTCACTGTGAGTCCTAGTTGGAGAAGCCCAGGGATATATACTAATTGTCCTATCAGCAGAAATCTGCCTAACCTGGTCTCAACAGAACAGCCTCTTTACCTTAGGAGTTGGCAGCTGGCTATGCAGATCCACTAGAAGGGACCAGTGATTGGCTGCTTCTGATTCTGAGGCCCCTGCCAGGGCATGTGGGCCCACCATGAGTTTTGTCCTGATTTATCTGCACAATAGCCTTCAGGGTTTAGGTTTTATACTTCCCCTGATTGTATAGCTGAGAAAAACTGAAGCTCTGAGTGTATGGTCACTCTGCTGAGGTCACATAGTGAGTGACCTGCCCAGGTAGAGATCATAGTTAAGTGTTCAAGACCAAACTACACCAGCCAAAGATGCTCATCTCTATCATCCTGCTTGGCACACTGCACTGTCATTGTCTGTGATGTCTCTCTCTATGTCTGTCTCCCCACTTACCTGGGAACTCCCTGAGGATGGGGGTCAGGTTGTCTTCATCCCAGGTCTTTAGGTTTCAGTACTGGGCCTGACACAGAGGAGATGGATGGACAGTTGGATGGATGAATGGATAGATGGACGGATGGATAAATGGGTGGATAAACTCTAGGTCAGAATTTGGAAGATAGAATCCCAAGTGAAAGAAAGTACATGAGCAAATTAACAAAGCTCCTGGAGTGGCAAGGCCCTTAGAGAGTGGCCTGCCTGGGATGAGGCGGTAGATGCCAAGTACCAGAAAAGAGGCTGTTTCGAAATCTGTGGGAGGGATTTTTGGATGTCACAATGATTGGGGATCTCCATTGGCATTTTGTGAGTGGGGACATATGAAAATCTGGTGGGACATTTGGGTGGATGAAAAGCTTGTCTTAATTGCCTGTGCCTCAAACCTAACTGTTTCATATATAAGCACAACGGTTGTTTTTGTTTTTGTATGATTCTAATATACCCTAAAATTTCCAGGAATGCAACTACCTTGTAAATTGAGGAAAGACTGTGCTTTGTTCAGAGCGTTATTAAGACTGATTTACCGTTTCAGAAGAATTACATCATGGTTGACAGCACCTCTCATGATGTTTGAGTGACTTGGCCCAGTCTGTATGCACAGTAGTCGTGATCACAGTGAGTCTCCACAGAAACCCTCTATTATGTCTTCTTAGGGAAGCCGGCCCTGGGCATGAAAATAGCAAAATGTGTCTTTTTTATTATAAATTATTATTTATTTATTTTATTGCAATTCTATTCAATTGTGTGCTGGAGCCAAGTCACATGAGAGCAGATTATGTGTGTTTCTTCCCAACCCTGCATTCGATGTTGTCGTTTTGGTAGTTTGAAATCAGCTCTGGTGGAAGTATTTCTACCACAAAATTGTCAAAAGATATAAATCAAATTTCTTTTTTTCTTTAGGGATTTGATTGTTAAACATTTACCAGCTCACCACTGGTTACACCGGCTTTTCCATTGTATGTGAGGAATGCTGTATTATCTATGAAGACCATTTCAGCATAATAAAGGGATCATGGGCCCTGTACAGAGAACCACAGGTGGAGGGAAATAAGCCTACAGATGGTTGTAGATGAAGACCTCCTGCCCATGGCAGGTAAGAAGTGGGCTCCTGTTTGTTACTGAAGGAGCCACAGAGCTTTGAATCCTTGTGAGGAGGCCTGTGAGGGGGTAGTGAAGCAACCACGGAAGTTTCTGCTCCCTGCTCTTTCTCCGGGGAGGAAGGAGCCAGACCAGAGGCAGCCCCTGCTGTCTCCCTCTGAAGAATTTAGCAATCTTGCATGACAGACACTAAGGCTGCTATGTTGTGGTGGGCCATTTTGTTCCTTGCAGTTTTGACAGATAAAACTGGTCAGAAAAGAAGAGGCCCAGGTGGCTTTGGCAGTGACCAGCCCTTTGACTTGCCCTGCTGGGAATTTTGGCCCTCCTTCAGGTCCTCCCTGGTGTCAGCCTAACTCTCCCCATCCTGTTGCACTCCAGCCCACTACTCAGGGGCTCAACATTTACCTAATATTAACGATGTCCAGGTTTTGAGCTCCTACTGTATGCAAGCACTATGCTACGTGTAGCTCATGAATTACTTCCTGGTATTCTGCCCCATCCACCTTCTGTTGGGGGTCATCTTATTTTCCCCATTTTTTCAATAAGAAGACAAGCTCAGAGAGCTTGCCCAAGGTCACCCAGCCAGCCAGTGGTAGAGCCAAGACCACAAGCCAAGCTGTCTGACTCTCAGCCAGGCTCTTAACCCCACACTCAAACACTTTCAAAGGGAAGATGGTATCTGTTCAGCTCCTCCCTTTGATGAAGTCCAATGTGTAGGTCAGAGCTGGAAGGGACCAGAGAAATGACCTAATCCTATGATTCTCAACAGTTCATAAATCCTCCCCACCCCCCGACATATACCGACATACCAGCTTCACTATCAAAGAACCTGTTTCTACCACGAGTAAAGCAGAGGCCCTCTTTTCTCTAAGAAGGGATGTTTCTGCTGGTCTGTTTATCATGTAGGTAGGATCAGGCTGAATAATGGTGATTTCAGCGGTGTCACCAAGAGCCAATGTTATTGCTATGGCTTTAAAACACAAACAGAAAAAGAATCTATTAGTCACTGAGGAGTTTAATAAGCCTGTTGAGTAATCAGCCTGCCGGCTGTGGTACCTGCAAACCACAAGGATGATAAATGAAATACCACAGCCAAATTCTTGGACACTTGAGGATGGGTGTGGGGCTTGTGGGCAGGGAGGTCATGGGCCTTGTTCTGGAAATACCACTTCCTAACAGTGTAACTGAGGATCCCTGCTCAATTTCAACTTCCCAGTTCACAGATGGGGAAAACGAGGCCTAGAAAAAAGAAATGGTTTATGCAAGGTTACCCACCGAGTTCAGGGCTGAGTCAGGGCTGGAAGCCAGTTCTTGCTAGCTGTCCACAATCTGGGAGGACAGCAAGTGCTTGTGAGCCGTAGTTGGGGTCACATGGGGCGTTCTCCAACCCTCTCTGCCCTGCTTTCCTCCTCCCTCTAACATTCTCTGGCTGACTTCAGATCTCCTTCACCCTCCCCCCTTTGCAGATAAGGCTGCCAAGGTTTCCAGAGGGACTTGGGGACAGGGTGTGGCTTCCAGAATGTCCAGACTTGGGGACGGGCTGGAGAGAGACCAGTACTCATGTCTTCTTTCTCCTTCCCCAAGCCTGTCCACTTGCAGCTGTGCGGGTGGATCTGGACACTCTGGAATTTGCCAAATAGGCAGAGACAGCAAAATTTTTCCCAAAATCCAATCAGGAAGGGCCTCTTTGGAAGGAATAAAGACTGGAAAGGATGTAGCCAGAGCTTTGACTTTTGAGCACTCCAGATACTAGCCACCAGTGTGAGGCATTCACTTCCTTTGCACAGGCCTCAGATTTACCTTTCTGTAAAATGGGCATAGGGCTGCTCATCTGTTCAGCAAAGCTTTACTGAGCACCCAGTCATCAAAGGCAACACTTCAGTGCTTACCTAGGTACTGAGCTAATCGCTCTCTATGCATTCTTGCATTTCAATCTCATGAAGACCTTCAAGCTAGGTTTTATATTTCCTATTTTAATAACAAGGTAACCAGAGCTCAGAGTTTTAACGACTTCTCCAGGATCCCACAACAGATCCAGGATCCATACCCAGAGGCTGATGGAAGCAGCCTGTCCCATACTCTGAAGGTACTTGAAGCTGGAGCATGGTGACAGCTGGAGCAGGAGTCTTAGGTCCAGATCAAGGGAACCCTTAGAGGGGATGCTGCTCGCTGGACACAGAACCAAGTCTGGGTGCCCGGACACTCTGAGTCAGAGAGGGGCACATCTGGCAGCCTCCATTAGGACATCACTGGTATGCTGCTGGTCACCCAGCTGCTGGGGGTGGGCGCATCTGCAGAGCTGGAGAGGTATAGGGCTTTCCCGGTGCCTAGCCCTCTGGCTTGCTCCCTGAGTAGCAAATGTGGATGCAGAGGGAGAGCTGAGTTCTAAGAATGACAACAGTTACAAGGTCAACAGGAAACAAGCCAGGTATCTTACAGACATTTGCTAATTTGATCCTCCAACAGCTCTGTGAAATGGGAATTATTAGCCTTATTTTACAGGTGAAGCAACTAGTTCAAAGTCACCCAGGACCATGATTTTGGGTCTGTTTGCCCATAGCCCATGGCCTTTCACTGTCCCTAGCACCAGTCTATATTTGTTGTAGGACACTGCACAAGTCACTACACCTCCTTGGGCCTTGGTTTCCATGAAATGAGAAAATCCATTCCTGCCCTTGTTAAAAAGTGTTGAAAGATTTCAATGAGATCATGGATAGAAATGTGCTTTGAAGTTCTGCCTGTGATTGATATTTTGCTATTATCATGACTTCATAGGGATCTGTGACCCTGTAGCCTAAAAGTATCATCTTCTCCAGCCTGCCCCATACCTAAAATCCTACCCTTAGAGCTGCTTTTTCCCAGGCTCTGATTTTGTCTCCGGTAGGTCCCCTAGAAGAGCAGTTTGGTTGGGGCAGAACTGTCCACCATCATCAGACACTAGGACCTTTATAACATTGCTATATGGTTGGGTCAAGTTCAGTCATTTCTAGGAAGGCAGATGGTCTGGGACAGATGAGCAGTTACTCTAGACCTGGGTGAGGTCCTATCTGATAAACTCATTCCCATCTTCTTGTAGGAAAATATACTACTTCCCATGGAAGACAGAAGTGGCCAAAGAGAGCTTCTGTGGCCACACTGCTTTAGGCCCCAACAAGTCTGGTGACCCAGGTCTGGGAGTCAGAGAGATGAGATCTGGGAGGACCAGCTGCCTGGAATCTAGAAAGACAGGAGGCATTTGGAGAAGACCGAGAGCCCCATTGGGTGGTCAGAAGCTGCCCAGAGAGGGTATGGCCAGTATAGAGATAAGAAGCCCATGTGAGTCAATGCAGAACGAACAGACAGAATCACGTTAGAGGCAGAATATGGGTGGCAAGATGTCTCAATCATTAGATGCAGGATTTAAATTTATAGAGGTAACTGAGTATCCGAGACAATGTCAACACTAGCAGCAAGCCTCTGGGCCAGGGCAACATTCTCTGGGGGGTAAGACTAGGGTATCCTTTCCAGTAGGTACACACTGAAGCTGATGTGAGCCTCAGCATATGCCATGTTTGGTCGAAACAATACTTATTTGGAAGGTTTGGGCCTCTGGATTGTAAACCAACAAACAAACCCAGACCAGTAGAAATAAGACCAGTCACTAGAATAGTGTACAGCTGACGGGTTTTTGTTTTGGGTTGAAGTTTAGGTTCAGATGGGTCCCAAATCAGATGTGCAGATGCCTGGCCTGTGGGATAATCTATGGTAAATGGGTCTCAGGAGAATACGTGCCCTTGGTTTGGCCACCAGCCCTTAAGGGATATGGAAAGATTGAAAATTTATAAAGCTAGATAGAGAGACTCGTTTAGGGTTTATTTGCTGTTTTGGAATTTTGAAAGGAGTTGTTTGAGGAGACCATTATGTCTCTCAATTAAATATGGCTGTCTAGGACTCGTTAGGAACATGAAAGTTCTCTTGAATGCCTCTTCCAAGAGTCGAGCATTGTGTATTTTGAGAAGTGAAATGCATGACTTGGTTACTCCCAGTAATATCTGTAACTCTGAAAGGCATAAGGAGTGTCCTGACAGAGCCTATTATTATAGCCTTGTATATGTGGAGACATGTGTGATTTTAATTTTATATTGTGATTATGTGTGAGGCAAGAAATTCCCAGAGTTCTTTATCTCGAAGTGGACAATTTCTAGGTAATGGCACAAGAGTTTATAATGAATGTGAAGATGGAACCATTTTTTGGCCAGAGCATCCAGTGCTAAGACCACTGACTGCCTGAAGTTTGGCCAGGTATTGTTTCTTGGGTGCCATGGTTCATTAAGGACATTCAAGGTGAGGGTGGGAAACTGCAGCACTCCACTGAGTTCTGTCACATACGCTGGCTAGCAGTGCCATTCTCCTACTGCTGTTCACTCAGTTCATCCCAAGGGGCTTTCCAGATAGCCAAGGGGTCTGGGGAAGGGTGACCTCCTTCAGCACCATGACATCTGGCAAAGGACTGAGGACAGAGAAAGCCACCCCTCCCTGCAAATGGAATGTACCAGAGGGCCCAGGTTTGGCTCCAACCTGCTCTAAGGAAACCTTGGTAGCTGTGTTGAGCTTGTAGGGTAGTTTCCATGACCCAAAGCATAATGGGCGCTGGGCGTGGAGGCTCAGGATCTGTGGAAATCTCTATTTCCAGGAGAGCCCAGGAGGTAGTCAGACTGGGCGGAGGGAAGAACCCGGCAACACGGGTGAGACCGGGAGGGACAGGCCAGTGTCCAGAGTGGGGTCACCAAGGCAGGGAAGTGTGAGAGCAGCGAGGTAGCAAGGTCAAAGGGCTGGCCAGTAGAAACTGCTGCCTGCCTCTCAATTTGTTCCAGGAACTGGTTTCTGTACAGTCCCCTGGGGAGGCCAGGGCAGACCAGCCTTTGGGAAGGGTTCTGCAGAAGGAGATGGCCATATCATGTGCACAGGCTTGCTTCAAGGCCTTTGACCCAGCTTGCACCAGCAGCACGGTGACCTCTGCACAAAGGCAGAACTCTCTGATTTCATCCCACATGGATGGAAGTGTAGGAATGTGTGCCTAGTGCCACATTGCTGGGAAAAACATTATATGTTAGGTGACGAGCCCCAACACACTACAAATCTCAAGGAATAAAACAATTCTTTATTGCTTCCAAATAAATCTAACATTCTAATTCTAGAGAATTCTAATTCTAAAATTCTTTGCCCCTCTCCCTCTGCCCTCAGTCATCTATCAATGCAGACAGAGTGCCCCTCAGAGTGAACATCAACATCCGCTCCTCTCTGTTCTCCCTCTCCGTTATTATTTTTAATAAATTTTTTTTTATTTTAAAATACTTATAGATTCACAGGAAGTTGATCTATAGGTTTATTCAATTCCTACAAAATCCCAGCAAGGGTTTTTTTTTTTTGTTTTTGTTTTGGTAGGTATAGACAGGATTATATTTATAGGAAAAGACAGAGAAACTTGAATGAAATAATTTTGGAAAAAATTATAAAGTGGGAGGAATCACCTACCTGATTTTAAGTTTTGTGTCATTTTATCACATGTGGAGAATCGTGTAACCCCAACCACAATCGAGATACAGAACTGTTCCATCGCCACAGAGATCTCCCTCATGCTGCCCCTGTAGTCACAGCCACCCTCCCCACACAGCATGTGCAGTGGCTGCCTTGCTATTCTCTCTTTTCATGATCAGGTCCTCACGGTCCTCACCCCTCCGGACACCTGATTGCCCCTCCTGGTCCCACCGATGATGCTAGATTCCTTCTACCCAGCCTGACCACTTCCAACCCCTAGCAACCCCTAGTCTATTCTCCATTATTGTCATTTTATCACTTCACGATGTTCTATAAAAGGAATCAAACAGTATGTGACCTTTTGAGATTGGCTTTTTTCACTTGTGGTGCCCTCGAGAGCCGTCCAGGTTGCTGTCTGCATCACCATGGCCCCCTTGTTGCTGAGAGGTGTCCTACGGCCCTTTCTGTGTTTCACCTCTTTCTTCTCCCAGACTTTTTTTCCTTCCCTTTGAGCCAGTTATTTCCACCTGTTCCCCTGTCATCTGAGCTGCGAGTGGGGAGGAAAGGGGGTTTGTGTCCTCACTTCGAGCCAGTTATTTCCACCTGTTCCCCTGTCATGCGAGTGGGGAGGAAAGGGGGTTTGTGTCCTCCGGCCTGCAGGAACCTGCTGGGGATGAGGGTGACTGTGTCTTTCTTGTTCATCTTCAGAGTGAAGCATGCACAAGCCATGCACACCATCCCGTGATGGCTCTCTTGATGGCTTCTTGTGTTTCAATTCCCACACTGTTGCTATCTGGAACTTTTGTTCTTTTCACCCTTTTACTATCAACCCACTTTTGGGACCATTTGTCATCCTGGCCTGGTGTGGCCGAGGCCTCAGTGCCAAGGGTATAAATGCTCCACTGAGGGCTCACATTGGGAAGCCTGGTTCCCCCACCTGAGGCAGCCTGTACCTGGGCCTGCTGGGTATGAGGCAAGGAGGCACAGCTGGGGATCCTGTAATCAAAGGAGAGTCCTGTGCACTGGGATCTGGGCAAGGGTGCTGAGGGGAAATAGATTTCAGGGGGATGCTCACTGTTTTGCCAGGACTGCCCGTGCCAGGATTTACTGGTGGGGGTGGGTTGGGATATCTCCCTAGCCCTGCGATGACGTGCTGGGTGATTGTGAGCAATCCTGCTCTCTAGGCCTCGCCTCCTCAGGAGACCTAGTGATCTCCCTCCACCAATAAAAACCATCCCTGCTTCCCTACTGTCCTCAGAGCGGAGTTCAAGATCTTCATCCTAGCAGTCAAGGCCCTGTGTAAACTGACCCCTGGTGACTCTGCAACTCCAGCTCTTGCCACTTCCTGCCTTTTCCTTTTACGCTTCAGCCACATGGAACCAGCTGTCACTTCCCAGACTCTCTGGTGCCCTTTCCTCACTGATCTGCTGCCCTCAACTCCTGATGCAGATATTACCTCCTCCTGGAAGCCCTTCCTGACTACCTTCACATCCCCTGCTCCTGTTCACATCCAAATATCCCATTGTTCTTGTCTGCTGTGTGTCCTTGCACTTGGCTAGCCACTCCTGACATGGCACATGGGGACCAGAGAAAAGCGACATAGGGCCCCTGTGTTCAACACAATGCCAGACTCTCATCGAAGGGGATGGAGCACTGGCCACCTCCAGCCTGGAAGGATGATGCTGCCTCTTTCCTCTTTCTCCCTCCTCCCTCCTCTCATTCTTCTCCTCCTCCCTTGGCTCCATGGACTGCCCTGCCTCAGGCGAGTGAACTCATACTCTGATGTGGCTTGGCCAAGCCCAGATCTTTCCTTTGAATGCATTGAAAACCAAACAATGCATTGCTCCTCATTGTTAGAAAACTCAGTAGGATGGAAAAGCTACCTCTTTACACTGCTTCTCCACCACTCGGTACCACCCAGCTGGATTTTCCTATTCCTCAGAGCCCAAGTTCTCAGGGGAACATGGAATTCTAGGATCTTGGAATCACAAGATCATGGAACCTTAGACTAATGTAATGTTGAAATCCTATAATCATTAAATCATAGAAAGCCACGATAATGATGTCTTAGTATTTTTATGTTAAGACCAGAGATTCCTTTTACAATATGAAATCTTTGCATATGTACTCTTAGAATCCCCAGCACGTGGATACCAAGATCATCAGGTTGGGTTCAAGAGTCCACTATTTGCAGTACCTATATGCTATGAACTAAATGTTTGTGTCTCTCTAAATTCATATGTTGAAGCCCTGATCTCCAATGTGATGGTATTTGGAGGTGGGGCCATTAAGAGATAATTAGGTCATGAGGATGTAGGCCTCATGAATGGGATTAATGCCCTTATAAAAAGAGACACAAGAGGTATGGTCTTTTTCTCTGCCATGTGAGGACAGAGCAAGATGATGTCCATCTGTGAACCAGGAAGATTGGCCTCACAGGACACCAGGTTGGCCAGCACCTTGATCTTGGACTTCCCAGCCTTCAAAACTGTGAGAAATAAATGTTTGTCATTTAAGCCACCCAGTCTTTGGTATTTTGTTACAGCAGCCCGAGCTAATTAAGGTACCACAAGAACCCCAGGGTCACATAGCAAGTGAGAAGTGGGGAAGACCACCCCAGGGTCACATAGCAAGTGAGAAGTGGGGAAGACCATGGCCATCCCAGCTGGGGCTCCTGCCCTACACAAGACCTGAATGAATGTCCTCAACCTCTGTGATCCTGGACAAGGCACTCAACCTCTCTGACCTTCAGTTTCATCACAGCGAAAGCATAAGAATTTTAGGTGATCAATAAACTGGTACCCTGTGTCTTATCAGTATTCTAAGCTTTCTCCTGATTGAGGCATTCAGGGTTTTGAACAGAGTCAGGCTCTCTGGAAAGCTCTGGTGACCTGACAGAATTCAGAGGCTAGAGGTGAGAAATCCAGGTGCCTAGGGACAAAGCTGGGCAGAGGCCATGAGCCATACTGAGGACGTTGATCTCAAGCCAACCAGAGAAGGGGACAGATAAGATTTCTAGTTAAGCCTTTCTTGGTTGTCCACCCCTGCTCCACCAACTGCCCCCTGACAATAAATCTGTGGTGTTCACATGACTGCCTGAGCCTCAGTTTCCTCATCTGTAGAGTACAGAGAGTAACATTCTTGGTTCAGTGCCCAGCCTACCAGCTTCTAGGTATGTCTTTGCTCTCTGAGGTTCTTTACTCATCTGGGGCTTAGACCCAGGTCTCCAGTTTCTTGAGGGCATGGTTAAAATGCATTCACTTTGTAATCAAAGCACAGTGTGGGCCAGAGGTACAAGACATATTAAAGACAAAGAATATTAATCGACTATGCTTTGAAGATATCATGGTGGTCACCTGGTCCATCTGTCAGTGTGCCTTCTCAGAGGTGAATTATTTATCCTGTCATTTTAGCCATCTCTCAGAGAGTGTGTCTTCTTCTAAGTCACATAGTAAGGAATTGATCAATAGGTGTCTCTGACCCCAGCTATTCTGTCTCTCTAAGGCTGTTTTCCTTTCTTTTCTTTTCTTTTCTTTTCTTCTCTTCTTTTTTTATTTTTCTTCCTTCCTTCCTTCCTTCCTTCCTTCCTTCCTTCCTTCCTTCCTTCCTTCCTTCCTTCCTTCCTTCCTTTCCTTTCCTTTCCTTTCCTTTCTTTTTCTCTTCTCTCTATCTCTCTCTCTCTCCTTCTCTCTCTCTTTCTCTTTTCTTTCTTTCTTTCCTCCACAGGGTGGCAATTCAGCTTCACAGTCTGACTTATTTACTATTTAGGAGAGGGGATTGAGGCTGGGGGGCCTTCTTTTGGGACATCAAAGTATATTGAACCTCCAATCCCCTTGGTGGGAGGTCTGGAGGAGCCTGCCCTGTCAGGATGTCAGCAAAGTGAAGCCCCCTCTAGAGGGGCAGGAATTGGCGGGGGACAGTGGGAGGTTGGGGCTGGGTTGGGATCAAATTGCCTTGAATAGAAACAAACTCCAACCCCAAACCAAACCCAAATAGAGATTCCAGGAGGAACTGGGTGTCCCAAGCATCCCCAGGCTAGGCTGGGACAGGGAGGGGTCAAATAATGAACTCAGAGCTCCAGGCTCCCCAAGGGGCTTAAAGTTCCCAGGCCTGTGATGAATGGCTCTCCCCTGGAGACCCAAGCAGATGGAATTTCTATCCTCTGAGCCAGCAGCCAGCAGTGGTGATTGCAGCTCCAGCCCTGTGTTTATGTCTGTCAGACAAACATCCACGCGGAGCTTGCTATCTCCCAGCAGCCACCAGAGAATGAGGCTGGTGAGGCGACTACATCAGCACAATGCTTCCAGATTAGCAACGTGAATACCATGGGCACATTAAACTGATGGTAGCTGGCCTTATTAGGGCCCTCAGCACCTCCTAGGACACTGGTTTAGGTATAGGTAATGCTCTGGAACCCTTGGCCAGCAGTCTGTGCTCACATTTGGATGTGCTTCTGAGGCTTCCACGGGAAATAGCAGCTGAAGGTAAACTCGAACCTGACATTCATGAAAGGGCAAGAAGTACTTCAAGTTGATCTTCACCAAGGGGGCAGAGCCTTTATGTAAAGTTTCTGGGACCCTGGTGGAGGAGATAAAAAATGGAGAGAACTGGCAGTGCTGAGCGCCTGTTGCCTGTCGGACCTTAGGCCAGCCCCTTAAAATTCATCCTCTCATTTAGTCTTGGCCACTGCCCTGAGAGGGAAGGCTGACTAGTGCCCGCATTTGTCAGAGGAGGAAACAGAGGTTCAGAGAGGTGATCAGATAGGCAGGGGGCACAGAGGTGAGTGGGGAGAGTAGGGGGCACAGGGCGGGTGGTTGCTAAGCAACCAAGCCTGCTACTCTCTGCTCTTTCCCCCTTCATTGCCAGCGTGGAATGCCAGCCCTGGAGACGCCTAAGCTGCGGGCCTCGATGCCCTTGCGGTAGGGTTTTGAAACTTCAGTTGCTTTTTCTTTAACCTACTTTCTGTGCCCTCCATGCCTAAGTTTTTTTGTTTGTTTGTTTTAATGTATTACGTATACTCCCGTTGTATCATTGTGAACTTATTTTCCTTTAATTTGATTAATCTTTGATTTTTGCCGGTATGCAGATACCTTCTGGGGTGAGCTTAGCCCCCGGAGAATGCCTCTCTGCAATGCTTGATGGCGGGGCCCTGGCGGCCTGTTTATCCACCGGGATCCTGATTCCTGATTGGATCAGCATGGACACCTGAGCCAGGCTGGCCCAATCACATGTTCTCTTGCTGAATTAAGGATTCAGGCTTGGAGTCAGCCCCGGCCCTCAGTGAGTCTCCAGGTGTGGCCGATATTGAGGGACAGAAGGAGAGAGGGCCGAGGGCGTCTGTCCTGCTTCATGAGTCCAGGAAGCCAGCTGCAGAGAGAGGCAGTGAAAGAAATGCCCTGACTCAGCACCCTCCGCTCCTGGCTGCTCAAGACACCGAGGTTGGTTCCCACTCCTGCCAAAGGTTCTAGGGACACTGGTTCTTAAGGTGAATGACCCTTTTGACCTGAGGTTGCCTGAGAGACTTAACAGAACAACTGATTTATTGCAATTTAAAACTGGGAGAACCACTAAATACCGCTGAGTCTCATCTCTGAGTTCACTACAGTAGCACCCACCCTCGGCTTTGTGGGTGGTTTCTGAGGCCTCCCCTCTCCAGAGGGGCATAATTAGTTGTCCTCCCCACAAATTAAACCCTTGTCCTTCTGTTGGTGCCCCTCTCCCTTCAGGGCCGTGTCCCCTATACTCTCATGCGGGCGCGCGCACACACACACACACACACACACACGCACACACACTCCCACTGCCCTAAGCCTATTACTTTGCCCTTCCACCCAGATGTACCCTCTTCTACCCCCATCTGATGCTCCCCACCTTTCCAGAGGGGTCCAAACTCTAACACCGCCTCCCACTGCCATCCCCATCTCCTATCAACCTTGAAATTCTTGGTTTTACAGGATACTTGCCCTGGCAGGGTTGGGAAAGTAGACATTCCTTTTAATTCCACAAGCATTTGTATGTCCTTATCTCTGGTGCATGGCCCCACCCCCAGGCATTCCTTCCATCCTTCCTCCCTACGAATGTCACCACTTCCTTGTCCTGTGTTTCCAGTGGGCAGCCTCAGAGGATGCTCTCTGTCCAGGCCCAGGAGCACCTGTACAGCTGGGGTGGTGGAAGAGCTGTAGGCTGGGAGGGAGGAGGTGGAGGGTCCAGTCCCCCTCTACTGTGTCACCTTGGGGGAAGCCTCTGTCCTCTCTGGGCCTCCTTCCTGGCACAGATAGAAGTCAGTTCTATATGACTCTGCCTTTAAGGCTGCAGAGAGGAGGCTGAGGGCCTTCCAAAGATACCCCTTCGTTCTTGTAAACCGTGGCAGCTGGGCTGACTGCTTAAAGCCGCCCGTGGCCGACTTACCTTGCCCTCTTTCCACCCCCTAGGCTTCTGCTTCTTGCCTAAGCTCTCCTAGCAGCTGACCTTCACTCGTGTTCTGACTTTGCTACCCCAAGAGCAACTGACTATGAGATCTTCCCTCTCTGAGAGCTTCAAAGCCACCCCTTCTCTCTGTCCCAGAGGCCACCCTGGCTTGGGCCTCTCATCCCCACTGTGGGCTGTAGTATCATTGGTTCTTCTCCTCCCTTCCCGGTCACCGCCTCACCCTCCCCTGATTCCCTGAAGCTATGTCCCCTAAGCCCTATAACTGCCCACACTGCTTCTGACCACCAAGAGAGACACTATTCACTGAATGAGTCCTGGGATCCAGAGCCCCGCTGCTCCTGTATGACTGAAGGACTGAGGACGGAGTGTTGGGGCCTGTTTTGGGTTGAATCATGCCCCCCACCCCCATATGCTGGGGTCTTTACAGATGTAATTAGTTAAGATGAGGTCATACTGGAGTGGGGTGGGCTCTAAATCCAGTGTGACTGGTGTCCTTATAAGAAAAGAAGACACACATGTGGCCACAAAGGTGGAGATTGGGGCGATGCAGCTACACTTCTAGAAATGCCAGGGATTGCTGGCTGACGCCAAAAGCTAGAAAGCAGCAAGGAAGGTTTCTTCTCCAGAAGCTTCAGAGTATGGCCCTGCCAACACCTTGATTTTGGACTTCTAGCCTCCAGAACTGTGAGATAATAAATTGCTGTTGTTTTAAGCCACCCAGCTGTGGTCCTTTGTTATGGCAGCCCGAGAAAATATACGTGGGGCCTTCCAGCTGACTCCGCAGCCCCAGTGCTTTTTGCAAAGGGGGGATTGGATTGTGTCTTTCTTCAGCTGTAGTCTTCTGTAGTGTCCTTCTGCCCTGGCATTCACCACCCTTCGTAGCTGGGCCACCGACTTCTCCGGTATCCCCCTCTCCCACTGCTACCTGCCTCCTTTTTTCCGTTTCGACTGCACCATGGATAGCTGTGGTTTTCACCCTCCGCGTCTTCGTTCACACTGTGCCAGAAAACACACCTCTTCATCTGGTTCACTTGTACTCATTCTTTAAAACCTTTCTTGAACAATCATCTCTTCCAGGAATAATAGCAAACATTTATTAAGTGTCACTGTGCGCCAGGCACTGCTAAGTGCTTGCTCTGAATTACTTCATTCGATTCTCATGGCAGCTCCAGGAGGTATGTGTTCTCCTTCCCATTTTCCAAATGGGGGAAACCAAGGCCCACACAGGGCTCCATGAGCTTTCCACAGACATGAGGAGCATTGGTGGGGTCAGGACCAGGCCTGTGTGGCAGAAGCAGTGCTCTGCTGCTGCCCTGTGACGCTGCCACCCCTGCCTAGGGAGCCCTCACCTCCCTCAGGAACATCTGCTCCTCTAGACCTCCAGCTGCTGCATGTTTCAGGGTAACAAATTATGTCGTAAGAAGAGGTGAAATCGAATGTGGTCCAAATAGTGTTTCACAGCCATTTCATGCAAAATAATTCCAAGGCATCCGTCTTCCTCACCGTGTGGGGCTGGAACACGTGGAGCCAGGAAGGACAGAGGAGCCAGACCCCAGCCTGGCTCTCACAAATAAATAAAAGGCGCAAGGGACATCATGGCCAACAGGCGGCTACAGCGTAAATCAGGGCTTTTATGAGGCAAGCAGCTTGTCTGGGCCCAGACCCCCTGCCTGGGCTCGGAAAGAAAACACCAATGGATACCCTTGTGACTGAGCTGGAACCACTCACCAATGTGCTCACCCAGGGTACCCTGCCCAGCCCTTGGCCTCACCTGGCAGTCCCGCCCACTCCCAGATTCACCAAGGGCCAGCTGCCAGCATACACACCCACCTACTGATTTTCTCACTCATTCATTCATTCGCTCTGTACTTGGTGTATAGTATAAGTACTCAGTAAAACTTTCTTGAATGAATAAATTTACTCTTTCCTCTTTCTACTCTTTTCTCCACCTCCATTCCACTGTTTCTGTACACTGAGGTCACTCTAAGATGCAAAGCCCTGGCCAGGGTGCTCCATTGGCTGAGCCTGGTCCCCTGCCACACCCTTGATACAGGGAGGGGTAGGGGTGAGGGGAGAAGGACTGATAGACCTAGGGTCTATCTTCTGCCAAGACTTGTTCAGGGAGGGGTCTCCCCAGACAAGAAGGAGGTTTGTAGGTGGGCAACAAAATAGCATGTACTCCCTATGTCCCCTTAAAATATTGTGCTGCCTACATCTCTGAGCGGGATCCCTAGTATTTGTGTCTTACTATCTTCCTACAGTTCTAGGAGGATCCCCTTCTCCTAAGAGCTTAAGGTTTGCTAATTAGCCTAGTGGTTCTGTTACCCTGAGCCCTCCACCACCTCACCCTTCTGGACCCTGCATTTGGCAGTTAGTATGTGTTCAATGAATGGCAGTTATTGCTGCCCACCCCCTGCCCCCCGACTCCCATTTTCTATCACAAGAGTCCTGACAGCTTTGTTCATTTATCCATTAATTTAAAAAAATTTGATTGTTTTAAAATATACAAAACATAAAAGTTACCATTTAGTACATGCACAGTGTTGTACAACCATCACCACTCAGGCTAAAGCAGATGCCTCTCAGAGGACTCTTGGCTTCTTTCCCTGGTAGGTGAGAAGTGAGAGACAGGGCTGTAAGTTCAGAGCTCCATCTTAGTCTCCCAGTATTGATCGATGGGCTGAGAAGACCTTGAGTGATGGTGGGGGTTAGGTGGAGAAGGTGGCAGGGAGGGTGCCCAGGGTGTTCCCTGAACCTCTGTTGGTTTTGGCTCCAGAGCAGTTCACACAGTTCTCCGGGGCTGGCCTGCAGGGTCTGATTATACACACCACACCCAGACCCTCCGCTCATACCTCTAGTCCTTTGCGGACACTATTTCTCTATCTGGACTTTCTCTTCTCTCTCAGACCTCTCTAGGTCCCAGGGAAGTGGGAGCCCCATTGTTTTAGGGCATAAAAACTAGGCTGGGCCTCCTCGTGGAGCCCCAGAGAGCTGAGCTAGGGCAGGAAGGCTTGACAGAGGGGAGAGGAAATAAAACAGGGTCCCCAGGCCATGTGGCTCTGGATCAGTCTGGGCCCCATGCAGAGCTTCAGTTTCCCCTTCTGGCAATGGGGTTACATGCAAGGCGTCCAGGGCCCTTCCAGCACTGAGTTTCCCTGACACGCTGTGAGACCAGGGCTGAAGCTGGGAGGACTGGGGGAGGCCAAACTAGAAACTTCCTAGTCGGAGTCTTTCATGTCCCTGTGTGCAAAGCTGGTCCCCAGCAACCAGAGGGATGTGGCCCCAGCTATGCAGATGGAGTCACTTGGGACAGGACAGTGGGCTGGAAACCCCAGGGTCCCCAGGGGCATCTTGGGGGCTTCGGACCTTCCAGGCTGAGGCCCTGTGTCAGGTCCAGTAGCGATTTCCCTTTCTGTTTTTAATGATGCAGAAAACACCTCAGACTTAGCGCTGGCAAGGTGAGCCTCCCTTGCTGCCCAGCCTGAGGGTCAGTATCTTTGTGGCTCCAGAAGGCAGCACCGTGCTGGCTCTGTGCTATGGGCCTTGCAGGGTAAGGACTGGCCCACCTGCTCTGAGAATTAGACATCCGGGCCTGCCCAATGGGCCATGTTGACCAGAAAGTAAGATAAGAGAGTTAAGAACAGACACTGCTCCTAGCACCAGCATTTGCTACTTGTGACTTGAAGCAGTGATACAACCTCTTTGGGTTTCTGTTTCCACATCTATAAACTGGGAATAAAACTCCTGTACCTGTGGAGCTGTCGAGAGGCTTAAATGGGATGATGTGTGTATCGTGCTTAGCTGTGGACCTGGCGTGGTCTGTGCTCTCAGAATAGTGGCCATCACTGCAGCATCCAGACTGGGCCTCTGGAGTCTGGGGTGTGGAAAAGATGGGTAGCTGGGAGCAAGGCGATGCTGGAGAGATATGCAGGAGAAGTAGGTTTCCCCTGAAGTCATGGGAGAAAGTTCCCCTAGTCACTGTGAGGGGTCTCTTGCCTCCCAAATTCCTTTCCTACCTCACCCCTTCCTGTGGAGGTGGAGGATATCTGGTCCTGCTCACAGCCGCCACCAGATGCCAAGGGACAGGGAGACAACCCCAAGCTCCAGGGGCAGATTCCAGCTCCATCACCTGCCCACTGTGTGGTCTTGGCCTGTTTTGAAGGCTCAGTTTCACACCCTGCCAAATAGGGTTAATGTCATCTGTTTAATTCAGATGGGAATGAAATCAGATGAGGCAATGTCGGTGAAATGGGTGTGCACCAGTAAGGGATTCAGATCTGACAGTTAGAGAAGGCCCAGAGGACGGGCCTCAGATATTATCTCTGTGTAGATGAGGACACTGAGCCACAGAGTTGGACAGGGAGATACCACCGCCAGGAAGTGACAGGATGAGGCCCTGGGCCAGACATTGAGCTCAGCCCCTAGCAGGCCTTCCTCACCTCTCACTTCTTCCTGGAGGCAAGCACAAGTGCGGCCACCACCTCATTCGACGCATCACCTTTCAGATGGGTCATCTGGGAACTGCCTGTCAGTACCCAGCATAACAGCGGCAGAACTTGGGGTCAGACCTGCCAGACCTCCCCTGATTCAACCAAGCCTCATAGATCTGCCATGGGACCACATGGTACCTGAATCATGTGGGGATTCTAGAATCAGCCAAGGGCTCTGTCATAGCCCCATCTCATCAGATTGTGCCCTCAGCAAGGTCAGTGAACGCTCATCTCCACCCCTTGCACAGAAGAAAATCAGATTGTGTTTTGAGAGAACAAAGGAGAGGCAGTCTTGGGCCCTAGTAGGCTACTGCTAGGGCCCTTTTTGCTCTCTCATGGCCCCAAGGTGCCTGCAAGCCTCTATGATGCCTTTGTGAAAGTCAGAAAAAGGTGCTCTGTCTGGGCAGATGCAGCCCCATGCCAGGATTTTACCACCTACTCACCTCCTTAGCCAGACGCCCTTGTACAGTGAACACCCTGTACAACTGGGCCCTCCCCAGCCCCTGCGGTGCGCCTCTCTCAGGTGGGCCCCACTCTATCATTGGGGCTCCCACAGAGTGGCTGGCAGGAGCACCCTTTCCTCGATTTCCTTTTCTTCCTCCAGTCTGGTTTCTTTTCATTTCCCCAGGTTCTCCAAAGAAGTCTCAGCTTCCAGACCCTGCCATCCAGTCTGCTGCCAGGCTCTGTCAGAGAAGAGTGTCGCTCCTACCCTCCTTCCTCCAGTCTGGCCAGTGGGCCCCTCTGATCCTCCTGCTTTTAGCTGTGTCTGATAACCTCATGCCTAGTCCGGTAGAAGATGTGAATAATTGGCCTTTAGAAGACTATGAAGCACAAAATGAAATGACTTGGGGATAGCTGGTGTTTATGTCTTCCTTCTCCCCTTTTCTAGAAACATCTCCTTAGTCCATGGGCCAACTCTTTTAGCCTCGAAGCGGTGGGTACAGGACCTTGACCTGACTAATCAGAGCACCTGAGGCTACAGATAGAGTCAATAAAATCACTCCAGGACTTTGCTGGAAGTTTCCTGTTGAACTTGGTGGTAAAATGTGAGTTTGGAGCTGCCCGGGGCCAGGGCGTGAAGTGACTCTTCTGAGAATCTTTGAAGCCAAAGCAAAGGAAAGCAGAGGTCAAGAGATCGATGACCTCTTTGGAGGCGCTGATCCACTCATGCCTGAAGTCATTAAAATCATTGAAGTTTTTAGTTAAAAAAAAAAAAGACCAGCCCAGAGACCCTCCTGAGTTAGGATGCTCCAGGGGCCTGAGTGGGGAAAGGAGCATGTGCAAGTTCATGGATCTTCTAGACATCTCCAGCTTAACTCCTGGCTTTTGGCTTTGGACTTCAACTCTGAAGGGTACCAGAGCTCCCTCTCCTCCCACTGATGAGACTCAGCAGCCCTCACTGCCAAATGGCCTCTTCTTCTTTGAAGGCCTCCATATTCTTGATAGAGACAGCTGAGCTGTCTGTACATGCTGCCATGCAGACCTGGTCCTCTAACTCCCCACTGGAAATCCTTTCTTTGCTCCCCAACACCCAAAGAATAAAGTTGGAGTTCCTTCACCCAGCTCCCATAGCTCTCACAGCCCAGCCCTCTCTTTACCTCCAGCCTCATCCCAAGTTCCTCCTCTCTTCACCTCTCCAGACAGAATCTTGCGATTCCCAAAAGGCACCGGGTGACTTCAAGCCTTCAGGGTACTTGCCTCACAGTGATCTCTGCTCTAGAAATGAATGACAATCCTGTCCCATAGCACAGATCCCAGCAGTTTACACAGAAGGTTCACAACCGTTAGTTTATTTGAATCCCTCCAGTCCTGTGAGGGGGCCTGTAGGGCAGAGTTTTTATGTCTATGCCACTTACTTTGACATCTAGTAATGTACTCTCTTATAGATGCTGGATGAAAGTAGGGTGGATACAATGGATAAACGAGTGAATGAATGGATGGTTATGATGGGAAGATGAGAGAATGGATGAATGGGTATATGGGTAGATAGGTGAATGGATGAATGGCTCGATGGGTGGGCAGGAACTACATCTGGACACAGGGCAAGAAAAAATGGAAATTTGATAGAATCTATGTAGCCCAGGGGGTTCCCTGAAGGAAGTTCTTGTCCATGTAACTGAGTGGCCTGGGGTGGGAAGGGAGACAGCCAGTGATCTCTGGAGGGCAAGACGGGAAGGAAAGACCTCCATGAGGGAGAAAGGCATGATGAGAGGCAGACAGCAGCTTACAGAGGCCTTTCTCTTGGTTAGTCTCCTGGTACTGACCAGGGATAATGAACTTGGAGTCCACCAGGAGTACCTAAGCCACCCCAGCCAAATACTAGAGGGGCCTTGCTCTGCTTCAGCTGCCCACACTCAGCTCTGGGGTCCTTTCCCAGGAGTGCTTGGGTTATAAATGAAGTATGGGAGACTGGGGGGAGGCCCTAATAGCAGGCCCTAATAGCAGGGTCTGAAATCCTCCATCATGTGGGCCTGGGACTTAGATTTCTCTGCTCTCCCAACTCCCACAGAGGGGTGAGTCACAGCTTTGGGGGGACAAGGAAAGATAGTCTGAAAATCATTAACAAAGAACCCAGTCCAAGGGAGATGCAGACCAGAGGGTTGTGGTGCCTGCTGGGGAATGGGGGTGGGGAGGTAAAGAATGATTGAGAGTTAGAGGGCTGAGGGGTAGTCTTTCAATCATGGGCTGCTCCCCACCCATCCCCCACCACATGCTTCCCCAAGTCAGATATGAACTGGTGCCTGTCTGTATATCCATGCTTGCTTGCATGTCCATGTGTATCTGTTTGTGTCTGTGTGTCCAGGTGTATCCATGTGTGTCTGTGTGTGTAATCAATCATATCTGCCTCAGAGGGTTGTTGTTGTAAGGCTTAAACAAGTTAACACCTGTAAAAGGCTTGGTGATGTGTCTGGCACTTACTAAGTTCTCTACAAATATTAACAGCTATTATGAAGGGAGAGTGTAATGGTTAGGAGCTGACTCTGGAGTCAGGCTGCCTGGGTGTCTATCTAAGTGTCAGCTGTGATCAACACGGCAGGTTGCTGCGAGTCCAGGTTCGGCTGTGTTGGGTCCTCGGTGGTAACTTTTCTGTGTACTCCATCAGCTCCCTCTCCCTCTCCTCTCAGTAGCAAGACTTTGCTCCTCAAGGTACTCTGCTTTCATCAGACAGGACCCTCTTTGCTTCACAGGGAATGTGCCCTAACTTCCTGTTGCCCAAAGTCACTCACATCTGTTCCCATTCTTGTTCCCCATGGCCTGTCCCATGGAGACTTCCTGAATCCCATCGCTAGGCTCCCCCAGCCCACTCTTCCCTCCTGCAGGCTCCTTTTCTACGCAACACTCCCTCCTTTGTGCTCACCCCTTGCATTCCCGTGGAAACACGTTCAAGCTGCACCCCTGCCCCACCTCTACCTGCTCCAGCCCCTTTCCCTCAGCAGGCCTCCTGCCCCCTTTCCCCCTGAGCTTCAGGCTTCATGTGTTTCAGGGACCCCAGGACTGAGGTAAGACTCCTGGGACAAAGCCACCTGCTTTATCCTCCTTATTCCAACATTTTTCCTTTCCTTGGGAGGAAGCAGGAGCAGTTGTTAGTCGAGAAGGAGGCCTTGTAGGATGGGCTTACCCTAGTAGGACTTTCCTGATGACGGGGAAAGGGCTCACGCCGGGATTTTTGGTTGTTTTCCGTTTTGACATCTAAGACATTGTTCTCTCACTGCAAGCTTGGATAGCACATGGGGAACAGGAGGGGCTCCCCCAACTTGGATGGGCCATTGGAGCCCTAGGACCAGAAGGGATCCTGGAGTTGGGAGGTCAGGGTTCCAGACTGCCTTTGGGGGACAACTTTGGGCTAGGCTTTCCTCCTTTTTAAGAGACTCAGTTTCCCCTTCTGAGCAAGGAGAGACTTTGGACAACCTGAGCCCCAAAGGCCCTTTCAGCCCTAACATTCCAGAGCCAGGGGGACAGGTGGGGAGCATATCTGCATTCCACGCTATTCTCTGCCATCTGCTTGTTGTGTGGCTTTGGATGACTCCCAGCCTCTGTGTCCTCAGTTTCCCTATCTGAACAATAAGTGGACTGCCCTACACAGGTCCTATCCATTGTTTTGAATGTCTCCTGGGTTGGGATTTCTCTGAGAAAAGAGTTGGGGGCAAGAGTGAGAGGTGGGAAGTGAGGAGGGGAGGGAGCAGAGAGGGCAGGACTCCAGGCCTGGAGATTGGGCCCAGGATATGGTCTCCAGCCAGGCCCCTTCAGAGACAGCATCCCCCTCTCCCCGCATGTAGCACGCAGGGCCCCACTTATACCGTTGTCACAGAATCCCTGTGAGCTAGCTGGCCACGGGAACTTTCTTATGGGCAGGAGGACCAAGGCTCCAGGGCAGAAAGGGAGCTGCCCAGATTTACACCACTGGTCAGTGGCTAAGGTGGAACTCCAGGGTGGAAGAGGCCTATGGGGCTCCATGGCTTCTCAGCCTCTGTCACCGAGACCACAGCAGCCCATCCTCCACAGGATGGTCATTGAGTCTCACCCCTTCATGGTGCAGAAAAGGAAACTCAGGCCCAGAACAGTGCAGGGCTGTGCGTTCTCCCCACTGACTTTAATTGCAGTAGCTGCGTCAGTCCACGAAGCCCAAACACCTCTGCTAGCAGCCTTGCTTTCTGCCTAAAACTCACCATCAGATCCCCCATATTTGGGCAAAGCGTGTGTCCTGAGGCCCATGTGTTGAGAGGGGCAGAAAGACAAGAATTACAGGCATGTAGTGTCCTCAGTCTCCCAGAACAGCTAGAAGGAGGGAGCCCAGGGATCGGTGAAGGGCAGGGAGTCCGGAAGGGGTGAGGCACTCGCCCAGGTCCCAGTCAGACAGCCAACCCAGGCCCTGTTTCTCCAACCCAAGTAGCCCCCTCTTTTTGCCCCTGCCCCCAGCCCCCTACTTATATGTATGATCCTGGAAGGAGGCAGACCTGGAGTAACAAGCCTGGTCCCTCTGGTTGGGACAGTGGATGGGGGCTGGGAATTTCTCTCCACCCCCTAAACCCAGACCACACTTCCAGAGGGTGCTACAGGCCTCAGCGGATTAATGGTGCGGAGGCCACTCATTTCCTCTGACCGGGAGACAAGCTGCACCACACAGCCCCCCATTGTTGGCCACCCTTATCTCAGGAAGTTCCGCAGGCCCCATCCGGAGGAGGTAGCTTCGCCCCCACACCCCCAGCCTCACTTTTCTTTGCCTCTTGGATGCTGGAGAGTTTGGCAGGCTTGGGATCATAAAGACTTTGACCCACCCTCACCCCACCCATAGGAAGTCTGGATTTTACCTGGGGGCACTGTAGAGGGAGGAGCAGGGCAGGGCCTGGGGCTCAGCCGGGTTTCAGAAGTGGGGTCCTAGAGAGGTCAAGGATGAACTGGAAGGGGTGAGGCTTGAGACAGAGAAGGTGGGAGGAAGTGGAGGGAAGAAGCCCAGCCACACATGGGACTAACTGGCATAGAGCAGGGCAGGGCACCATATTCCTCTGTTTTGAATTTCCCTTGGAGGAGTACACACAGCCCCCACCCATGCCAGCCCCTCTGGCCTAATGCCTTCCTCAAGGTGCTGACATGCACTCTAAGATGCAGCATGGGTAGTATATAACTCCTTCAGGAAGCCTTCCCTGACTCCCATCCCCCAACTAGTCAGGGTCCCCCCTCCCAGGCTCAGTGCTCTCCAGCCCCTGTGCTTCACCCCATGCTCCCATTAGAGCCCTGAGCACCCTGCGTGGATGTGGGTCTCTTAGACTGGACATGCCTTGACAAGTCCCTCATGTCTCCAGGACTTGCCCCACTCTTGCCCTCTCTGGCCTGGAGAGGAATTGGACCCACTAGATCTTGCTGCAGTCCAGCCCTCTCCCAAGCCCACAGACACTCTAGGTCCCTTCCGCACAGACCTGCCCCTCCCATCAGTGCATCTGCACCCCCCCTCCCGCCCCCGGCTTTTGGACAATTACGTCCCTCTACCTGGAATGCCCTTTCCACATCTCTCCCTGGCAAAATCCCAGGCACTCATTAAAGATTGCTCTGGTGCCACCCCTCCTTGGAGCCCCTCTGAGCCCACCACTGACTTCAGCAGATACTTCTCTCCATTTTTGACCAGAGCAGCTCCATTCAATAAATTGTTTGATTAAAAGGGTCCACAGCTACCAAAAAAAAAAAAGTTTAACACAACTAGGTTTATCCATCTTAACCCTCAACAAATGAAGACACCACTCAACTGATATTTCACAAGAAGTCCAAAAGACAGATTTTCATTTTAACAGAAGCTTTCAATACCTTAACCCAAAGAAGTGATTTAATGGAGAGTGATAAAGTGATGATATTTGCAGATAAAGGGGTTGACCCATTTGAGGTACTCTTTATATCCTACCCTGAAGGCAGCTTTCATAAAGCCTGGCTTTCCAAAAGCCCTCATTCCTGTCACACAATCTACCCGTGCCTGGAATTGGATACTTAGAATTGTGGAACTCTTAGGAGAAATCAGTGCATGGGCATCTCAGTGCCTCCAAGAGGCACAGCATCTAAGAGCCCAAGGACCTCACATGGCTCACAGCCCCAGGAGTGAGGGGTGCTGCAGGCAGAAGAGAGCCCTGAGGGATGACCCTTAAAGTGTAAGTCGAGGTTGGGGGGTGGGCAGGGTGAAATGGGAGTTGCCCGGGGTATCTGGAAGATTCCTGGAGGAGCCAAGACCTGGGCAGAGACTATAACTGGGAAAACTGGGGTGGGGGCATAGGAAACCCACCAGGCCTCCACAGTCAACAGCTTTTGAGCATGAGATTTTTCCATTTCTCACCCACCAACAGCCCCTGGAGGGCAAACCCATGCCTGCAGATGGTGAAATGAGGGCCCTCGGAAGCTTATTTGCTCTTAAAATGTCATCTGCCTGTCAGGAAGAGTAGAGGAGGGAAGAAGGGCCAGTTCACTGAGACTGAACAGGCGGGAGCAAGCCTGTGCCTTGACTGCTTGGTGGTCAGGGGTTATGTGACAGCTGGAAAACACTGTCACCTCCATTTCTTCTCTCCTTCACCTCAACCTCCCCATGGGACAGCTACTTTTTAGACTCCTTTTATAGATGAGGAAACTGTGACTCTGGAAGCTTTAGTGACTTATTCAAGGTCACTCAATTGATGACAAAGGGGCTGGGAAGGGAAACTTGGCCTTGAAACCCAGCTCAAAGTTGGCCAGTGTCAAAGCCCCACCTGACATCATCATAAACACAGGCGTGGACAAACTTGTGTGTTCATGGTTGAGGGGAGGTGGCGTTGGGGGGAGCTCCATTGCTCGGAGGTAGATGCAAGGCAGAATAAACCTGCCATTGGGAATGGACTTAAAGTGGCTTTTCATTTCCTGGGCTGGGTCCCAAAGTGAAGGATGGTTGTAGTTCTGTATGCAGCTTTGCAAGTGCCTAAATTGGGGGGTCTTCATCGCTGAGACTCTACCATGAGGGGACTCTTAGAGTGGAAGTCTAGGAGGAGGTCAGCCTGGGCCAGGATGGTAGCTCCATATAGGCCATGGAGAGGTGACCTCAGTCATTGGGGCAGGGAGTGGTGGCTGGAGGCAACATGACCTCTTGGTGCCCAGGCTTTTTGGAGCTGACATGATAGCCATAGTGTAATCCTAGCCTGCTGCAGGCTCTGGCAGCCTGAAGGTCAGGCCTCATGGTTCTGTCTTCATCTTAGATAGAGGGCAGTGGTGGCTACTTAGCCACACTTACCCAAAGGCATTATTTGAAAGTCAAGAGGTCAATGAGGTGATCATTGGCATAGTCCAGAGGAGAGATGGTGTGGCCTGAGCTGGGCAGTGGTTGGGATGGTTGCAAGGGAGTGATATCTGTCATTATCTCCCAACGGCACCTATCCTACAGAAAAGAAAACCGAGGTCATCCAGCAGCAAATCAGGGGTGTAGTGGGGTCCTGAGGCGAGTCAGAGCTCTGTCCTCAGCCCCTCAGCTGGGGCCTTTGTGTCTGAGATCTCCTGCTCAGTTTTGCCCCACTTCTTAGGAAGCCCCGGGACAAATCCCTCCTGTGTGGGTTGGAAGGACAGCAGCAGCCTGACCCTTCTCCAGCCTCTCCCTTCCTGGCTTCAGGAAGTCTGGAGCCCTGCGAACTTCCAGGAACATCCTCCTTCTAGGCTGGCCTGTTTCTAGAGGCCTGGGCCTGTTAGGGTCTCTGTAGACTTAGACGATGAGAATATTAAGCCCCTCAACACCCAGCTTTCATGTTCTGGAGCCGGGGAGGAGCCACAAGGAAACTTAGTAGCCATCTGGGGCATCAGAGAGGAAAAGGTCCCAGAGAAGAGTGTCTTGCCCAAGGATACACAGAGAATTTGAGGACACATAGTGGACAACTCTGGAAAGGCTGTAGCTTTCATATCCATCTTCTTCACCCAGACCTTCTTTGCAGGGCTGTGAAGGAGGCAGGGATCTTGATCTCCATTTTATAAAGAGAAAACTGAAGTTCAGAGAGAGGCAGTGATTTGCCCAAAGACACACAGTGACACAGGCTGCATGCGACCCAGGTCTGTCTCATTTTTTATTCTGAGTCTTTCTCAGTTCCCATTCTCTCTCTCACTCAGTGATTGCTGATCAGTCAACAAACTTTTCCCAAGCACTTAGCCTAGCATAGAGGAACCAGAGAGGAATCGGCCATGCACTCAGCCTTCAAGGGGCTCCCTGTCTGCAGTGGCCAAAGAACAGGTATATGTGAAAGAGAACAATACAAAAGAGGGAGGAGACAGAGGGTACTGCGTGCTGGAGCAGTCAAGGAAGACTTCCTACAGGAGGTGACATTTCCAGGATGATTTGAATGAGGGGAACTAGAGATGGAGTTCATAAGGTATGTGGGGGGAAAAGGTTGGAGGAAGGAAGCAGGGAATGAACTAGAGTGACAGTACATACACCTCACAGAGGGGAGGGGAAAGCAGCATTTCAAAGGCTGTAGTATGGTGGAAAGAGCTGTGATGCCAGACCAGACAGATCCAGATACTAATAAAATCCTAGAGGGAGAGGCTGGGTCCCCTAACCTTGAATCTTCAGTCTCTAGCACTGGGTCTGACATCGGGAGTTGGTTGAATAAATGACCCTGATTCCAACAAATTACGAGATGAGTGCCGTTAGGCAAGTCACTCCATGTCCATGGCCTCAACTTCCTTATCTGTAAAATGGGGAGAACTATGAAACACCCTCGACATGGCTGTTGAATTAAGTGAGCAAATATCTGTAAAATGCCTTATATCATGCTTGGCATTAATATCTTATGATATTCTACCTTCCTTTATTCACTCCTTCTCATATGCAACTTAAAAGTGCTTTAAAAACCACAAAGCTGTTGGCTCACTCCATGAATCCTTCTCCAGGGTTCAGATAGAAATGTACATAAAATGGAAGCCTTGCTGGGACAGGCTGAAGTAATGTCATTTTCAGAAGCAGCAGAATGCAGCAGAGCCAGGAGTTATTTGGGGTTTAGTGACTCAGGGACATATGAATGTCGGGAACTGCCCTTTTCTTTATAATGTTTCCACACTATTTCAGATAATTCCTGAAAAAATGTGAATATAAATATGATGTAAACATGTGCATGGAAATGTACACATGGGGGAAAAGCAAGGCAGGCTGTGAGAGATGCCTGACACCTGAATTTTAATCCCAGCGTTGTCACTTACAGCTGTGTGACCTTGCTCAAGACATTGACCTTGAGCAAGACATTGCTCACCAATAAAATGGGAATAATATTTTTTATCTTTAAGAGTTATTGAGAGAATTAGATTATAGCTCATGAAATCACTGCTGATTGTTTTTGTTGTTGTTACAATAATGATTACTATTACTATTACTATTACTATTACTATTGCTATTACTATTGCTATTACTATTTATTACTGAGCACTGTCCCATACTCTGAGGTCAGAGAGAAGATCCCGGTTTGGCACCTGCCCTACGGAACTTCTGGTCTGGTGACGCGAGCTGGCTAGAGAGAAAAACAGGGGATTCCAGGGAGGCTGAGGCTGCCCTTGAGCTGAAAGGAAAGATAAAAGGTAATCTGAAGGTGTGTGTTTGGGGGTGGTGTTCGTTAATGTAAAACAAAAACAAAATCCGAAGAGTCTGGCAGAGGGCTTGTTTCCCTCACCAGGCCACCTCATTCACCTACGTTGCAGCCAGTACACCTGTGCTGTTTACCTCTCTCCGGTTCTTCTGGCTTGGTGTCGCTTGGCGACGCTGCCACTGTGTCTTCATTGTTTTAGGGCAGCGGAAGACCTCCATCCTATGTTGCTGCCCTGACCATATGAACCACCTTCTGGCACTCGGCTGCAGAGTCGAGGCCGCGCTCTCCCGCCCTTGTCCGCCCGGGGACACCCTCCCCTTGGCTCCCACCGTGCCTGCGCACCCACAGTCTACGCACCCTTCGCTCAGCCCTGGACTAACGCTTAACATTTAGAGATTGATGCATTGTGTCAAACATTCTGCCTGAATGGATTAGTTACCCGCTGCGTGC
>NW_006494614.1:47374480-47394480 GCF_000325575.1 Pteropus alecto | reverse complement strand
GCCTCCTCTGGTGCCTCAGCTCCTGTACTTCTTGTCACCCTGCTTGCCTGACCCCTGCACGCCTCAGTGTCTCCACTAGCTGGGATGGAGGAGGGGTACCCCGAGGAAGGGCAGTGGCCATGTAAGCATAGAGTCGGGCGTAGATGACCTGTGGAGAAGTGTATGTTGAATGAGTGGTATTTTTTCTCTTTTTCTAGAAGCCGAAGCCAAAGAAAAATGTTACAACAGTTCAAAGCCTGGTGTGAATCAAAGGTTTAAGGCTCGTTTACACTCTCTACTGGCACAAAATGCTTGTTAGCCAGGAAACTTTTGAGTTTCCTGGCCCCTCTGCTAGAGCTGGGACCCTTGGAGACGACCTTGCGAGACAGAGGGGTGGCAAGGCAGGTGAGAAGGCAACTTTCCAACAAAAAGAACTTCTGGTTCAGAGGCCTCAGTGTGGAGTATGTAGGACCAAAATGTCTTAGGAAGGCCAGAGCAGAGGCCAGAACCCGAGAGACAACCAGGGGTGGGTGACCTGCGGGCGCATCTCCCCAGAGTTTTCAAAAAGAAGGGGAAAGTTTTTGTATGTCTGTGTGAGGGGTGAGGAGGATGTCTTTGTGCCTGCTGAGCCGGGAGGTGAGACATTAGACTTATCAGGCCTAAAGGCCACACTCTTCCAGGCAATTCTGGGCTGCTGACTGGGCTCTCTGAGTAGATGGTGTGATATATTTAGGCCCCACTGGCTGTTCTCACTCTACTCTGGAGAAGACTCAAGACTTCATATATGCAGGGCTCTTATTGATACCATGTGCTTGACAGTGGCTGGAGAAGTGGCCTGGACCTGGCCAAACAGAGAATCTTGGAGATTCTTGGACCTCGGAGCAGAAGGGAAGAGAAGGGGAGAAAGAGAGGAGGGGGGACATACCCTTATTTATCATGTCCCTTCAGCAGACATCCTTTACGGGGACCTGGGGAGGCACACAGAGTGATAAATGGATTCCTAAGGGGATCTGTCCAGCTAGGGTGCTGGTGCTCCAGAGAGGAGAGGATGAGCCTGGAGAGAATGGAAAGGAGGGGAGGAGAGCAGGCAGCCGGAGGTGAGAGGGAGGAGGGGCAGAGAGAATGAAAACCCAGCCTGTTGGTGGTTTCTTCTTTTTTTAAGAGCCACAAGCTGAGATCAAAGGTGATATTTTTACAGCAACTGAAATAGAAAACCACCGGGCGCACAGTGGGAGGTGAGCAGCCGGAACACAGGCCCCTTTATACAGCCTGTGGCCACAGCAAGCACACTGCCCTCTGCCGAGTGCCATGGGACATGGGGACAGTGTGGCCTCGATCTTTGATCTTCGCAACTCAGGTTCAAGAAAGAAGTGAAGGGGATGAACTACAGCCCTCAATGCTGAGAGAAGAAAGGGACAGCAGTGAAAGATGGTAGTAAGCACCTGTCACCTGACACCTTCCACCAAGACCACGCTCATCATTCATGCTTTGAGTGTCAAAGCTGTGCCAGGCCCTGTTTCATCCTCACAGACCCTTGTGAGGAAAGATTATCGTAACCCCTGTTTTATGGAGGATGAAACCAAAGTGCAAGGGAAAAATGTTTGGTCAAGTCCCACTGGGAGTTGGGAGCAAATTCAGAACTAGAAAGAATCCCGGGGCTCCTGGTCCAACAGCTTTTCTTTCTGTTCTCTGTGATCACTCACTCACACATCAAATTATTTATTGAGAGTCTGCTATTACTGGTCCTAGCTGGCCCTGGCAGAACAGAGGCCACACTCAGATCTACTAGAGCCCTGGGTCTCAAAGTGTGATCACCCGACCAGCAACAGCAGCCTCGTCTGGGAATATACTAGAAATGCAAATTCCCAGGCCCAGCCCAGACTTACTGAACCAGAAATTCTGAGAGTGGACCCAGCCCTCCATATTTTAATGAATTCTTCAGGTTATTCTGGTGCACACTGTCTGAGAATCACTGTACCATGTTACCTCAATTTCCACATCTGTACTTCAGGAATAATTACAATACTGGTCTCAGGAGTTGAGCCCAATATCAGCTAACACATGTGATGAGTGTGTATCCTGTGCCAGACATCCTTCTAAGCCCTTTACCAATATAACTAATTAAACTTTACAACTCTATGTGATAGAAACTAACATTATTCTCATTTCACAGATGAGGAAATGAAGCACAGAGAAGTAAAAGAACTTGCCCAGGGTTACACAGCTAGTAAGTGGCAGAGCTCTAGAATCCAAGATCTTAACAGCTAAACAACAAAAAGCTCCCAGCAGATTATCTGACTTGCAGAATGTGTTCCAGGCATGGCTGAGGATGTGATGGTGGCAATTCATATTACTTCACTTGAGCTTGAGATGGTGATCCCCGTTTTGTAAATGTGAAATCTGCTGCCCAATTAAGATCGAGAAGTGAGTCAGCTGCAAAGGCAGCCTCAATGTCTGAAATCCCAAGGCAGTCCTCAGGTTCGCACCATTCAAGTGACTTTGAGACCACAATAAACCATCTTGGTCTTCTGGAAACATCCCAGTTTGCTGTAGGGTAGAGCATGGCCTCTGACAGAGGTGAGCTGGAATCCTAGTTTGGCCTCTCAGAGGCTGTGTGACCTTGGACAAGTTGCCTCACCTCTCTGAATCTCCTTTTCTTTGTCTGTAAAGTGGATGATGACAGTCAACCTTGCAGGTTTCCTGTGAGGTTTAGAAAAGATGATGTTTGTGCCTACCCCAGCGCATGCAGCTTGCCTCCCTCTTTTCCCCCTTCCTGCTGCTACTTCAGTGGCAAGACCAGCTCCAGACCCAGAAAAGGTTTGAAAGAAGAAGAAATAAGTACCCAAATGATCAAAATGCAATTATCTTCCAGTTTTTCCTGCTTTTTTCCAGATCTCCTTGAAATAGCTGCCCTGACCGGGGTTTCTGGGGTGAAACACTGGCACCTGCTACATCCAAGTTGGGAGTTAAGTAATCTGTGAAGGGAAGAGGAGGTCTCCTTTCCACACCACCACCACTGGCAGGCGTCTGCAATCAGCACAAGCCTCTGAGCATTGCCTGCCTCAAGGCAGTTTGGCCTGGACATCTGAAGCTCATTAGCTGCCTGCTCTGCTCCCAGGGGACTGACCCTGCTTGGAGAGAATTATCCCAGACAGAGCCACAGAGAATGGAGCAAACAAAGACCAGGTGAGGTGTGGCCACAAAAGAAGGGGAAGCATAGTCTCTGGAGCAGCCTCTGGGGACCCCCAAAGAGCAGAGGAGGCTGGGAGAAAGCACTGGGCCTGGGCCAACTCCAGCCCAGCCACAGGCTCCCTGGCTATGCAAACTGTAACTGGGGTATGGGAGGGGGTCCCTTTCCCTCTTTGGGCCTTCGTTTCCCCATGTGTACATTGGGGGAGGAGCAAGGAAGGCACACCCTGAGGGCCTTCTAGCCATGACATTGTGTGGCCCTAGCCTGACCTAGAATTCTCTGCCTCTAAAGTTTTAGCTCAGTGCTGGTGGCAGGTGAATAATGAGCAGTACTTGGGGAGATAATTCAGGGGTGAAGAACCATGATCCGTCCCTCATACCTGGACATCATAGGGGAGCTAGGAGGAGAAGACCAGAAAGTGATACCACATTTCAGAACAGTTAGGTGGGTACCCTCTCAGTGCCCATAGGTGGCAAAGAAGACGTACCTCCCAGAGACAGCAGCTCCAGCAAGGCAGATGGCTGGGATCAAGGCCACGCCTAACTTTCACTCAGCAATTTTTATTTACTACTTATTTTATGGCAGGCACTGTTTTAAATACTATAGTCATATTAAAATCATCTAACCCTTGCACTGGGTGGCAGGTCCTGGGTGATTGACCAGCCTGGAGACTGACTCTCATCTGGCTGCTTCTGACATTGACTTTTCTCAAGATACCCAGAAAGGTCAGACAGGCTGGCCCTGACCATGTCACTCAAGATCAACGCCTCCTCCCAACACTATTATAATGGACACCAGGCCGTCTCCCTTTCCACTGACCGGAGTGCTCTTGTCCCCTCCCCATGTCCCTTCTCTCTGGAAGCTTGGTCTCTGAATCTCCCTTTCCACTGACCGGAGTGCTCTTGTCCCCTGCCCATGTCCCTTCTCTCTGGAAGCTTGGTCTCTGGGAAGCTCTTGCCTGGGGGGCCTGGAATCTGAGCAAAGGAGTGAGGAGGGCTAGTGCAGAGGATTGTTGATGCAGACCTTTGTGAAGCCTGATGAACCACCTCCACTTGGAGCAGAGAGGCCCTCTGTGGGGACTGGGATGGGCACATCCCTCAGACAACAATTCCTGCCTTCTGGACAGTGTTGGACATGCACGTGGCCAAAGTGGGCTTCTCTGAACCTTGGCTTTTCTTCGGACACTTCACTCCTGGGTTGCTGCATCTTTCTTCGAATGATTAACATCTGTGATGACCAGGCTGGAGGGCCGTTTCCTGAATCAGGGAGTCTTTCCATTCATTCACTTCTCATGGGGCAGCCTTTTTACCAGCATTTCTAAGAAAGGCCCTAGAGAGGTGGGGATCTGCCCAAGTCTGCCTAGCCAGTCAGGACTGAGACAACCTGGATTTCCAGACAGATCCCAATTAAATAATTTATTACTTTCAAATGTGGAAAAATAAATTATGTGACTGCAGAAAAGTTACAAAATAGAGATATGCAAAAGCAAAAATAAATATACCTTTGGTTTGTTTCTCAGAGAAACTTCCACTGCCCTTCCCCATCTTTTCACTCCCCTGCCTCCCTCACCCCCCATCCGCCCCGCCCCCACCCCGGGGCCTCTCAGCTACACTCCCCCAGCCCCAGCCATAATCAATACCTCACCTCCTTTTGCCAACAGCTGTTCTCTGAGGAATAAGCCTGACAGCGGATCCTGGAAGACAGCCTTAGACCGGATTCTGGAATGGCCTGGCGTCTCTTCCGGAACTATAGAGCTTCCGCCCAAACGGAACTGTTTAAGCACAGGACATAGGAAATTCTCCTGGCCAGGAGTCTAGAGCCTGCATCCAGCCCTGCCTAGTCTGTGGATTGACTGTGTGACCTTAGGCCAGTCCCTGCCCTCTCAGTTTCTTCTGCTTTAAAATGAAGACTTGACGGAGTTGTTTCCCTGCAGCCTGTCTCAATCTGTCAGCTTCTCTTGGGCAAGAACTATATCTTCTCCTCTTAAGTGGACCATAGAATTTAGAACCTGAGGTCAGGCTTCAAGGTTCCCAAGGCCATCACTCCCTAGCTGTGTGACCATCGTCAGGGCACCACATCACTCTGCGCTCTGCTCCTCTGTGGAAAGACACAGATCAGAGTACTTACCCTCTGTGTGTCTCAGGGCTGCCATAGATCCCAAGGGAAGTGGGCCTTTAAGACCTCTGGATAACACAGAGCAGGGTGCTCTATGGGGCTATTAGCCAAGGGTGCCCCATTGCCTGGCTCCATCCCGGCTCAGAGGGTCTGGCCCAGGCTTGTAGATGGAGCCATTGCCTGCCTGAGGGCTCACACAGCTCTGGCAAGAGCAGTGTGTGGACCCTGGGCCCAGCTCACCATACAAAGTGTCAGTAACATCGCCCAGAAGACCTCCAGGCCCGTGACATCATGAACAGCAATTTTTATGTTGGAGCTCACAGAGTTAATGCCATTTTAAAAAATAGTGCTGCCTTTTTTCTTTTCTTTCTTTTTCCATTTTGGCTAAGGCATGGAATGTGAAAGCTGCTAAATTACTGCAGGAAGGAGTAGAGGCAGGGTTCATAGTTTGACTCTGCTTTCTGGGGTCCTAAAAACAATGGCGGTCCCAGGAAGTCTGGCTTGCTTCCTCATGTTCACCTTGACCCCATTCCATTCTCTCCTGACAGGACCAAGGGAGAGGAGGCAGTAATGGCCTGCCTCTGATTCCCAGATTACCTCTCTGGACCTCAGCTTGCTATCTGTTACAGACTGGATGTTTGCATCCCCTCCAAATTCATATGTTGAAGCCCCATCCTCCATTGTGATGGTATTTAGGGGTGGTGCCTTTCAGAGGTGGTTAGGTTTAAATGGATCATGAGGATGGGGCCCCACAATGGGATTAGTGTCTTTGTAAGAAGAGGAAAAGAGACCAGAGCTCTCTCCCACCCTGTCTTTCTCTGTCTCTGTATACAGAGAGGTCATGTGAGCACACAGTGAGATGGCAATTGTCTGCAAGCTGGCAAGAGAGCTCTCACCAAGAACTGATCTGCCAGCACCTTGATCTTGAACTTCCCAGCCTCTAGAACTGTGAGAAATAAATGTCTGTTGTTTAAGCCACCCAGTATATGGTATTTTGTTATAGCAGACATAAATACAGCTATGAAATAGGCATAAAAGCCCCTTCCTGACTACTGTTGATTAGAATAAAATGCAATAATAGCTAATCATTAATTTAGTCATGAATTCATTCAACCAATATTTATGAAACACCTTCTGTGTAATGGGCACTGTTCTAGGAGCTGGGGTGTAGCAGTGAGCAAAGCAGACAAAAATCTCTGCCCTCACCGAGCTGACGTTCTAGCAAGGGAAGACAGACAGTAACCAGATAAAGAAGTGAAGGATGTAGTATGTCCCATGGATGGTAAGTGCTATGCAGGAATAGTCTACCTGGAGGGAGGAAAGCGTGTCAGCACAGAGGGGCCTGTTTGTACTTTTAAATAGGGTAGTCAGGGCAGGCCTCCCTGAGAAGGGGGCCTTTGGGGTGCTGAAGGAGGTGAGAGGAAACCATGTGGTCATTTGGGAGAAGGGCATCCCCAGCTGTGAAAGAACACTGGCTATGATAGGAAGTGGGATACAAGTTGGAAATGCGTGTGTCTCCTCTGCACCAAAACATTCTGAGCCCCTTCCTGACCACTGTTGATTAAGTACAGGCCCTGAACAGTTAAGGGCATAGCTACAGGTGGTATAGTCTCATCTTACCTGTTAGAATCAATTTTAACAGGCCTTTGCTAAATAGCTCTTTCATGTCAGGCACCAGAGAGTGCCTGAGTGTGCCAGAGAGAGCTAAGATTTGCTGCCTAACTGAGGAGACTGGGCATCAGAAGGCCTGGGCTCAAGTCCTGGCTCTGCCACTGGCTGACAATGTGACATTAGATAAGCCACCGCCCTCTCTGTACCTCAGTTTCTTTGTCCCTAAAATAAGATAGCTGATGGTCGTAGGGGCTAAGAGGAAGGGAAAAGGAGGCATGCCTGCTCTTGAGTGTGTGTGTGTGTGTGTGTGTGTGTGTGTGTGTGTGTGTGTGTTTTGCGGGGTGGAGGTGATAAAAATGTTCTGGAATAAGATAATAATAATGGTTGTACAACTTTATGAATATACTAAAATTCACCGAATGGTATACTTAAAAAAACCTAAGAAAGAAAAAAAGTGATTGTTTGGATAAAATGATCTCTAAAGAAGAAACACTAATATTCTTTCTGTCTACAATACCCCAGGGCCTGTACTCAGAATTTATAGGTTCCTTCCAGTTTGGACTTTCTGTGATCTACTACAATGATATTCACATTGTGATCACTCATCAATAAGTTCAACTTGAGTCTTCTCTTCAGGCCCACAGCTGGTACAGAGACTGTTCGAGGAGCTGGGGTAGAGCAGTGAGCAAAGCAGACTAGTACAGAGACTGGGGAAGAGATCAGAAGGAGATGAAGTCTCTTCCTATGAAAGAAATCAGAAGTGCACACTGTACCAAAGAAGTTATTATTTTTTAGGACTAGCTCCTTCCTTTCTTTTTCTTGTACGGGAAAGAACCAAAAAAATACAAGGGTAGCTCAGAACTATGGGGCCCTACAGGGGGCACTGGGAATTAATTCATTTACGCATTGAGGCCATTGGCTTAGTGTTCAGGATATGACAGTAGGCAAGTGAGGCCTAGCCCTGCCCTTAGAACGGAAGACAGACTTTAAAACGATCAAACACACAATAAAGAATCTCTTTCATTATTGTGATTGTGACCTGTGCTATGGAGGAAAAGCACACGATATTTTGAATGGCTTAACAAGAACACTAGTGTGAGCCGAGATCTGAGAGCAACTAGCAACAATGAAGGGGTGTGGAGAGGTGCTGGTGATGGCCCTACATGTCTGCAGAGGAAGGTCACTATGAGTGAAGAGCAAAGAGCTGGGGAGCAGCTGCAGCAGAAACAGGGCAGACCCGCCTATGCAGGGACCTCAGAGGCTGGGGCCCATACTTATCCATTTACGCCTGTTGTCCCTGCTCACTCCTGAGTGTCCCAGCTTGGACAATAAACTCTATAGCCACCCTACTTATAAGGCTATATTAAGGGGTTTGTCCTAAGAACAACTGGTATTCCAGGAAGGCCTGATCATCACTCCCTCCCTCCGGGCCTTCAAGCCTGCTGCTCCGCACGTCCAGGAGCAGGGGCCTGCCAGCCTGAGCAGCCTCCGTGCTTATTTGAGCTGGATGATGTACGAAGAGCCCTGCTTGGCAGCCCCTGGCCATCCGGCCCCGCTCCCCTCCTCCCAGGGGGACCCTGCTCCCCCCATGCCAGCTTCCCCTCTTCAATATCTGGAGGTGAGAGCTTTTCCACCAGGTCTCAGGCCAAGCATGGCTCTTGGCTCCAGGTTCGGTGAGCCGGTTTCCGGCCGTCCCCACCCTCAGCTACTCCCTGAAGACCGGCTCCAGACCTCAGCAGAGGCCTCATGCTCTTTCCACTCCTTTTTTTTTTTTAATTTTTATTTTTGCCTCTATTTGCTTCCCTGTGTGACTCTCTCCCTCTGCTGGGCTTCCCTCTCTCTTGTCCTCCTCTTTTTCTTTCTTTTCTCTAGGATAACTTGGCATTATAAGAAAAGCATGTGCTTTAGGACGGATGGAACGGGGTTCAATTCCTAGCTCAGATCACCTGTGTGATCATGGGCAAATGTATCCTCCTGAGCCAATTTCGGGTTCTGTGAAATGAGATGATCCTCCTGACTCCCATTTCTCTGAGTGGATGTGAGCTGAGATGAAATTCATATAGTGCTTCCTGGGAAACAGTAAGTGCTCAACAAATGGTAGATTCGTCTTCCCTTCTTTGTTCTCCTTGCATTTCTGCATGTTCCACTCACTTAACCACAAAGGGAGAAACAAAAGCCAGACCCCATCTTGTTCTCTTGGCACAGCCCACCACACCCAGACTTGAGTGGAGCCAACAGCGTCACGACACGCACATGTGTAGCCTGCTCACTGCTAGCCCTGTGGCTGGGAGGTGTGGCTGGATGTTATGTCTGGGACTCTCTGCCATGGGGCTCCCCAGGGGGACATTGGAGGTGTCTTCTGAACTATGCAGTGATGCAGGAACCAGAGTCCTTTGTGTTTTACACTAAGGCAGCCTTTCAACATCACCTCCTGGCCTACAGACTTCTCACTGTCCCCCCACCCTACATCATATCTGCACTTTCCAGCTTCTGAGCCATCACTTATGCTCCTCACTCCACCTGAAACACCCTTCTGCTTCCTCTCTCTCGTTTTGAGAGAGAGCGAACACCCTTCTCATGTTCTCTCTCTTATAGCAGCTCTGGGACTTAGACATGACAGAGGAGAAAACTGAGGTTCAGGGACATCCAGATGTTGGTATTTTTACACAAGAATGTGTTCAGTGTAATACACTGTGCTATTTTTAAAAGATAAAATAAAATAGCTTGCCTGAGGTTACAGAAGATCTGGAATTGAAACAGGTCTGCAGGACTCCAAACTTCTCATTTGTTCTTCTCCCTCTGCCATACTACGTGTCACATAATTGTGACTATGTGGGCCCTACTGTGATTTACTTCGTGGATATCAATTAAATGGTAATTGTGTAGATAAACACATACATTTATGGTCAATTGATTTTTGACAAGGGAGCCAAAACAATTCATTAAGAAATAATAGTCTTTTTAATAAATGATGCTGGGACAACTGGCTATCCACATGCAAAAGAATGAAGTTGGACTGCCACCTCATATGATATACAAAGATTAACTCAAAATGGATCAAAAGCCTAAATATAAGAGCTAAAACTAGCATGAAAACTCTTAGAAGAACATATAGGTATAAATCTTTACGATCTTGGATAAGACAATGATTTCTTAGATTTGACACCAAGAGCACAAGCAGCCAAAGGAAAAAACAGAGGAATTGTGCTTCATAGAAATTTAAAACTTTGTGCTTCAAAGGACATTAACAATAAGTGAAAAGACAACCCACATAATGGGAGAAAAATATTTGCAAATTATCAATTTGGTAAGGATGTAGTATCCTAGTATCCAGTATATATAAAGAACTCCTACAACTCAACAATGAAAAAAAAAAGATATCTATTTCTTTAATAGGGAAAAGATTTGAATAAACATTTCTCCAAAGGAGATATACTAATGGCCAATGAGCACATGAAAAGATGCTCAACATCATTAGTCAACAGGAAAATGCAAATCATAACCATAATGAGATACCATTTCACACCCACTAGGATGGCCAAAATAAAAAAAGACAGACAATAGCAAGTGCTGGCGAGGATGTGGAGAAATGAAAACCTTCATACATCGCTGGTAGAAATGTAAAATGGTGCAGCCATTGTAGAAAACTATTTGACAATTTCCCAAATTTCATATATATTGAGTTATCATACGATCCAACAATTCTATCCTGGGTATACATGCAAGAAAATTGAAAACATATTTCATGCAAAGCTTGTACGTGAATATTCACAGTAGCATTATTCATAAGAGCCAAAAAATGGAAACAACCCAAATGTCCATCAACTGACGAATAGATAAACACAATGGGGTATAGCTATACAATGGAATATTATCCAGTTATAAGAAGAAATGAAGACATGCTAATGCATGCTACAACATGGATGAACTTGAATTGTCCAGAATAGAAAAATTCATAGAGACAAAATGGAAATCAGCAGCTGCTAGGGACTGAGGTGGCGGGAGGAGTGGGGAGTGATAGGTAGAGATTTCTTTTGGGGGTGATGGAAAGGCTCTGAAAGTAGAAAACAGTGATGTTGCACAAATTCGTGAATATACTAAAAACCATTGAACTGTACACTTTAAAGAGGTGAATATATTATATGTTGATTATATCTCAAATTTTTTTCTTAGAAAAAAATAGTTGTGTAGAGCTGGAGGGGATCTTGCAGAACATTGAACCCAACATCCCCCTCCATGTGAAAGATGGGAAAATTATAGCCCAGAGAGGTGAAGGCTCACACAGCAAGTTTGAGACAAAGCAAGGATAGAACCCAGAACCATATCTGCCCCTCTCTCTCCCCTGTCCAGTTTGTTAGTTCCTGGAGGACGAGAACCTTTATTAATCCTGTACCTTCTATAAAAAGAGCACAGGACTTGGCACATCCCAGAGGTAATAGTCAAGACGGCCCAGTTGCAAGAGGCTAGTTAGAGACCAATTCCAGTGAGCCTAAGGAACATGGACTCACTGGCCCACACGAGTGGGAGGGACAAGGGTGTGCTCAGGGACTCAAATAACCTCCCCCGTTCTCCTGGTCTTCCTCACAGGGCAAGGAATACGGCTGCTGGAAGCTCTTGGGAATTTGCATTCCAAAGGAGGCTAACTACTTTCTCCCAGCACCCATTTATGCAAGCCGAGGGAAATAGCTCTATTTGGTCCTGTTGGGTCATATTATGTGGCTAGGAAGATGGAATTCTCCAATAGGCTAAGCCTTCTAGCAGGGTACTGGGCTCTGTTACTGGTAGTACCACCAGAACCTCAGAAAATGAGGGCAATAGAAGGGGAAGGTGCTTTAATCATCAGAACTGGGAGGGATACAGGGCAGGCAAAAATTCAGCCACCCCTCCCCTAGTGACCGCTATGGGATGATCTAAGAGCCAGGGAAGAGATGTAGAGTGACTTAGAGTGTTAAGTCCCAGCTTTTCACTTTCCGGATGTGTGCAGGTGGGCAAGCGCCCCCTCTCCCCACTCCAGCCTCTGTTTTCTGGACTGCAAAGTGAGAGCAGTAACTCCCAACCCATAGAGTTGTAAATATTTGAGATAGGGAGCACTGCATGATAGACCAGAGCCTGGCACAGAGCCTGGTAGGGGCTGCGCTAAGGGCAGTAATTATCATGCTATTGATGCTTTGGGTGAGTTGATGTTTGGACAAGAGCTAAGGATTCTGAGTAAATGCTTTAGACAATGGGGGCTTCCAAAGGCCCAGATCCCTGCCTTGGGCTAAGGGGATGAGTGAGAGGGACCACTCTTCCCTGGGTAAGGACTGCATAAAGGTGTCAAATCTGTGGGGAATGACTCAGGGTCAGCCCAACAACACCCCAACCTACTGGTGACCTTGGCCTGGTGACCTGCCCTCTCTGAGTTCAATGATGATTGCTTAGAATGCCACCTCATCTAAGGTTACTATGAGCTCTGAAAGTGTCACCTCCCAAAGTGGCCTACACCCCCATTTCATGAAAGGATCAAGCAGACCTCACTGCAGAGTTGAGCTCTGCTCTTTGCATGTCCCTGTGCTGGGCTCAAGACTCACAGATGACTCTGACCTAGCCTTTGTGCTCAAGGTGCCTGCAGCCTGCTAGGTGGATAGACATGGTCACCTAAGTGACGGAAGCTTAGTCACTGACCCCCTTTGATATCCTGGACAAGTCACCCTTCAGCTCTGAAGCTCCCTCTTCCCCCATGTGTAAGGGAAGGAGTTAACCATGAGGACCACAGCCTGTGGCCAGGCCCACAGCCCCATCTGGTCCCAGCAAGGTGGCTGGGTAGCCCATCCCCCATACCTCAGCCTCAGAGTCGAGTGACATCATCCCCAACCCCCTCTGTTTCCCCGGCAACTGGGGTGCTGGCCGAGGCTCCCCAGGGGCCTGGACAGTCTGGATTTCCTTACACGTAACTGTACCTCATCCACATTTTCACAATTAAGTTGTCAGTTTGGGTTAAGTGTTGTCTGCTGATGCCTGTCAACCTCTCTCTGGCTCCGCTCACTCTTTACCCAGAGCAGGTAAGCAAGAATGTCCAGTCCCTCAGTGCTGTGGGAAGAGGCTGGATGTGAGTGGAAGGCATTTATGCCATACATCTGCTGTGTGGTCTTGGGCATGTCACTATCCCTAGGTTTAGTCTTTAAAATAGGACTACTCATCTCTGCCTAGCCACCCTCCCTCCCAAGGCAGCTGCAAGTCTCAAAGGAGCCTATACTGTGGCAGAGCTTAGAAAATTGTATAGTTTGGCTCAGAGGCCAGGAGCAAGCAGACCTGGAAAGGACTTCTCTGAGTTCCTGCCAGATAAATAGGTGAGGTTAGTCCCTGCTCTGGTCTATCCTACATTCCTCTGACTGCAGATCTGGCCCAGGTCTTCTCCGCTGGCCTCCCTCACAGCCTGTTCCTAGACTAAAAAGGCAGAAAAGATGCTCTTCCCAACAGGTCCTGGCCCAAAGACGCAGAGTGGAGGTGCTAGGCCAGAGGGTCAGGGGTCCTGCTTCCCATGATGGCCACACTGAGCGGCCAGGCTCTCCTTCCCCATGCTGGGCCTAAGCCAGTCCCTCTCTCATCCCGACTTTCCCCTCTCAGGTTCCCAGGAACTCTCTCTTGCCTCTTCTCGCAATCATCCCCCAGATCTGCCCAGACTTGAATCCCACACCCAACCTCATCCTTCCTGCTTCAGACCTCCTCCATGCCTCTCTTGGAGAAGCCCACACTCCTTAGCCCAGCATTCTGGGCCATCCCTGGCATGGGCCTGTCGTCTTCCCCAGTCATTTTCTCTCTTGTCACTCTTGATGTCAGCAGCACTGAGCCCCGCGCACTGACCCTTCCCTGAAACCAAACTCCTCTCTCTTGTCTTTGCTTAAGCTGTTCCCGCTGTTCAGAGTGGCCTTCCCCATCCCCGGCCACCTGACAACTCCTCCCCCACCTGCACATTATTTATGAAGACATGAATGCTAAGCGCAAATGACCTCACCATCTGGAACTATTTATGTACCTGGCAGAAAAAAAAGTAATCTTTATTAAGGGACGATTACATGTAGAGCATTTTACATATATCATCTCTTTAAGCCCCACAGCAACCTTAGGTGGTAAATTTCACTATTCCCATTTTCCAGGCAAGAAGACTAAGGCTCAGAGATAGGAAGTATCTTTTCCAAGGCCAAAAGAGGTGAGATTGGGGTTGAAACCCCAAACTCTGTGATCCCAGGACCCATGCTTGTTTTAGGACCTGATGGAAACAATTCCCTTAAGATGATGGTTGTGGCCAGCATTCCATGTACATGGACTTGCTACTAAGGGAGGTCGTGATGCTTTGAAGATGTCAGAGACCATTGTGATGTATCCACGACTGTCCTATAGAAGAAGAGACCCAGGAAGAGAGCCAGGGCCACCAGGGGAGTCATAGGTCTCTTCTTGCAATGGAGAAGGACCTTCCACCAGGCAGAACCATCTCATAATGGAAGAGGCTGTCCTAGAGGGAGGAAGCTCCCTTTCCTGGGTGTATGCAGGCAGAGGCTGGGTGAGGCCATTTGCTTATTCATTTGGCAGCTTTGGAGCAACCACTGTTTGCTGGCCCTGATGGAGCACCAGGAGTGCAGCGTGGGTGAGAGAGCCAGTCACTGACTGCATGCTGCTCCCAGAATGGTGGGGACATTTACAGTAGCTCTGGTGGCCAGAACTTCAGAGACATGACAGGGTGAGTGGCCAGTCTCTGAAATTCTGAAATAACCTTAGACAAATGCATATTTTTAGCATTTCACTATTTAAGCTTGGCTGCTTTGGGTATCTCTCACTATGCAACAAATGATGTCAAAATATAGCGACTGACTGGGCAGTTCTGCTGATCTCACTGGACTCGCTCACGCGGCTGCATTTTGACTGGTATGTCAGCCAGGCCTGGGCTCTGCTGGGACTGCTGGGCCAGTCGGGCCTCTCTCAATTTGGGCTCAAGGCCTCTCTCTGCACTGGCCTCTTATCATTTAGTAGTCCAGCACTGGCTTCTGACTTGAAGCTGGGCTGGGCTCTAAGGGAGTGAGAGCAGAGCTGCAAGACCCCTGAGGCCTGGCTTCAGAACAAGTACAGCTTCACTTCTGTCACATGCAATGGTCCAGCCAAGTCATGAAGCCAGCCCAGATCAAGTTGAGGTGGGGTTGGATGGGGTTGGAGGGTGGGAGAGAATAGACTCCACCTCTGAATAGAGTCACATTTCAAAGGGGTGTGTGTGTTCTGGGATGCAAAGAATTGGTGTCATTAAAAAGCTACTTCACTGGCCTTCCCAGAAAGAGTTCAGACCAGTGTCAAATTGCTCTCCTCTCTCAGCCTCAGTTTCTTTCTGTGTGCAATAGGGGCATTGGATGTTGTGAGTCTCTGGCCCTGTACGTGTGCAGGGTGAGACCCAGGTACAGAAACAGCACTGTATCCTATCAGAGAAGTGGAAGCTCAACCGTGTTAGGAACTGCTAACCTAGACACGAGTGCCCCAGTGGTCCACTGCTTCCCATTCATCCTATTCTGGTGACAGGCACTGCTCCCTGGCCATTCCCAGGGGCCCCTCCTCATGGCAATAACAGCTGTCAAGCAAAAGGAGGGCTTGTGACTCAGGAAGGCCAATCAGCTGCCTTCTCTGGGACGAATACAGAGGCCCAGGGAAACAGAAGTTCTCATTTGCCTGGAATTCTGAACTGGGGCTGTTGGTGGCTACATACCAGGGGAGAAGAAATCAGGCCGACATCAGCTCAAAGAAAGCAGCAAAAAGCAGAAATGAGAACCGGCCCTATACAGCTCTCCCTTCAAGTCACTAGCCACCCCAATTTCTCCTCCAGCTGCATGAGCCAATCAGTTTCTCTTATGTGTAAGCCACTTGGCATTGGGTTTCTTTTTGGGAGTTGAAAGAAGCCTCAGAAACACAAACATCGTCTCCTGAGTAGTTACCACCACAATTAAACAATGGAGAGTTGAAAGCGGCCTTTTGGAAGTGATGCCCTCAGTAGACATGATGGGTGGCATTTTGTTATGTGCGCCCAGGAAAGAAACTTCTCGGCTGACCCTGGTCCCCTAGCCTGTTCTCCGAGCCTTATAAAACAATTGCTCCCCCAGGGAACCCAGTAGGCAGAGGCTGAGCCGCCCACAGCACTGGGTTTGTAGCCAGGCTCTAGTACTCACTGACTATGAGTTCTTGCAGAAATCACCAGACAGGCCTGGGCTTCACGTGCTCATCTGCAGAGCAAGGCCTATCTTGCCCACAGGTACAGAAACTGCCTGGTACTCCGTAGGTGCTCAGTCAACAATATTACTTCTTTTTTGCAATGTTATCTTCCAGTAACCTTGGGAGGGAGTGGTTTAGCAGTTTTTCCATTCTGCAGATGATGAAATCAAAGATCACAGAGATTTGGTAGTTTGCCCAAGATCACACAGTGGGTATGCGAAGGAGAATCTGAGACCCAGGCCTATATACTCTGATGACATACCTGCTGCTATTTGAGCCTTCTTCCCCCATGCCCGGAAGCTCAATCACCAAGTCAGAGGAAAGCTGGGCAGGCTACTCTGCCCAGACTCCCTGATTACCCGACTTCCCAGGAAGGCCTTTCTAAAAAGCACCCTGGTGCTAAAATAGCACCCTTTGGCCTCATTGTGTCCACCATGTTTGTGTTATCCTATGACACAGGTAAAGATCAAGGGGACCTAAGACGTAGGTTCTGGAGCAAAAAGGCCCTTGGAGGTTATCTAGTTCAACCCCCTCACTTACAGATGAGGTAACTGGGGCTCGGAGATGGCAAAACAATTATCTGCTATCACACAGAAAACTTCTGACGGGGTAAGGACTAACTGGGTCACCTGTCCGCCCATCCAAGGGCTCCTGGAAACAGCTGTTTCACCCCTACCCACCTCTACCAAGGCCTTGGCCCCAAGGGAAAGAAGCTGAGGTGGGTGGAAGGGTCAATAGAGGTCAACACAGCAAATGGAACTGTGGCTTCCCCGCTCCATGGCCTTTCAGCCTGGGTGCCCCATGGGCAGGCTGTGTGCAGGGGTTGGGGTGAAAAGGCGTATATCCTTGACCAATGGCAGTCAGGCAGGGGCTGAGAAGCCCACTGATAGGAAGCCCCCAGCACATCTGGGCAATCAGATAACCAGAACTGCTGGTGGTAACCTAGGAGAAGGAAAATAATATTAACGTCCATAGCAGCCACTGCCAAGAATGTGTCTATCCCGCCTAAGTCAGAGCCTCCTCTCTCTGAAGGGGAGCTTGTAGCCCAGGTGGACAGCACAGGCTGACCCACAACAGCCCTTGAAGAGACCTTGGACAGAAGGAAGGAGGAACAGGGAAGGAGGAAGGTCAGTTGGTTCTAGACATTTTAAAAAAAAATTCTTCTCATAAGATCTCAGGAAATTCCAGAATGCCTGAAGTGGTAAAGTATGCTCCCTTATACAAATGGGGAGACTGGGATGCAGGGAGGAGCACACCTTTGCCCCAGATCTCTCTTTACTCTCAATTCAAGGTTTTACCATCATTTCCTCATGTCCTTCTTCCCACACAGGGCAGGGTTGTTCCAGCCCTAGCTGATCCCTGGGTTTTGATTCTGGAGACAGAGCTGAGTAGCTAGGAGGGACCAAGAGGGGTCAAGGCTGGACTTCAGGAGTCTTGGCATCTTCTCCCTGCTTCCCTCAACTCCTCTCAAGACAGTGGAGAGTCACTATCCTCCTCCACCCATCTATTTCAGTGGAGGCCACCAGCTACAGTGCACTTGGAGCCAGAAAGATCTGGGTTCAAATAGTAGCTCCAGCCCTTTTCAGCTCCTCCCTTTTGAGCCTCAGCTTCCACATCTATAATATACAGATACTAATCCCCACGTTGGAAAACAGAGGATTTGATGAGATTGTATTATTCCTATTTTATGAACGGGGAAACTAAGGCTTCAGGGGTTATCGGCAATTTGCTCAAGATCACACAGCTAAAAATAAAATTGGGCAAAATGAGTATCGGAAGCCAAGCCTATGTGACTCTAAATTGCTTTCTGTGTCTATTCTAGCTGAAAGCCAGAATAGATTCTGGTCAAAGGACTGCTTATGCAAATGCGTGGAGGAAACTGATTTAGCTTGTCAAATGAGCAGAGAGCTAGACAAAGAGGACAGTACATCCCGATTGGACAGAGTCCTCCTGGAATGCTTCTGGCTGTGGTGGCCAGAGTGCCTTGGGGTAGAAAAGCTAAGGACACTCTTGGAGACCTTTGGAGGCCTTTATCCCTAGCCTCTTAAGTGGAGAAATCTTGTCCCTCCCACCTCTTCCTAGATGCCCCATCCAAATCCCCACTACCTTCCCACAGCTTTTATTGACCCTAGTGCTTTGGGAGAGGAGATGGGTGTGACCCAGCATGTGTTTACAAGGACATTCCTGTGAGTGTGTGCAGGAGGATATGTGCATTTGGTGTTGCACACTTGGAAGCTATGTGTACATGGAAGCACATGTGTGCTTTGTGTATGAACTGGTTGTGGGCAGTCATGTTTGGCAGCATCTTGAACATGTATATAGCCATTTCACTTAAATGTGCTTCTGAGTGTGTATGGACATACGGTGTGTGCAAGTATCTCCTGAGTGTGTTTGTGACCATTTATGGGGTGATATGTTCCAGCCCTGTGTGCAAGGGGGACTGGCTGTCCCTGTGTAGAGGGTACTTGTATGGCTGAGAGTGCAGTGGGCTCTGTGGGTACAGATGTGTATATTGTTGTGGAAGTACCTGTAGCTAGGTTGGGGCAGCCTATGAGTGGCACTTCATGGATAGCTGCAAAAAATGGGGAAAAGAATACCAGGCGTTTTGGGGGACCTGAGACAAACTCCTTTCCACTAAGAGTGTTTCTCCTTCTACTAATGAGCTAGATTATCCTCGGGATTGAGGCCCCTGAGGTGGGGAGAAGATGGTAGCCATGGAAACCTCAGCCTGACCCAGCAGTTGGAAAAGGGGGAGGGAGGTGTAGCCCGGCCAGGAAGGCCAAGGTGGGGTCTTAGGAGGATGCGCACTTGCCCAACCAGTCCCAGGGAAGTTGCCGCAGAAATACAGCGCCTGCCGCAGGCCAACGCAGCGGCTGCAGGAAGCTCTTCAGTCCCTTTTAGTTTTTGAAACCCAGTCCTCTGCTGGTGGACTCTTGGGGATCAAGAGCCAGGAGGCCAGAAGACTCCCCAACAGTCATCCCAGCCAGCGGTTGGGACGCCTGCTTTCCTGTTACTAAAGTTTACGGCGTGCTTCCCAGAGCAGAGCCTTTGCGCCTCCTTTCTCTAAAGGGAGCTCAGAATGGTTGATCCTTTTTCCAGTTACCGGAACCAGAGGCCGGGAAAGATGACCCCGCGAAGGACAGAGTGAGACGCCGGCGCAGCTCTCGAGCGGCAGGACGAACACTTAGTGATGCCCACCGGGGTCCAGATGGGACCTAAGTGGGGCTTTCCTCTGAGCCTTGGCTTCCTCTTCTGTGAAACAAGACGGGTTAAGGTCCCCTGACCAGCTTGCTGCGAAGTTTAGAAACCGACCTACCTGGGCCCCACGCAGAGCAGGCCCGCAGTAGGCTCGCAGCCGGCATGCTTCATGAACACTAGCTATAGTTACTAAGTCCTCTTCTTGTAAATGAACAGGGTGCGGAGTCCTCCGAACTGCTGGCACCACGGGTCTGTGGCATCCACGGGGACCCCGCCCCCGGCCCCCGCTCGCGGCGGGAGAGGCTCGATGGGGTTTCGGCGCGCTGACGTGGGCGGATCAAAGAGGCTGCCCGCGCCTTATAAAGCAGTTTGGACGGCCCGCGCCTCAGACTGTGCCCGGCCAGGAGGAGAGCTGGGGGACGCAGGCAGTCTCAGGCCCTAGGAGCCCCCCAAAAGCCGAGAGCAGCCTGAGTCCTCTCCAGAGTCCCCGCGGGACCCCGGCCGGCCGCCGCCTGCCAGGATCCCGGGCGTGTTTCGCTCTCACTTTGTTAAGAGGGAGCCCTCGCCGCCTCCCCAGCTCCGAGAGCGCTGGGGTCCGCTGGGGGCCGCGCTCTCCGCTACCCCGCGGGCCAGAGCAGCGAAGAACTCAGGGCGCGCCTGGAGGGCGAGCGCCCCAGAAGGT
>NW_006494614.1:47367294-47374389 GCF_000325575.1 Pteropus alecto | reverse complement strand
TAGGGCGGCGGGGGGAGAGGGAGAGCGCCCGAGTCCGAGGATTACCGCAGGACCCCGTGGGGCACCTACTCCCCCGTAAGCAAACTAAGCCCTCCTCCACGCGTCTCCTCCGCGGCACTCCGAGGAATTCCTCTTATGGAACTCTGCTGCAGGGTCCGGAGACGCGGGCTTTCCGCGGATGAGTTTTGGAAGTGGGCTGTGCGGTTCCTGCAGCTCGCCGCGAGACTTCCCGGCCCTGTTCCCCCCATCAGAACCCCTCCCTCCCAGTCGGCCTGCGAATGAGGTCATGCCCGAGCCATCCCGGGGGTGGGGGATTTGGATCCTGCTGCAGAGAATGTGTGGTGGGGTGGGAGAGGGCGGCAGAAGGCAGAGAACCACGGCAGCTCATACCGCATTAGAGGGTGGGGGCCAAGTCTCCCTTTGAGACCGGCTTCCAGAAGCGGCGGGGAGCGGGGAGAGCCGAGAGTTTGTTTACAGACCTGAGATCCAGGCTGGGGGTGGGGAGGAGGAGAGTCCTGTCCCTGCCGCGAGGCACATCTGGAGCCACCCCGAACATCTGGCTGAGCTCGAGTACAAGCCCCACACCCCCCACCTCTCGGGGCTGAGGTGCCTCTGTGACCCTCACGGTCCTTAGGCTCCCAGGGTCGGGCTCAGAAGGGTAGTCGGAGGTACCCCGAGTTCCCCCACCCCACCCTTCCCACTTCCAAAATAACCCGTCTCCGCGGGCAACCGGGCGCATCATTCTCAGAGGAGCAGACACATCTAGCAAGACTCGAGCCTCTCGGGTCAAAGCCCGAGGTTGCGGGGCTGGCCTCGCTCCGTGTGGCAGGTAACCTTGAAGCGGTTGCTGGGCGTCACCGGCTTGCGGTGTTAGCTCTGCGAGCTGCAGGGCAGTAGGCTTCAGGCCCGGCCAGCGCTGACTTTACGCGAAGAGTGGACACTCTGCTCCCGCGCGTGGTGCGGGCTCAATCGGGGAGGGGAGGGGAGGCCAGGCCCCTCCGACCTCTCTAGCAGCTGAGTTTCCAGGGACTTCCAGAGCCCAAGCCTTATAACCACCTGTTGGAGCGGGGCTGCTGCTGCGCTCCCGTGCCCACCGTGTGTTCAGCCCAGGCGGTCCCTTCACTCGCCCAGGGCAAGCGGGGTACCTTGGACCTTATCCCCAGCGGGGTTGGAAACGGACCGCTTATCTCTCCAAAGACACTACGCTTAGACGCGGGCCCACTATGCTCTTGGCATCAAGGGAGGCTCAGCGCCCGGCCTGAAGCAAGGGTTCGGGAAGTTCGGGACTGTCCATGGCAAGTTAATGTCTTATAAGACGATCAGAACTGAGAGGGCACTTAAACTGCACCTTATCCCATTCCCAGACAGGGACCCTGGGGCTCGGGAAGAGAAGGGGACTTGCCCAAAGTCCCACGGCATCAGAGGCATCTGCCGATTCTACCTCGAACCCCGACTTAGCGCCCCCTGGCGGATCGGGGGCTCCAGGAGGCGAGTGCGCCCTGACCCACCCGGCACAGGCTGAGGGTGACCCAGAGGCCGGCGCGGCTGTCGTGGAAGCTCTTATACCGGACAGGAATAATACGTCAGAACCCAGAGGCCCAGGTCAGGCAGTGCCTCCCCCAGTGACGTGCTGGAGAGGCGGAAGGAGAAACCCGGGACCACCAGGGCAGCTCGGAAAGAGCAGGAGTAGCTGGAGGCCTGGGTCTCCCGGCGCTGTGCGACCCGGGCGGCCCCTCCTCTCTCCGGGCAAGTTGGGCTGGACACAGGTCCCTCGCTGTGAGTCTGCGATCTCCTCCCTCTGGGTGCAGCCCCTTCACCTTTCTCAGCCTGGAATGCTGAGCGCGTTGGGGGTGTGTGTGAGGGAAGCCCACATTTTGGGAGGGGTGTGGGAGAGACAGTGAAGAGAGACAGTGACTGGAGGTTTGATCATCTCCCCTCCTCTTCACATCCAGCCGATATTTTGCTCGTTCGCGAGTGTGGTAAAACTTTCAGGGCTAGTAAGACAAAGGGTTTGGATACAGGCTGGGTGGGAGTTACACTGAGAATCCCGTTGAGACCCCCAGCCTTGACTCGCATATTTGTAGCCAACGCCTGTGCTAAACGTCTAGCGGGAGACTATGAGAAGGAGAAAATAAATGTAATTCAGGGGTTTCTCCTTGCCTTCCTCTGGGTCATGCTGGAAGGCTCCAGAAAACAGTGGGGTTTCAATCTGCGTGCGTGCGCGTTTAAGGCATACACGTACTTGCACACACTGCACAGGTATTCGGAATAGTGGAAACAGGCAGAGGGGAGCTCAAAGACCCGCAGACTTCTGGGAGTCTGGAAAGACCTCCGGGAGATGCGTGGCTGGCGAAGTCCAGTACCTTGTTTTTACAGAGGGGGAAACTGAGGCTCTGGGTGGTGGAGGGCTTGCCCAAGCTCACACAGCCAACTGAGAGCGCCCCCTTTACACTCGAGCGCCTGCACTAAGGCAGACGCCTCCTTTTTCAAACCCCCCAAATCTTTTAGAAAGGAATCCCTTTGTCTCTGCTTCTCCCCAGGGGAGAAGGGCTGGGGCTGTGAATGACTCTAGGCAAACGCCAGGTGTTGGTAAATTTGGGAGAAGCTGGAAAGGGAGTTAATGAGGCGAGAATGAAGAGAGAAAAAAAAAAAAGAGAGAGAGAAAGAGAAAAGCCGGAGAAAGTGGTTCTGAGGCTTGCGAGAGGGAGGGGTAGCGGCTGCTCTGCGGCCCCAGGACGCCGCCTGGCGGCCGGAGGCGGCATCGCGCAGGCTCGGTGAGCGTCCCTGCTCAGTCAAGGCCAGGCTGCCGCCCCGTCCCCCGCCCCAGCCGGAGCACCACCCGACCCTCGGAAGGGAGACAGCTTGAGTGGGACTAGGAGACCTGGCATCCTGAACAGCCCTCACAATACAAAGACCTTTGCCATCCCATTTCTTATCCTCCCCTTTACAGACTGAGAAACTGATTCCCAGAGCAAGTCCCCATGTCCTTGTCTTCTCCTGGTCCGTGATGTCACCGGACACCAGAATAGACGTGGTAGTAGTAGAACACCAGGCACTCACTGGCTGAACAATCCCATTTCACATCCCTGGACCTTAGTCTTCCTGGCTGTGAGATGAGTGCAGTGGTAGTACCTATCTCGCAGGGTTGCTGTGGGGAGCAAATGCGATCCTGTTAGATGAAAGTTCTTTATTACAGTTCGAATCACAGTTGTGTCCACAGTTTACAGAGGGGGTCAACTGAGGCCCAGTGGGGAAGGAAAATCACCAGGGCCATAATATAATAATTACTATCGCATAGATAAGAAGCCAGATTCTGGGCCCCAAATCCACTCCTCCTCTGGCCCTCCGGCGCCCTCCGCCACGACCCCCTCCGCCCTCTCCTTTTTGTCCTTGCAGAGTTCCGTGTGTCTATCCCGGCTTCTCCTTCTGCTCAGTGTCTTTCAGCCTCGGCCTCTTCTTCTCTCTCTGTCTCTCTGCCAGGTCTCTCCGGTGTCTCTGGTCCTGTTGCTCCCTCCCCCTCTTGCCGGCAGCCTGGGTCCCAGCCCAAGTGGCACAAAGGAACCGCCGGGCTAGGGGCCGTGCGAGGTGGACACGCCCTCCGCCGCGCTTCGGCGGCACCTAATTTGAGCCAGACGCCGGCCGCGTCCCGGGCTGAGCAGGGCGGGAGGCGACGCCTGCCGCGAGCTCGGCCTCTCCGGGCCCCGACCCCCCTTCGTAATTTGAATAAAACGCCCCCCCATCCCCGCCGCGGCCCACGCCCTGCGCGCCGCCTTAACCCGCCGCCTCTGCTCTTTCCAACTGCAGGCGACCAGCGCGAAGACGAGCGGCGGTGGCCGTGAGCGCGGCGGCACTTGGCGCGGCTCCTCCAGGGTGCGACCCCCGTGCGCGCCCGCCGCGCGACGATGAGGGCGCGGCCGCAGGTCTACGAGGCGCTTCTCTTCGCCCTGGTGCTCCAGACCGGCGTGTGCTATGGCATCAAGTGGCTGTAAGTAGGGACCCTGAGTCTACTCAGTTGGGCCCCGGGATGGGCAGCGGGGGCGGCGGGGAGCGTTAAGGGGTCCCCTGGATGGGGCGAGCGCGCCCCAGTCCTGGGAGCAGAAGTTGGCTTCGAGGCCGGGGCAAGTCACTCTTCTTAATCGTCTTTTTTTCTTCCTCTGTAAAATATTGTTCTTACCTCCCGGAGGGTTTCAAAGCAGGAGGGAGACAGGGCCTGGAGGTCGACAAAATTGTCCTGTGCAGCTGAGAGTTGCGCAAAACGCCCCCAAGGGCAGATGGAAAAGGATAGCGTGAGCAAGGGGCACAGTCAAGAGAGTCTGCACCCTGCACAGGGTCCTGCTGTTCCCTTTCCTTGTCAGTCTTCTGACCCTAGCTGGAGGTCTTCAAACAGTCCCGACCCTTCCACCTGGGTGGCTTTGAGGAAGTGTCCCATAGTCTCTGGGACCCTCCGTGTCCTCCTCTGTCAAAGGAGGGTCAGTGTCTGTAAGTCACTCAGATCAGATGAGAAGTGGCTCCTGAAAGCACCACATAAATTGCCAGATGCTTTGCACATGTGAAGGGTATTCCTTTAGATAGAGATGATGGAGGGGTAGGTAGGAGAGAGAGCACCCTTCTATCCAGCAGAAGGGAGCGCCTGCTCTGTGTAGGACTGTGGGCCCTGCAAGCAGAGAGAGAGAGGAGTCAAACCCAGCCCTTTCCTGGAGGAGCTGCCCTCCGGACTGGAAAAGATAAGCCCAGGCCGTAAATAACTCCAAGCGCCCTGAAGAGACCAGGGTGGTTCTGTGGGGGCCCAGAGGAGGGGAGACCACCTGGTGAGGGGGCACGCACTGGAAACCCTGGGGATATTTTTCTGGAGCAGTGCCCCTAGGCTAGGCCTGAGGAGGCTCAGGGGGGCAGGTGGGGACAGCAAGAAGGAGGGCACTCGGCATGGAGGAACTCCCTGAGTGGTGGGAAAGTCCAGGACAGGACACAGTCTGGAGTTCGGGCTTGGGGATGGGAAGCCGTGCAGATAACACAGGCAGGGGACAGATTATGGGGTCTAGGGAGGGCCTCTGGGGGAGGTTCATGGATAAGCTGGAAGACTGAGCTGCGATAGGGACCAGGCCACCAGCAAACAGTCTCGAGGTCACCGGCCCTGCCCCTTCTGGGGCTGAGTTATCGATTAATCGGTGATCCAATAGGGGAACCCCATCTTCCTGCATTTTTTTTGTTTATAAGGAGAAGCCTGGGCTCAGCCACTCCTCATTAGTTTTGTAAGAAATCATCCACCTTTTTCTGCTGGTACCTTGCCCTGTCCCAGCTCATGGAAACTTCTGACCAGGGAGTCCAAGCCTTCCTTGCCCACCACCACCATTTTACAGAGAAGGAAACCAGCGTCCAGAAAGGGAAAGGATTTGCTAACGAGCAAAGGAGCATCAGGCCGAGAACTGGGCTTGCTCCTAGACCATTGTGGGGGCGCTACTATCCTTCCTGCGCTGCAGTGAGAATGCCGATGCTCCGAGGCTCCAAGAAGTGTGATATGCACAAGCCCCCAAGCTGGCATGCGGCTGGCTAGCTAAGCCCAATATCCATGCTGTCCCCACTGCATAGCTCAGGCTGCCCCAAAATGGGTACAATTCAGTGTCTGCCTTAAAGAAGCTCCTAGCCTCTGGGGAGAGGTGCACATGTATAAAAAACAGAGTGGACTTTGGGCTGTGTCCTTGGAGAGGGAGCGTGGGAGCCCAGAGGAAGAGCAGTTACTCCCACCTAGGAGAGGTGACTTTGGGCTGGGCTTTGAAGGATAGGTAAGATTTTGATGATTAAGGGTGGAATGCAAAGCAGGCACCCTAAGCAGGAGGAACAGCTGGGGCTGGCACAAAAGCATAGAGGCAGGACAGTGTATGTGGGGAAACAGAAACCATGAATTACAGGAGCCTACTAGAAAATGCCAGACGCTGTTCCAAGAGCTTTAGTCATTTCGTTTTGATAATACTCCTATGAGGTAGGTGATATTCTTTTCACTACCATTTTACATTTGAGGAAATGAAGGTACAGAGAGGTTAAGTAACTGACCCAAGGCCACACAGCTAGTTAATGGTGGCTGTGGCTTCAGAACTCAAGCAGACTGGCTTCATGAAGCCAAACCTTTTGTTAGTGGTTAAACTCTTGCTATAGCTAAAGATAGAGAGGGAAGCAGGAGAAAAAGTGGAGTTTGAGAATAACAGGGGTGTGTGTGTGTGTGTGTGTGTGTGCGCGCGCGCGCGCACGTGTGCGTGTGTGTGTGTGTGTGTGTGTGAACAGTTGACCCTTGAACAACATGGGTTTGAACTGCCAGGTCCACTTATATGTGGATGTTTTTCATTAAATACTTGCACTGTTTTCTATCCATGCTTGGAGGTCCAAAGATATGCAGAGTCAACTGTATGCATTGATTGATGCCATTTTATATAGGGCATTTGAGCATCCATGGATTTTGTTATCCGCAGGGGTCCTAAAACCAATCCTCCGTGGATACTGAAGGACAAATTAAGTTTTAGGGGAGTCAAAAGTTTAATGTGAGTTTTTGACTACGTGGGACCAGGGGCATTGGTGCCTCTAACCCCTGACTTGTTCAAGGGCTAGCTATATATGTTCTTGCTACATGCCAGGCACAGTTTTAAGTGCTTTGTGTATATTGCTTCATTTAAATCTCCCACCTACCCTGTGAGGTGTGCCCTGCTATCACCCCCATTAAACAGAAGAGGAATTAACAGGGTGTCTCTAACTAATAGGATGTCACAGCTAGTAGGCAGCAAAGGCAGGATTTGGAGTTAGGCTGTCTGGTTCTGTGGCCTGTTGGTTACAGGGAGCCACAGGAGAGTTGGGACCAGAGAAGTGTACAGTGCTGGTGGGAGGCTGGGGACTCATCCAGGAGACTCATCTGTCCTTGGATCGTCCTAGGGGTCCTGCTGCCCTGGAATTTAAAAAGCGAGCTGAAGATGAAAGAAGTATTTGACGTAGGAACTGAAACCAGATGTGATTTAGTGACCTAGAATGCCCACCAGTTGGGGACCTAGGACTTGGCCTGAGTTTCCTGGTGGGACGGGGAGTAAGGGAGAGGAGGACAGAGCCTGGCTGCCC
>NW_006494614.1:47364422-47367261 GCF_000325575.1 Pteropus alecto | reverse complement strand
CTCACCTCCTCCCCAAGTCAGGTGCTGGGAGGCTCTCAGACCAGCAAGTGGTGAGGGACCCAGGTGGGCTGTCCACCTCCTTCTCTGGCTGCCCGGGGCGGGGGCAGAGGGGAGGGTGAACCTCTTGGGTCGTCAATGAGGGAAAAGGCATGGGATGGCTGGGAGGGCCCGTAAAAGCCACCCCCGCCTCCCTGGGCAGCCCCAAGCCTGCTGCTCACTAGGGACTGTGCCTCTTGAGGAAGAGTCCCAGGAGTCCCCACAAGGGACAGAGCTGCTGCAGAGTGGGTGGAAAGAGCACAGGACTGGAGTCGGGAAGCCTGGGTCCTCGCTTGAGCTCTGCTAGTTCACTAGCCATGAGCCAGGCCTCAGGCAAATCAGTTACTATAGGCTCTGAGCCTGTTTCCTCATCTCGAAAATGGGAGTGAAAGAGCCCTAGCCTGGCATCTGCGAGGCCTTGGTTCTAGCTTGGTTCTGCCTCTGATTGGCTATGTACAGGTCTGGGCAAGCCCCACCCTTCTCTGAGCCTCAGTGTCCCCACTTACACAATGGGGTGGGGAAACTGAGGCTTGGCAAGGGGCAGTTACTTGCCTTAGGTGGCATTTTGGGTGAACAGCTGAGCTGGAGCTGAAACCTAGGTCTCTGCCCCCCAGGAGCACCCATGACTCCCAATTGGAGAGACCTCAGCCACTCCAGCAGCACCCTTGGCGCAGGCCTTGCCTGTGAACTCTCTATTCCCTCCTGTCCTCTCTTCCACCCTCTCCCCCGTGCCCCCACCTCCAGATAAACCAAAATGTTTTCAATTAGGGGCCTGCTGCAGTGAGGCAAGCCGGTGGAGATGTCCAGACGGGTAACTCCCCCGCCTCCTGCCCTAATCCTTGATTACCTCCCCAAGGGGGACTTAGTTAGATACGGTCATTACCACTAATTACCAGATGACCGCATGGCCCTCCTCAGGAGTGGAATCCGCTGCCTCCCGCCTCTGGGTCTCCCAGCCTGCACACTCCTATAGGCGGGTCACCCCCTCCACACCGAGCAGGCCTCTCTGTCCCAGCCGGTCTCTCCAGCAGCTCCTTTGGTGTCCACCCTGGGCCCGTCAGGGGCCTCCAGGACTCTTCCTATTTGTCCTCCACCCACCTGTACTGTCTGAGCCTCATCTGGGAGCACCCTCACTGTGGTTTCCTTCATAACACCTGCTCTCACTGCCAGCTGGGGAGGCGGGTCCTGGATGACTTCAGAGGTGGACAGGCTGAGACCCAGCGTGGCCCAGGGGCCTCAGGGACCAGGAACACAGAGCTCCCCTCCCTGGGCTCTGCAGCACCGGGCACTCAGGAATTGCCTGAAGTGAGGTCCCCAGGAAAGGCTTGGCTCATGTTACCCCATTTCTTGGCTTGAGCAGGAGAGCAGGGAGAAGACCTGGGAGGGAAGCAGCCCTCACCACCCGAGTGCCCGCTGTGTGCCCGGTACCACACCCAGGATTTTCTGGTGTATCTCATGTAGTCCTTCCTGTTGTGAGACAGAAAAAATGGCTCAGAGAGGAAGAGAGCTGGGTGAGATGAGGGGCAGAGCAGGCTCAGGACACAGGCTGAGTGTGGACGGCCCCCAGCCCAGCAGAGCGGGGACCTGGGAAGGGGAGGCCAGGTCTGCAGGAGGATGGTGTCAGGAGGAGGCAGAGCACCCCTGCACGGCAGGGCCTCAGTGTCCTTTGTACGGAGGAAGCTCACTCTGAGCATCGTGAGAAGGGGGTGAGGCCTGATGTGAGAGGCTCTGCAAACTGGGGAGTGTTGTGTCCATGTGGGGCTGCACATGTGGACAGTGCCTGCTGGGTGGAAGTGGAGAGGTGGCCTCTGCCTCTATGTGGTGACACCTCACCCAGTACAGGCGGCAGGAAGTCAGATCATACGTTCCCTGAGGTGTCCCGGTGTAGGTGGGCCTCAGTGGCTCAAAAGGCCAGGTTGGGACAGACTGTTCAGTTTAGGTCAAGAAAGCATAACTGAGGTCTGCTCTGCATGCTAGACGCTGGCATCTAGGTACCAGACATTTCCCTGCTCATGGTTTGGGGGATGGGGAAGTGCTAGGGTTCGCAGTGAGGGAAGACTGCACAGGACAGCCACATCGATGTCAGAGAGCCTGGGTTGTGTTGCCCCAGCTGTGGACACCAGGTCATGCCATTACCCTGGGTCTGTTTCCTGGGCCCCTGGAAGATTTCTGTGCTTTGGAGCTGTAGGATGGGTGGGGCCTGGCAGAGAATGAGAGGCAAGCGGAAGCAAACTAACCTATTAGTACTAAACATAGCACATATGATCTCATTCAGCCCCTACAAGACCTCTAGGAGCCCCGCTGTAGTCAATGCTCAGAGAGGGGCAGCTATTTCTCCAAATCGCTCTGCGTATAGAGGGCAGAGCTTGAGCTAGAATCCAGGTCTTTTATTCCCACTGGTCCAAGATTCACCGGACAACAACCAAGGGGATCCTGCTTAAGGACGTTCCAAATGCTTTGCACTCATTGTATAATTTAAGTCTTACCATCACCTTTTGAAGTAGATATTATCATTTTCTTATAACAGATGAGGAACATGAGGTCCGGAGAGGTTGGGTAATTTACCGAGGTCATACAGGTGGTGCCCAAAGCCTGTGCTCTTCCCTGGCCCAGCCCATGAGCTGGAACATCTGGGTCCCTGCCTTTTAACTGTTGATAGGTTTGTGCTGCCATTAGTCTAGGGGCTCCTTGAGAAAGGGTTCTGTGTCATATTCATTACCAAATGCATCTGAGAAGAGTTGGTGCTTAGTACATATGTCTTCCACAAGCAGATAAAGTTAATTTATTCATTTATACAGGAGCG
>NW_006494614.1:47360426-47364357 GCF_000325575.1 Pteropus alecto | reverse complement strand
GCATTCCTGGTGTCAGGAAAAGCCTGGGCAAAGGTGTGATGGTATGATAGTCCCTGTCAGAGAAGCCAGGAGTCTTGCGTGGCCGGGTGTTAGGACACATGGGGGACAAGGATGAGAGGTTGGAGAAGGCAAGGAGCCGGGTTCTGAGGGACCTTAAATGTCAGGTGGCAGCCCGTGGGCCTCGAGTAAGTGGGAGTACAAGGCAGCCCACAAGTAGGAAAAGACCACTAAGGCAGTAATAGAGCTGAGCGCCGACCATGGCGTGTCAACCCCAGGCAGAGAAGAGATGCACATTGTCTGAGTTAATCCCTCAGATAATGCTGGGAAGTTGCTGGGAGAGGAGAGGTTAAGTGACTTGCGCAAAGTCACAAGGGGAGGACAGAGCCACCAGTCTACCCAGGCCTGTGCTGTTCTCTGGCACCAGGCTACCTCCCTCAGGATCTCAGTTCAGGGGTTCTAGGATCTCAGCCTTGCCAGGGCTGAGCCCCAACCCTGAGTGAGGACTGCTGTGGGCACGTAGCACTCGTAGCTTCAGATTGGCCTATTTTTACCCCCTCTCCCTCCAGGGTCTCCCCTGGGTGGCTGAGGGTCAGCTTACCCTGGGGCAAGGGGTAAGTCTATGTGGAACTCTTTAAGGCTGTGGTCTCTCTAGTCTGCACTTAGAGGAGGTGCTGCCTGATGCAGTGTGTTCCTCAGCGAAGGCCTAGGGAAAAAGACAGATCCAGGATGGACCCCTGCTCCTCAAGTCTTGGAATCCCAGTGCTCAGGACCAGGATCTGGGAACCTCTTGGGTCCTATAGCATCACCAGGGTCCATAGAGAGCCCCCAGGCCAGCATTTCCTAAAGCACAGATGAAGTCAGTGTTCCTCAAAGGGCTTCATGCTCAGCAGACGAAGAGTTAAGCAAAACCAAGCCTGTTGCTTTGCTGGTACATTTCTCAGGGCTTTAAAATATGAATGTACATCATGATTCTCCAAGGGGATTTGTAGTATATCATGTTCCCCAAATGTGCTTGACCACGGATCTCTTTTTTCAGAGTGTTTCACTGGAACCCATTCTGGGAAATACATTTATAGGTATGCACACTGAGGTCCAGGGAGAGATGGTGATTTACTAAGATCACACGGCAAGTTAATGGCTATTTCTGATTTATCAGAAAATGAATGGCTCTTTCATAAAAATCCCTCGCACGTATGTAGGACTTTATAGCTTAATAAATGAGTTTAATAATTAAATGAAGCAATGATAGGAGACTCCTAACTTACATTATGCATATAGTAAGTGTTCAATTAACTGTAACCTATTACTATAATTACAGTAATCTAGCGCTTATCAATGTCTGGCACTTAGTAGGTACTCAGTGTTGAATAAATGTTGAATGAAAAGTAATTCACAGCTTTGTGAGAACTAAATAAAGACAATGGATGTGAGTACCTTGTTAACTGCAAAATTGTTTATTGTTAGTAGAATTATAATAAAGCTTAGGTCGGATGGAGGTCAGGATCCTATGTTATGAATGAGGGCCCGAGGCCCAGAGATGGACAGTGATGTGCCCTAGGTCACAGAGAAGCAGATGAGGGGGATGGTGCTTTGCGTCTTGTGGTTTCCTGGCTCCTTCCAGCAACAGCTACTGGCCAGTTGAGGAGCAGCTGGGGCCTGGAGGGTTGAGGCTATGCGGCCCTTCACATGCTCTGCCTTTCCTTCATCATTGTTGCCTTTCGGCTGTGTGCAGGGCGCTGTCCAAGACGCCGGCAGCCCTGGCGCTGAACCAGACGCAGCACTGCAAGCAGCTGGAGGGCCTGGTGTCTGCGCAGGTGCAGCTGTGCCGCAGCAACCTGGAACTAATGCATACCGTCGTGCACGCCGCCCGTGAGGTCATGAAGGCCTGTCGCAAGGCCTTCGCGGACATGCGCTGGAACTGCTCCTCCATCGAACTTGCCCCCAACTACCTGCTTGACCTGGAGAGAGGTAGAGAGCCAGTGGGGCTGCTAGGGGCTGTGGAATGCATGTGGGTAGGGATGGATGAGTTCAGGCATAAACGTATGTATGTTTAGATAGGTGGATGAATTCAGGGGTGGATGAATGGATATATAATGGGTGGATGAGTGAATGGATGATAGATGGATACGCAGAGGGTTATAGGCATGGATGGATGGAGAGGTGGATGAATTAATCATAGATCTGAACATTTAGGCATGAATCGATGAATGAATAAAAATATAGTAAGTGAATATACCAGTGCAGGAGAGCCTGAATAAGCACAAATGCACAAATGCCCTAATGCATGAATGAAGGAATGAATGATGCCAGGGACATCCTGGTGTTTGCAGGTAATTCTAAAGGGAGCCAACTAAAGTTGTTGAAAGATACGGAATGATGTAGAGACAAAGAATATCTGTGGAGAAGACTGCCTGGAGAAGGTGGCTCCTAGGGTGGATTTGGGGGTCATGTGTGCAACAGAAAGGCTTTTGATGAGCAGAAATTCCCTGATAAATCTAATCTCTCCCCTGCACATAACAGCTAACGTTTGTACAGCACTTAACAAAGCTTCCTTCCTTCTTGAATTATTTGAACTCTAGAGATAGCCTTTCAGGTAGGTATCATCTTCCCCATTCTACAGTTAAGGAAATTGAGGCTTAAGACGGGGAGGTGACTTGCTAGGTAAGAGATGGAGCCAGGGCTTGAACCCAAGGCAAGGACACCTCATAGCCAAGACACGTTGTGCTCTGTGCGAGTTTGCTAGGGCAGCTGTAACAAAGCACCACAAACAGGGGATGGGAGGTTCAAACAGCAGAAGTCTCTTGCCTCACAGTTCTGGAAGCTGGAGGTTCGAGACCTAGGTGTTGGCAGGTTAGTGCTCCTCTGAAAGCTCTAGGGGAGGATCTTCCTGGCCTCTTCTTAGCTTCTGGTGGTGGCTGGTGGTTCTCAGTGTTCCTTGGCTTAGAGCTATATCCTCTCAGTCTCTGCCTCTGTCACATGGCCTTCTCCTTCTATGTGTCTCTGAATCCAAAACTCCTTCTTCTTCTAAGGTCATTGAATTAGGGCCCACCTTGATCCAGTATGACCCGAGCTCAATTAGACCTGCAAAAGACCCTATTTCTAAATAAGGTCACATTCACAGGTACCAGGAATGAGGACTTGACTTTTGGGGGGAAACGGCTCTTCGCACACTTGTCCTGCCCATCAGGTCATGAGTGCTTTGCTGAGCTCAGGGACTGGGCCTCCATTTCTCTAAAGCAGCCCCTAACACTGAGTGTGGGGCAGGCAGGGGGAGATATGGGATTGAGAGTATGTGGGACTGAGGGAGTGCCTGTGCATGTGTAGGACTCTGCAGGCCTTTGCGAGTGTGTGTGTGCGCGCACGCGTGCATTTATGGGAGAATGTGAGGGGACAGATTAATGGCCCTAGTGCTGTCCTCCACTTGCTCCACCCTGCTTGAAGCCCATCCCCACCTGACCTCACAGAAGCAGGTAGGGGCCAAGGAGGAGGCCCTCAGGCCTGGGTTGGGTGCTATCCCTGGGTCACCCCACCCTGGCTGACCTCATGCCTCCCCACAGGGACCCGGGAGTCCGCCTTCGTGTATGCGCTGTCGGCAGCCGCCATCAGCCACGCCATCGCCCGGGCCTGCACCTCCGGCGACCTGCCTGGCTGCTCCTGCGGCCCTGTCCCAGGTGAGCCACCCGGGCCCGGGAACCGCTGGGGAGGATGTGCGGACAACCTCAGCTACGGGCTCCTCATGGGGGCCAAGTTTTCCGATGCTCCTATGAAGGTGAAAAAAACAGGATCCCAAGCCAATAAACTGATGCGTCTACACAACAGTGAAGTGGGGAGACAGGTAACCACCCACCCCACCCACCCCAGATGGTTGTGCTTGTGCCAGTAGGCCAGAAAAGGCCACCCAGTGTGCCCCGATGGAGGGGGTGGAGGGCAG
>NW_006494614.1:47357393-47360376 GCF_000325575.1 Pteropus alecto | reverse complement strand
GCCACTTGGGGCTTGCCTGGCTCCTCCTCCTCCAGGGGTTCCACTGGGATTTGGGTTGGAGAATGTTGGCAGAGAAGAAGCAGCACTGAGTTAGGGGTTAGGAGCTCTGAGTTTCTACCTTGGCTCTGGGACTGGGCTCTGTATGCAAGTCACTTCTTCTCTGGCCTTGGTCGTTCCCGTCTATCACATGGAAGGTTTGGTGCTCTCGAATCCCCATCGGCTGCGTTTCTCAGGCTCGACCTCTGGGGCTCCGGGCCAAGGTGGAGGTGGCATGGGGAGCGCGGTGGGGCACCAGAGCCTTAGTCTAAGGAGTCATCTCCTGGGATCTAATGGGGACCCCTCCTGGCTCCAAAACCCACCCCACCCTCCAAAACACACTTTCCCTCAACATCTGTTAGCAATTTTTTCTTAATTCCTCACCTCATTCCACAAAAGTTTGGGTGAGCGAATGAATGGACCTTTTTATTTTTTGAAAGTTAAAAAAAATAAAAAACTTTATACTGATCTGTGTGCCAGACACTGTGCTGGGCGCTGGCTGACTTTTCTCTCCTGTGGTCCATAAACCGCCTGTGAAGAGGTACTGCTACCCCTTCTTACAGATGGAGAACGGTGTCGGCTACAGATGGCTTCTCATGACCTCCTCCCTGCAGCCTTGTGAGACCAATTTTACAGAGGCACCAAGTGAGGCAGAAATTGCTAAGGTGTATTAACCAAGGACACAGGGCTTGATGGAGCCCAGGTCTGCGGGACACCAAGTCCAGAGGTTTCCATGTCCTCACCTTTCTCTCTCACTGGTGTCCCTCACGTAAGGATTCTAGGATGTTCAGGCCATCTTTGGACATTTGGGGAAACTGAGGCCAAGTCACACTGCGGGTCTGTAGCAGAGCCTGACCCGGGACCCAGGACTCCAGCCTCCCAACCCTGGGGTCCTGCCACCCCCCACCCCAGGAAACTGAGTGGGGGCCCTTCACCCAGCCCCCAGTCCAAGGCCCCGACCGCACTCCCACCCATGGCCAGGCCCAAGCCTTGTGCTGCCCGGGACACGGCCATCGCCTCAAGTCCAAACAGGGTTCTCGGCCTAGGAGCACCCTGGACTTGTCCCCGGGGTCCTGATGCCAAGGAGCTGGGCTTCTTGGGGCATCTGCAAGAGGGAGCAGTCCCCCTCCCCCGAGCAGAGGGCCCGTGATGGGTAAATGGCCTCTAGGATACAATGGGTTCAGTGCGGCACACAGCTGAGCTGAGGAACTGAACATAGCTCACCTTTCCTTGGGGACTCAAAAGTACCTCCCCACCTTTGGGAGGCTGACCATGGCCTGCAGCTGAGTTCGCTTCATTCCTGAGCTCTCTCCCGTAGGCTTCACTGAGACAATTCTAGATTTTACACTTGAATGGACTCCCTCATTCCCCGTTTCCTGGCACGAGTGAGAGAGAAGGGGCCTTGAGACCTTGGCCAACACCCTCACTAAATCACCAAGTCATTTTGGGCAAGTCTCTGCCTTCTCAGTGCCTCAGTTTCCCCATCTTTTTGATGCAGGAGGTAGGCCCAGGGGTCTAAGTCTCATAGCTGACTGCACAGGGCAGGCAGGAGGGCTGGCCTGGACACAGAGAACCGAGTCTTGTGTGCAAAGAAGTGGGGGTTACACAGCAGAACTGAAAAGATATAACTCATGCCCCTCAAGTACACATGGGGAAACTGAGGCCCAGGGAAGGTGGTGGGATGGAGTCACTTCCGAAGCCAGGACTAGAGTCTCCCCAAGCCTCAAAGCCCAAGCCTCCCTGCTCCACTAAATTATTACTTAGACTGACTTTTCAAAACTAGTATTGATTTAACTTTTATAGTTCATCAAATCCTTTCATATATGTCATCTCACTGAAACCTTACAATGGCTGTACAAGGTGGCAATTATGCGTTTGCTCTGCACATAGGAAGACAGAGGCGCTGAGTGAAGAGGCTTGCTGAGGGTCCCCTGGCAGGCGGGCAGTGGAAGGGGAAGGCCAGCCAAGCCAGGGAACACCCCCTCATGCGCTCGCCTCCTGCCTTTTCTTCCTTCCCTCCACACTCCTTCCCTCCCCTCTTCTTTCCAGCAAGCACTTAGCGAGCCCCAGTTTTGTGTGAAAGAAAAAGCACAGACTAATTAAAGGCATGGCTTTTGGAATCACTCTCAGACCTGCGTTCAAGTCTCAGCTCCAAGATTGCCCGGCCATGCAACACTGGGCCTGAGATTTAGCCTATATGAGCCCTCGTTTCTTCTCTTTACCATGAGGAAATAGAGACCTCCTGTGAAGGGCTATAGTTCTGATTAAGCCATATTACGTGTTAGAACACTTGGTATACAGTAGGTATATAAATAGCATTCGTTATCCTGCAGATGCCACTCTCTTTCTGCCCCTCCCAGCTGCCCCCCAAGTTGGAGGGGGAGCTGAGGACCTACAACGCCCCCCAACTTTAGAGCAGAAAACCCCGTTACTTGAAGCCCAAGTGGGTAATGACTTCCTGAGAGCACCCAGCACTGATATGGGGGATTTGGGGGGGTGGGACACAGGATCCCGGGGCAGGCCAGGGAGGAAACCCTGGCCGCCCAGCCCAATGCCCTCTCCTGTCCGCAGGCTCTGCGTGCTTCCCTGGAAATGAAGTGTAAATGCCACGGGGTATCTGGCTCCTGCTCCATCCGCACCTGCTGGAAGGGGCTACAGGAGCTTCGAGATGTGGCTGCTGACCTCAAGACCCGCTACCTGTCGGCCACCAAGGTAGTGCACCGACCCATGGGCACCCGCAAGCACCTGGTGCCCAAGGACCTGGACATCCGACCCGTGAAGGACTCAGAGCTCGTCTATCTGCAGAGCTCACCCGACTTCTGCATGAAGAATGAGAAGGTGGGCTCCCATGGGACGCAAGACAGGTAAGGGTCAGCTGTGTTGCACATGCCCCATCCCAGCTCAGGGCCAGGCACGCTGTCAGGCCTCAGTTGGCATTAGGGGCACA
>NW_006494614.1:47355554-47357356 GCF_000325575.1 Pteropus alecto | reverse complement strand
GAGGTGCCAGGGTTTGAGTGACCCCTGGCAGAGCTTCTGGAAATGGCTGCTGTACATCTCACCCAGACAGGGGCCCCTTGAGAATGGAGGCTGCTGGGAGGCCCCCGTTCCACCTTCCGTCTAGTTGGGGAGACAGATGGGAAGAGACAGTGGGGGACAGGGGCTTGGAAAGAAGTTGCCCAGCATAAAGTAGGTCTCACTAAATGTCAAGTGAAAGTGAGAGATAAATGTTATATAACCTGCTTATCGGACAAATGAAGACCTGAGTGAGGCACAAGGGGAGGTGGGGGCATCAACTAGCCCACAGCGACACAGAATGTCTGCACAGAGTGGAGGCAGGATTAGGGCAACCACATTTTAGAGGGGCAGCGGGAAAGCGAGGTCTGCCTACATTCTGTGGAGAGACAGTACTCCCATGTCTCCTGACATGCGTGCACCCACCTTCTGGGCCCTGACTCTCTCCCCACAGTTTCAGAGCCAAGGCAGGGGTCCCTACAGATGGCCCCATCATGGCTGCTGAAGCTGGCTCAGGACAAGGGAGAGGGAGGGAGCCAGTAACAACTGCAGACCTACTGTGTGCTATCAGGGCTGGTGGGGATTCAGAGGAGCAGCATTTCACTGAGATGGTTCTGGAGGAAGCCAGTCCAGAGTAGCTATAATAGAGATAGTTCTGCAATCATATACGTTTGGGAAATTCTCTGGTGATTCACAAGGCATGAGTACATATTAAAGGGTCTGAGGAATCCCACAGTAAAGGATCTGTCTAAGCTGTGTTTCCCAGAGGTGTTTGGCTGTGGAACTCTTTTATTAAGGAGCCCCTAATAGCATTCCACAAAATGAGTGTTTTGCGGGGTTAAAAGAATATTGAACCAGAGAGAGGGTGTCTGAGAACGTGTTTGGCACATAGTTGGTGCCCAGCCAGCATTTGCTTCCTCCGCAGCCCATGTTCCTGTCTCCAGGAGAGGGGGGCTAGTTCAGGGGGCTCTGTCTTCACAGGCCAGGGCAGCAGGCTCTACAAGGAGGCCTAGGCTCCCATCTGGAGTCCAGATTGAGGGGGTCGAGCAGAGTGAAGATGGAACCGGGTCAGGCCAGGGAGACAGGAAGGAGTGAGAGTCTGGGTTGAGGGAGCCAGCATGGGTGTGATGAGGATGGGATGGGGAGAGGAGAATTCTAGAACTCAGAGGGGCTGGGGGAAGCCCATTGAGAATGCAGAGCAAAGAGAGGGTCTCCCTGCATTTGGCGAGGGGGGGGCGCTGTGTGTGTGTGTGTGTGTGTGTGTGTGTTGGGAAAGGACAGTTTGCACCCTGACTCCGCAGCTCCCTAGCTGTGAGAACTCGGGCAAATCCCTTCACTTGTCTGAGGCTCAGTCGCATCTTCTGCGCAATGGAGTCAATATCACACACTTCAGAGTGTTGGTGAGTTATCTCTGATTACGCTTACCAAGCAGCTCCCCTGTGCTAGGTGGTGTCAGTCCCACGGTAAGGGCTCATTAATGGCAGTCTCCTGTCCCAGGCCTCTTCTTTCTCAGCTGCCCCCACTCCACCCCTATGACAAACTACTGACAAGGATGCCCCATCCCACAGCACCAGGAGCCTTCCTTGCTTTCTCGGAATGCTCCTTCTCCCTGCCCCACCCCAAGGTTTTCTGCCATGCTCAGCTTTCAGCCATTCCTCTGGGGATGGTCCTTTGCAGACATCTGTATTGGTCAGCAATAACAAATTCTCTGCAATAACAAACAGCCCCAATATCTCAGTAGCTTAAAACCACAGACACTCCTCACACCCATTACATCAGGCCCAGGG
>NW_006494614.1:47353781-47355524 GCF_000325575.1 Pteropus alecto | reverse complement strand
GTGCTTAGATTGTGGCAGAGGGAAGCTTAGAAGTAAGGGGAGCCCAGAGAGGCCCTGACCTGGCCTAGACATCAAGGAAGGGTTCCTTGAGAAGGGGAAACGTGAACTTTGCTGGGTTAGGGAATTTGGGAGTACAGGGGGTTGGATGTAAATGAGCTTTGTCCCCATGACAACATCCCTGTCTAACCTGAGCCCAGCTAGAGAAGCTGCCAACCTACACAGATACTTCTTCATTTGACATAAGAGCTGATGGCAAAAGAAGAATATTTAGATATAGAGACGTTCTATATCTTCTTTTCCCGCACAAGTGATTCTGGAAGAAATGTAGCCCCTGGCAGCCTCTGAGTTCTCTGACCTTTAGGGTAGGGACAGCATGAACTGGACTTGGTTTCAAGACCCTTGAGCTTAAGCTCTGCTCATCTACAGAGTCCTGTGAGACTTGAATAGGTCTCTGCCCTTTGCTGAACCTCTTTCCATCTGTAAAATGGGCATAACAATTCCACTGACCCAAGGACCTTGCATGCCTCCAATATGATAAAATACTGGAGAGAAGCACCTGGCACATAGGGGGCAAATGGGTGACAGACCCTCTCTCTTAATGAACAGTGTGCCAGACACTCACTTTGCCTCACATCCAGTGCCATTTTGTCTGTTTTAGGATTTATCCTGGGATTCTAAAAGTAAAAATAATCTTTACATTTGTTACAATGTAATTCAAGATTAAATATGAAGATAAGATTATTAGAGTGGTTGGAGACTCCTTCAAGTATTTAGAAGTGGAAGAAATAGAAAAAAGATATCTCCAAGAAATAAAACACCGCCATCATTTTGACAAATGCCTATTAGAAATAATAGAGAAAAGTGAGACGTACCCTCGGGGAAGAGGATTATTTTAAATTCTCAAGGACCAAGGCATCTCCCAAAGGGGACTGAGTTTGTAGTCCTGGTGGGGGAGGCCGTGGGCTGCCTGGAGGGGAGTGTGGGGCCGGGAGGTGACAGAAGCACTCACTGATCTCCCCCTTTCCCCAGGCAATGCAACAAGACATCCCACGGCAGTGACAGCTGTGACCTCATGTGCTGTGGACGCGGCTACAACCCCTATACAGACCGCGTGGTCGAGCGGTGTCACTGCAAGTACCACTGGTGCTGCTACGTCACCTGCCGCAGGTGCGAGCGCACAGTGGAGCGCTATGTCTGCAAGTGAGGCCTGCCCCACCCCTGTGGGAGCTCCTGGGGACCCTCAGAGGCCAGCCAGGGGGCCTGGAGACACCCCGTGGATGTTTGCTTGTGAATTCCAGATGCCAGGCCTGCGAAGCGGCTTGTGCTTCCACTTGGAAGCCACCAGGAACAGGAGGGCCGGGACATCAAAGGAAACTGACAAGATTAAAAATAACCTGGCAGCCTGAGGCCTTGGAGTGCCCACTTGCTGCCTTTCAGGCTGGTCTAAGAAGCCAGGGGCATGGGTTTGGCAAGACTAGTATGGACTTGACCTTTCAAGCCAGAGACACCAACCTCCTGGGAAGAAGGGGTGTGTGTGTGGAGGTCTCCCTGCCCTCATCGGGAGTGTTCTGCAGGCCCAGCCCTTGAGACCTCCACACCGCCCCCCACCCCCACCCCCTAAGGTTCAGCCTGCTGGGCCCACCACATGGAACCACTAGCTTGGGTTGTAAATGTTTTGTTTTGTTTTGTTTTGTTTTGTTTTTTCTTCCTCTGGGATGTGGGAGCTACAGAAATATTTATAAA
>NW_006494614.1:47250761-47353618 GCF_000325575.1 Pteropus alecto | reverse complement strand
GTGGGGGTGGGTGTGGGTGGCGGGGAGCTCTCCAGTTTCCAGCAAGGCGGCTCCCGATTGATGTGCCTCTCCCAACACTCCCCCCACCCTGTAGGATCTGGCCCTGGTCTCCCTGTAAGATCTCTTGGTCAAGGGCGAGGACAGACCTCTTGAAACATAAACCCAGCTGGCAGATTCTTTGTTCCTCAGGAACTCACATGCAGGCGTACACAGCTAAGCTAGCTTAAGGGAAAACCCAACCCAGGAGCTGGGGATGCAGACTCAGAGTCCATCCAACCCTGTGGGCTATCTGTGACTGTGGGGAAGCCTTGTCCCCTCCCTAAGCCTCAGTTACTTCATTTGTAAAACAAGGGTGGAGGAGATTAAGGTTGGTGGCTGGGAAAGCCCCCCAGCCTCCTGCCTGGACCAGGCTGGCTGCAGTGGGTGAGAAGTAGAGGAATTCCTGTGGTGTTCTATCAGGATTTGTTCTCTTTACGATTGTGGGTGTGAGCGCAAGGATGATGGAGAAGGACTGGAGGGTATTGGCTGAGCACTTGGAAGAAGGCTGAGATGAGGGTGGAGAGAGGACTGGGTTCAGACTTGGGCACATGGAGATGGTGATGTTGATTCGGTCCCAAGTGGAAATAACTGAGTAGATGGGCAGATGTTTGAGTCTGGAGTTCTGGGGAGAGGCCAGAGCCGAGATGCATACTCAGGCATCAGCACTAAGGGGTGGGATAGAAAAGCAAAGAGGCCCAAGGCCCGAGCCTGAGCACTTCTGCTCCAGAAGTCAGGGAGATGAAGAGGACGAGAGGCAGAGAGACTAAGAAGTGATGGCCAGGGAGATGGGAGAAAGCCGGGGGTCCTAGCTATGGCCAAGTGAAGGCGGGGTCCCAGTGCACACAAACTGTCCCTTTCTGAGCTTCAGCTTCACTTCCTGGCATGGGGATGCCACCGAGGAGCAAGAGAAGAATATCCTGGGGACTGGCCCGTGGTAGGTCCCCCCAAATGGAAGCAATTAGCTACCTGTATGAGTCTGTCTGTGGGTGACCACATGAGACAAAGGATACAAAAGAATGTTATAAACTGAATTTCTGTGTGCGTGGGAACAGACACTAACACTGAGGGGAGGCTCTCCTTTCCCCAGAGCCCACTAGGACCTGGCCTGAAATGGCTCGGGCAGAGCACAGGCTTGGAGCCTGCACAGGATTCAGTGAAATGAAGCAGGCACATGGGGCGGGATGGCAAGGACGCACCCACAGAGGCTGGACCAATCACAGGGTGGGAAGAGATGTGGCCATTCTCCAAGTCCCTGCCTGAAAGTGTGCAGCTGAGGTGGCAGCAGGGGTGGCCTGAGTCACAATCACAGGCTGGAAGGAACTTCAAGATAAGTCTTCTGGTCTCCTCTCAATCTGTTTTGCAGATGAGGAAATTCTGAGATGGGAAGGGCCTTTCCTGTGGTCACAGGGCTGATAAAGGGCTGACGGCTGGTGGTAGGGTTGCAGGACATCCCAGGGCGGGGCTTCCGCCAGCATCTCTGCAGAAGACTCAGCCTCCACGGAACAAACTCTTGGAGTGTTTGCTCTCTCAAGCCCAGGGCTGCCCTGCACCATAGCCTTCACTGGCTTCCCATGGCCCACAAAATCAACCCCCAGTTGCCTGGCCTGGCACATAAGGTCCTTCCCTCAGGCCCCAAGTGAATCTTCCAGCCACAGTTCCTGCAACTACCCAGGCATCTCTTCTGCTCAGCCTGCTTCTGGGCACCTGCTGTTCTTCAGCAGGCCTGGAGTGTCATTTCTCCTGTTGGAATCCCACTCAACCTTCACAGCCATCTCCACAAAGCCTTCCCCAGTGCCCTTGGGCTCTTTGAACCTTTAAAGCAGCCATCACACTCATGATCGTAATGGCCAGCCACTGCCCACTCTTCATTCAAGGCCCATGTAAGTGGTCCCCTCCTCCAGGAAGACTTCCCTGACCACCCTCAGCCTGGGTCAAAGGTCTCCTCTGGGTTCCATGGCCTCTGTGTTCCCCTCTGAAATTGCACTGGGCCAAGGTGTTGTGGAGGTCTATACTATGCCTGGATCTGCCTCCCCTACCTGTCTGGGGCCTCCTCATGAGCTGGGACCAACTCAATGCACCGATGTGGCCCCAGGATCCAGGGGTGGTACACTCAGAGCTGAGGATATACCTTGGAAATGTTGGATTTGGGGATGTCCTTTGGAACTTAACTGGGATAAGCCAATGGGGAAACCAGATCAAGGACCCAGAAGGCCCCTCAGAAAAGGTGGTCATCACAATATAAATGCTACCCTTTATTGTGTACTTACTGTGTGCTATTTCAAACGTTGTCCCAAGTCAACTTCAGGGCAGGCCCCAGGTGGGTATTATTATCATCATCTGACGGGTAAGAAAAGTGAGGCTCTGAGAGGAGTGGCCGCTTGGCTCAGATCTCCCAGTCGATTCATAGGAGTGTGGGGCCAGGAGCCCAGCTGTATATGACACCAAACCCCTTCTCACATGTCCTCACTCCAGCTAAGCAGGGTGGGCAATGTGGAAGCAGAAGGCTGTTTCTGGCTCAAGACAGGAGAACCAGCTGGGCTCTTACTTGGTGGGCTCTTACTTGGTGGCCGCTGGCCAGTGCCTGGGCCTGCAATGGAGCCCTGCACCTTTCCAGCTGGTCAGGGGCTGGGCAAGCAGAGGGTGGTGGAGAGCTGGTGCCCGGCCTGCTCTTCCCAGCCAGATCAGGGTGCTAAGCATGTAGCTAGGCTGAGCCCTCTCACTTAGGTGAGGCTCCTCCAGTGTGAGTCCCAGAACCTCCGTGCTCTAGTGTCTCAGAGCTTATTGTGTTTAGAGATTTAGAACAATAAAATCTTGGTGCCTTGGACTTTTGGAGTAAAATCTTGAAACCATTACATCAGAAGCCCTGTAGAGGTCCCCTGGGCCAATAGTCAACTCAAAGAATTTAAAAGGCCCAGGTATCGATCTTTGGTGTCAGAATGCTTGTCACCGGCAGGATTCCTGACCCCTGCCCCAGGCCATGTTCCATCTTCCTCCTTGTAAGGGCAGCAGTCCAGACTGGACTCTGTGAGGCCCAGAAAGCCCTGAAGAGGTGGAAACTCCCCAAAGATGGTAGTACCAGCCATTTCGAGGAAGCTTCTGAACCGAGCGTGGGAGACTGGCCGGAAACGTGGGAGAAACGGGACCTGGGGAGAGAGACTCGAAGGCGGCAGAGAGGAAACAGGAACTCTTGAAAAGAGGGAGAGATTAGCTTGTGGGAAAGGAGAGAATAAGCAGATAAGGCCCCCTGGGGAGGCCAGGTCAGGCCAGAGGAACAACTGTGGGGGCCAGGCCCAGCCCCAAGCAGGCCCATGGTCTGTTCCCCAGGTCGTGGAGAGCAGCTGCCAGGCTACACAGACCAGGCCTCCAGCAGGACGCAGGCCTCAGCTCTGGACCCCGACTCGAGAGAGGCTGGAAGCAGGCGGGGGTGGGGGGAGAGTTTGTGGCTGAGAAACAGGAACCCGGCATCTTTTCCACTCTCTTGCCGCGTGACTCCAGGCAGCCACTGGCCCTCTCTGGGCCTCTCTCACAGTTGTCTTGTTTAATTCTTGCAACCATTCATTCTGAAGGGTAGAGCCCAGTATCTGTTGTATTGATAGAAACCAAGGCCCAAAGAGAGAAGCAACAGACCCAAGGTTACAGAGCTGTGAGTGGCTGAGTGGGGATTCATGCCCCAGACTGCCTCGCTCCGAGTCCATGATGGCATCCCAGGGACGCAGGTGGCCTCCGGCTGAGTGCGTCGTTGTCTCTGAGGCAGTAGAGTGGCCAGACAGTGCTTCACACAGGAGACAGAAGGAACAATCCAAGATCGAGCAGTGCTTGACATCTGTCACAGGGACTGGAGACCGCAGTCCAGGTGCCCCCATCCCCTTGGCCATCAGGCTGTAGCTCAGCCAACACTTTCCTGCCCTGTCCTCCTGAGCTGAGAAATTCACCATCACCTGGGTGTCTGGACTCCCAGGGCCCTTCTGTATGTGGGGAGTGAGGAGGTGAAGGATACGTGTCCCCTTTCAGTGGGCCCACAGCTCCCAGTTAGTATAGCAGTGATGACTGGGGTCGAAAGACAAGCGGAGTCCTGGGGGCTTTGGAGCTTTGGGAAAAGTAAGCCTACTTCTTTCAGGGTGTGCAGGGTAAGAAGTGGAAAATCTGGAAGACTTCATGGAGAAGGTGCCATTTGCACTGGGTTTGGAAAACTGAGTAGGATTCTAAGAGACGGAAGAGGAGGCGAAGGGGAAGGGTTTGCACAAGCAAGGCATGGCAACAGGTTTGTTTGGAGGATGCCAAGAAGTGGGATGTGGCTGGACTCGGGGACCTGTGGGCACCAGGGCAGCACAGGTCCAAGCCAAGCTGCCTCAGGTCCTGGGCTGGCACATTAAAGCCAGGGTGTCTAAAACCACCGCCACCAGGGTGTTAGCCACGGCCTGGTCTGTCCCCGCCTGCCTGCTAGGTCCCCCGCCCACCCGCAGAGATGGCTGGCTTCAGGCAGAGCGATTTAACAGCCACACATTTAATGGGTCCCTTTGCTCCCATAGACCAAATCAATATCCGCTTGGCTCCCTGGGCCTGTGGCTGCTGAAGACATTCTCCTTATCGGCCCCTTGGTCCCCATTGCCTCACCTGCTGGGCTCCAGCGGGAAAGGGAGGCAGGGCACTGAAGGGCTGGGGTGGGGGTGGAATGTGAGGGAGCTGGCAGATCACACAACCACCCCAGGCACACCCATTCAGGCTGGCAGGAGGGCAAGCCCCTGCCTTGGGGCTGGCAGGTGAGCAGCAGACTTGTGAGAGGCCCAACCCCCAGTGTTCCTGGACAGGGCGTGGCTGTAGTTAAAACCCAAGTGTTTATTTTATGTCGCCACAATCTTTGCATCCATAAAAATGTGCTGTCCTCTGGGGGGCTCTGGGACAGGAGGCCGTTTGGGAGGTACTGTTGCAGCAGCCCAAGGTGCCATGCCCTCGAAGGCACCTTTTAACTCAAGAGTCTAATTCAGTTTTTCTTCAATTCTGGATCCTCGCTAGACATGTTCCAGGGTCCTGGGAGTTCAGGACTCCGGGACTGGTCAACTCTAAGAGTCTAGTGTCTAGAATCTGAAGAGTCTGAAACTGTATGCCTTGCTTTCCTCCACCTGTAGTGGGAGTGTCATTGCGGTTTTTCTAGTGTTTACATCATCCTTCCTTCCCCCCATTTCTCCTCCCCCAGCAGTTGTCCTCACTTCCAGTCACATCTGACCCCAGGGAGAGTGGAGCTGGCAGGCGGGAAGCCTGCAGACCCTGGCTCTCTGTAGTTTTTCCCTGGATGTTTCTGAGTGAAAGGACAAATAGCTTGAGTACCCTCTGATCCAAGGCCACCTCCTGGGCACAGGCCACTCATCTGGATGGTTTCCCTGTGGGTCTGTGATGGGATTTATCCTTGATGCTCCAAGTGGCATCAACCAGCACTCCCCGGCCCCTTGAGTGTCAGTTGAGGGGCCTGTTTCCCTCCTGGCAGGTGCTGTCCTACCCTCCTGCTGCCCCTGAGGGTTCCTCTCCCTGCAAATAGAGATCCTACTGTTACCCTCCCCACCCCACTCCCTCCAGCAATGGGTACCTGGATCCTCAGGAATGGGGCAAAGATAACTGCTCTTGACACACCCTGTCCAGACCAAAGCATTGATGGGTCTAAAATCCATTTCTGGGGCAAAGGAAAACAGATACCTACCACCTTCTGCACATACACAGTTTACTCCCACCCCCCGCACACACCCACTCCCACACATCAGAGACACCCTGCCAACCCCTTTCTCTGTCTTTCTTCAGAACACACCTGAAATGCATAAACTATGTGGGGAGGACGCGTTGTGTAGCAGGTAGGGCCATGACCTGTTAGAGTCGCACAGCCAGGATTTACCCCTGCTCTTGCCCCTTACAAACGGAGTGACCCTGGACAAGTTTTGGCTCCCAAGATTCTATTTCCTCAGCTGTAAATGGAGGGCGAACACAGGCTTCTCCTGCCCTCTCAGGATCAAGCATCAAACAGGACACTGGGCTGGATGGTGCAGCCAAAGCTTAGTGATCCCTACAGTGCACTCTGCCTTTCCTCCTCCAAAGCTTCCCCGAGTTTGGGCTCTGTGCCCCACCAGGACAGCCAGGCCTGGCTTTTGGAGGGCATACCTGGCCAGGGGAGAGAGCAGCACAGAGGAAGCACCACTGAGGTTAGGAGCACAGCTTAGCTGAGGCCAGGCTCAGCTCCGACTCCTGACTCTGCCTTTGCTGACCGCGTGACCTAAGTTACTTAACGTTTCTGAGTCTCAGTTTATTCATCTGTAAAGTGGTGTGAATAACAAGCCCTACCTCTTTGGATTGTTGTGAGGCTCGAAGTAGTTAATGGAGATCGAGCACCTGGCAGAAGCAAGAGTTATTAATTGGTAGCTATTGTTATCAAATCAGAATTTAGTCATTCGGTCAAGTCGGCAAGCCTCCACTGAGCGCTGTACTGACTGACCTTCGCTCTGCTGGGCGCTGAGGGATCAGAGCTGAGACCAGTGTGGCTCCAGCCCTCTAAGTCCCCGGGCATGGGGGAAGTAAAGTGGGTTGGGAGCCTAGGCTCAGGGGGTGGCGAGTGAGTCAGGGTGGCCCTCCCAGAGGAGGCCCCTTGGCCCTACAGCTGGATCTGGAAGGACAAGGAGCAATGCCCAGGTGGACTGGAGGACACCCAGGCAGAGGGGATAGCGTGGCACAGAGGCACACTGTCGGGGCCTCGGGTTTATGGACAAGCCCAGCCCTGGACTCGGGGGGATCCCACAGGAGGCAGTGGGAGGGAAGCCATGCAGGGGCAAAGTGCAACTCCACCCTCACACACTGCTCCTTCGACGGCTGGGATGGAGCTGGGGGAAAGGGAAGCTTTGCCCAGCTCCTTGATGAAGTTCTGACACTCTGAGACTGCCTGAGCACTTGGGCATCCCTCGTCCTTACCCAGGAGGCTGCAGACTTCTGGGAGGTCCTTCCCCCACCATCAGGTCCCCAGCCTCAGCTCCACACAGCGCCCTCACCGGTACCTCAGGCCTTTCTGGTGATGCCATCTTGTTTCCACGGTCTTCCTCAAACCCTGATCAGTCCTGACTCAGAGATGGAACAGAAGCACAAGGCCTGAGGGGTGAGGGCCCACACCAAAGGGGCAGGCGGTCCCCCAGGGTCCGAGGCTGAGGTTTGGGTCTAGGCCGTAGGTGGGCGTTGCCCACCTGGCACAGGGGGAAACATGTGCCTTTCGGAGGATGCTGCTCACTTGGTGACTGATGGGCACCCAGAGAGGCAGCCAGACTCCCATTCGCTTTCCTCCAGGTTAACCCCAACTTACAGATGAGAAAATTGAGATGAGAAGGCTGTTCCTACTGGCTCTGACTCCCAGTGGGTCACCCAGCCTGTACTAAGGGCTTTCCTGCCCCATCTCGCTTGCACTCATGTTTCCTGTGCATCTACGATGTCATAGGCTGCCCCAGTATGAGTATGCATGGGGGCACCCCCAAAGCTCTCTGAGGACCCTGACTCCTGGAGAGTTTGAGGCTGAAGTAGCAGAGCTCAGAGCTCCTCCCACAGAACTGGCTTCTGGGGGTGGCTGGTTTCTTGAGACAGGATGTGGTCTCTCCCCTGGAAGAAGCTCCTAAAGGAGGTGCCACCAGACGGCACTGCGATTTAGAATCAGATTTGCACGACTTTCGCATGCTGTGGAATCTGAAACCTAGACTGAGATCCTGTGTGGGAATGAGCCTTGTGGACACACTGGGCGCTGCAGCACTCACGTGTCCTGATGCCATCATCATTCACACAGCCCTGGGAGTCAGTCACACCATTATCACCCAAAAAATAACTGACTTGGAGCCAGCCCCTCATGTCCTTCCTGGGTAATCTGTGTCACCTTGTGTGCCTCAGTTCTTTCATCAGTAAAATGGGGACAATGCAGTACCTTTCTCTCGGGATGTTGAGAGAAGTAGGTGAGAGCGAGGGCTCTGGACAGCCCTGGCCGAGGTGAGGCCCTGGAAATGTCGCTGTGAAGATCATGGTGGGACTTGACGCCTGGGCTCGTCCATCAGGACAAGTCCTCGAGATCCCAGCTCCCTAGGGAGCATGAAGCTGGCCTCTTGTTCCACCCTGGCCACAATGCTGGGCACAGAGCAGGTGCTTACAAATGGGCAGAGTTCATTATTTTGGGGAGGAGGGAGGCTATGGTGGCATTTGGAGTTGCTTTCAGGTAAGCCTGACCCTGTCTCCAGAATACCACCTTGGTAAAGAGTACCTCCAAGGCTTTCCATCCTTGGCGAAGGACGTCCATCTGTGTTACCGCTGAGTCTTCCCACCTCCCTGCTCAGGAGGCATGTCCCATTTTTCAGGTTCCCCTCATGCTCCTCACTGATGGCAGCTGTGGGATGGGTACCCCGTGGTGGAGGTTCAGAGAGGCCATAGTCACTGGAGAGCTAGGGGCCTTGAAAGTCAGCCTGTCCATCCTCCTGCCTCTACCGCCATGCTACAGATAGGACAACTGAGGCCCAGAGGGGCAGGACTACACCAGTTTCCACTATGTCAGAGGCTGAGTCCCCAGCCATGGTCTGGCCTTTGAGCGGCTCTCAGGCATAGGGGCCTGGGCTGAGCAGAGCCTGCTGTGGTCAGTCTGAACCATCCCATCTGCCATGTCCCCGAAGCAGGGTCCTCGCCCTTCTCCCCATAGTCCCAAGAGCGAGAGTGGCCACACCAGAGTGGGGCCTGGATCCCACCAGGCCGGGGAAGGAGAAGCCCAAATATTTAATCTGTGCAGAAGGGACCAGGGTTAATGTCCGGTCCCGTGGTCTTTCCCAGGCCCTATGCCAGAAGCCACATCACAGAGGGGAGTGAGCCCCCGCCCCCGCCGTGTCCTATGGCCCTCATCACAAATACTTTTGTACCGAAATCATTCATTATTCTTCTGGGTTAAGACATCATATCTTCCTGCTAAGTTTCCCTTCCCTGAAGTAGTAGCAGTAGTAGTAATAATAATAAATAATAATAATAATAGTATTGGCAATTCATGCATGCACAGGGACATACAGTTTGCATGGGGCTTTCATATTCCCTATTACCTCATAACAGCTCTAGAAGACAAGTACTATTATTGCCATTTTAGATGGTAAAGCTGGCCTTGGAGAGGTGTGACTTGTCCAGGGTCACAGAGAGCAGTAGGTTGCTAAATGCAGAGTCCTGGTCCCATGTCTGGGAAGCTAGGGCTCAGCTCAGCCCAGCCTGTGAGGGAGGCCTCTCTCCAGGTCGTGTTGGGGACCAGTTGTCCCCCAGGCTCCTCTCCTTTTCCTCTACAGCCAGGACCCTGCCCTGGCCTTAAGCCTGGCTGCAGTGTCTTGACCCAGATCTGGGTTCCCATGGAGGCTCCAGGAGCCTCAGACTTACCCTCTCCCCACCATCCCGTCCTGAGCCCCTCTGGGTTCCTATCAGCATGAATGGGAAGCCCTATCACCCCCCACTCCATGGGTTAGAAATGCAAACTCCCAGGCCCCACTCTAGCTCTACAGAATCAGAAGCTGAGGGAGGTCCTGGCGATGGGTATTTTAGCCAGGGCTCCAGGTGGTTCTGGTGCTAGAGATTGAGAACCACTGCTCTAGCACACGCACCCTACCTCTTCACTCTCCTGTTTCACAGCTTCTGTGGCTCCCTGTTGCCTGCAGGATAAATCCTAGCTCCTGAGCCTGGCATGGAGGGCCCTCTGGTCTGGCCTCCGACTCCGCTCTCCAGCCCCCCTCCCAGCCGGCCCCTCTGGACACTCACATGCATACACACAACCCCTCTGCTCCTTCCCACCCCCTTCCTCCACACCTCTCACACTTCGTGTAGTCTCCTTTCACATCTCCATCCCTCCTGCCTGTCCCTAGGTGGCCTGGAAACGTCTTTGATCCTGTAACACACTCTGTCTCTGGGAAGTCCTCCCTGGCTTCTCCAGGCAGAAAAGACCCCAGTTTGGTACCCACAGCCGTCTGTGGCTTCGGAGGTTCCTAGGAGCTGCTGTTGCTGCTCTGGAGTAAGACAGCCTCCCTTGGAAACCTCCGACATCGAGGCCTTCCTCCTGGCTCCAGACTAGTGTCATCACCCACCCCTCCCACCTCCTGCCCTTAGCCCTGACTGACCTGCTCTGGTTAACCCTCCCCTGAGCCTTCAAAGTCAGATGGTCCTTAATTAGAATTCCAGCAGCTTCCCCAGACCAGTTGGGTGACCTCAGCCAGTGACATCTCATCTCTGAGCCCCAGTTTTCCCAAATTTGCTGAAATATAAGTGATAGCACAAGACACATCACCAAGTATAAAATGTGATGGGTAAATGACAGCACCTGACTCTTCTGGGCTCTTCTGCTCCTTCCCTCTGACAGCTCAACCACGTGATTAATTGCTCTTAGAACTTAGTCTCTTCTAAACTGCTGTGCTTTCTTTGGTCAGACAGTGCCAAGTATTTAACTCATCATTATTTCCTTTATTGCTGTGGTTAACAGAAAGTTCAGAGCTAAATGTTATCTTAATCGCAGTCATTACATAGGTTACTATGTGGTTGATAAGTTTACTTCCTACTCCATCTAAGGGCTTTTAGTTAAGACTTCTATTGCATCCTTTATTTTAAACTACCCTTAATCTTTAAAAAATTATGTGGGGAACACACTGTTATTTTTCAATCCTGCCTGTTATATATATGCAGCAGCTCTCCACCGTCTGGCCCCACCTGCCCTGTCCCTCCTCCTGCCTGCCCTCTTCTCCTTTCCAGCCACCTGGCCTCCTCGTTTTCCTGTTAATGTGCCCATTTCATGTTCGTGCCTGTCTCTAGGCATCTGGCTACACCTCACACCAGCGTGCCTTCCCTTGCCATCTGTCAGGTGCCAAACCGTCATTTTAGGCCCTACTCAGTGCCACCTCCCCCAGGCCAGTTCCCTGGCTTCACCAACCCCCATCTTCCCTTTCTCAAAGTCCAACTGCCCTCCCTCCCACTTTCCATCCCTCCACATTTCTTGAGCATCTACTTTGTTCCACACACTGAAGGATTCCTCAGCCTTCGTAGAACTGACATTCTAGTTGAGGAGAAGGACAATAAACGAATAAAATTTTTTTAAGCAGGTGGTGGCAAATATTAAGGAAAAAGTTAATACAACAGCCTGAAGGGGGAAGAGAACGCTGGTGTGAGGAGGGGCAGTTGGCGGAGAGGAAGGATTCTATGTCACTTAGGTTGGCCAGGTGGGATGAGGATGCAAGCCATAGGGTCATGAGCATTCCAAGCAGGGGCCTCTGGGCCCGAAGGGGCTGGCGGGGAGTGAGCAAGGGGGAGAGGGTGGGAGATGAAGCTAGAAACCAGCAGGATCAGACTGAGGGAGCAGGGGAGCCACCGCGGGCTTGGGAGCGATGGCCCAATCTGACCTGCCCTGTGCTAGTCTCTGAGCTGGGTGCTTCCCATCCAACTTCTCGCTTGGACCTCTGGCAATTCTGTGCTTTAAGGCTGGGTTTCAGACCCATTTCAAAGGCAGCAGAGGCCCAGAGAGAGAAGGCACCTGCCCGAGGTCACACAGCAGTGAGGCTCTTTCCCCTTCTGCGTTGGTGGCAGGGAGGAGTGGGGAGGATCGTGCCCTGAGCCCGCTTGTTTTTCTCCAGCCTCTCCTCTCAGCATCTGCACATAAATCACTCTGACACCCTGACGAGCGGGGCACGGACAGATTCAACATCACCTCCGTGGGTGAGCGCTTCCCAGGCCCCAGCGCTCCAGCTGAGCGTGTGGTTCTTGGCTGTAGATGCTGGCCGCCCAGCCCAGGGCTCCCACCCCTGGGCCCACCACACCCAGGGAGCCGTGTTTGCCCTGGGCCAGGAAAGGGTTTAGGAGAGAGGGGAGGACCTCCCAGGGCTGGAAGATCTGGCTACCAGATAAAGGGTTGGAAACACTCAAGTCCTACTGCCAAAGATCTGGGTGAGGCCCGGCCTCCACCGGAGGGTGTGGATGGCAGGCAGGCCAGAAGCTCCAGGGGACAGGAGGAGGGCCCAGTTTCCCAGCTGGGGGCCTTTTTCTCCCCCGGGTCACCCCCTCCCTACCAGGCCATGCTGAAAGCTCCTGGTTGTGCTGAGGCTCTGGGATTGTTTTGGAGTTGGCACAGGGGCAGAGGCAAGCAGAGGGATGAAAGACCCCCCTCAACCCTGACTGCCCTCCACCTACCCACCCCCACTGGTCAGCCATTCCTCAGGAACCAACAAATGCTTTTTACCTGCACGTGGGTTGGGGGCTTTTTGGAGAAGGTCTTGTGGCTTCCTGAGGCTCCCCTGGAAAAGTGGCCCTTATCTGACAAACCTTGGGGATTCAGGGAGCACCTGTCCTGTGCGGACTCTGAGCTATCCTGGGACAGCGTCAGAACAAGGTGCCCTACCTCCAGGAGTGGCTGGTCTCCAAGTAAAGCCCACTTCTCAGCCTGCATTCACGACCTTGGCAGTGGGGCTGGCTGGCCCTTTCCTCCACCTCCCTTCCCACCCTTGCTGTGAACCACCCAACTGCTTTCCCCACGTGCCTGGGACTCAGAAGCCACCATGCCCTGTTCAAGCATGCCCTTCCTTCCACTGCCACCTGTCAGAGCCTACCCACCCCTCATGTCTGGATCACATCCCTTGCCCACTCGCTTGTCCTTAGGAACCTGCCCATACCACTGCTCATCTCCAGGCCAATGGACCCTGGCAAGGGTTATGCCAGATGGCAGGAGGCAACATGGAACCAGGGGAGGGTGAAAAATCATGGATTTTGGAGTCAGAGGGGTCTGCTGTGCGTCTGCTCTGCCACCTACTCAACAACTTACTGGGCAAGTCTCTAAATGTCTGTGAGCCTCACCTTCCAGACAGGACACTTGTTGCTCATATCGTTATTAGGACACACAGGGGTCACTGTGTGAGCATACCCTTGGGGAGGTTCAGTGAAGGACCTAGCATACGGTTGGTGATCATTAATAATTTCACCGCTCTAGCTCCAGTGCTAGGCCCGATGGTCACCCTCTGATGAAGCCATCGCCAGCGGGGCAGGGCCCCACAAGGAGGGGGCTCTCCTTGGATGCTGGAAGGGGAGGATCAGAGTAGCCCAGGCTTCCTTTCCATCTTCAGGAAGATGAGGCCAAGGTAGGTCCCTGGCCCAGTGTGGGACCTTCCAGGATACTTGAGTTCTGGGAGGGTAGGGATGTCAGCGATCCTCTTCCCTTCCAGAGCTGAGGACAGTAAGAGGCTGACCCCCAACATTTGCCTGTTCTTCATTGCCGCTCCCGTCCTGACCATGGGTCCTGCTATTTTTACTGTAGCCTGAGTTTCTGTAGGCCCCTGGCCTCTCTCAGCAAAGGGCAGAGCTGGCTGCACCCCCAGTGTCCTTCTCTTCTCTGGGGGCCTGGTTCTGTGGCACAATGACTAGCTATGAGATGGGGCTAGGCGGGGAAGGGGGGGCTTGTCATTTCTAGGAGCCCTGCGTGCTCTGAGTTTGCGGGGCTCTGCTCCCCACTGAGGTTGTGCCAGGGAGGGAGCTGCCTGAGCCCAGCTCCGGCTCTTCACAGCCTCACTGTGTGGGCTTGGACAAAGGCTTCTTGCCATCTCTGGTCAGTAGAAGGCGGCCTCACAGCGCTGCGGAGTCCATCCAAGGTGACTGAGGCTGAAGAGGATGAAGGCCCCGCCCTGTTCTCAGAGCTGTTAGTGCACTGGGGTGGGGGGAAGGGATGAGGGAGAAGAGACAGCAAGGGCCTGGAGGGTACTTCCTGGGAGGGGCTTGTTGGGGCCCAGTAGAAGAAACTATTGAGAGATGGCGGAGGGTGGGCAGGAGGGCAGTGGGGAATCAGGAAGGTGAGGGTTGGCAGGAGGCCAGCCTCACCGCAGGCCTCCCTAGGGCCCCCTAATGGACCCCACAGAGGCTGCTTGTCAAGGCCTCTCGCCTAATTATCAAATTGTTCCCAGATTCCCTCCCGCAGCCTGACCTCCTCCCAGCCTGAGTCTGTTAGGAATCATCAGCCCAGCCCAGCCGGAAAGGGGAGACTCCCCCAGTTTGCAGGACAGCAGGGCCCTGCTGGAGCCCCTCCTTTGCTCCATCCAGGCCTGGGTAAACTTCTGACTCCAGTGTCATGTGGGGCAAGTGTTGATTTAGGAGTCAGTCCCACTAGACAGACCTTGGCTGGGTTCCCTTGTTCCTGGTTTCTTCCGCTGTCAAATAGGGACTTCAACCCCGACCTCTCAGGGTCATTGAGGTAGTCTGTGCTGACTTCTGGAGGAGCCAGTGCCCTCTCCCTATACCTCGGACCAGACTCTGGAGGGCAGAGTGTGGGCAAGGGCTGGTACCAGGTGCACCCTTCTGCCCAGTCCTGACACCAGGCTCCCTCGGCTCTCAGCAAATGCTCTTCGTTCTCACAGCCTCCCAAGACAGCCTCACGTCTCTTCACGAGAAACCCCATCTGTGGAGGCCCCTCTGCTGGCTGACCCCCAGGCCAGGAGACAGAGCGCATTCGGGCATACCCACAAATCCCAGCACCTGCTGAGTGCACTACTCAGGGCTGTGGAGGCCTGGGTGCAGACCAGGCAGGGGCTTCCCAGGGTCCCGGCAGAGGCGGCTCATCCTTGGCCCCTGATTTGATGCTTCTTCTACTCCCCAGTACACCCTCATATCTATGTGCACACACATCCACCCACACACGCACACATTCACACACACGCACACATATGCACACTCGTGCGCATGCACATGCAGGATCGGCAGGGGTGATGAGGAGCCCACATCTGCCCGCCAGGTGCACCCCAGCTGTTAATCAGTGCTTGGAAGGAGCCGCTGGCGCGGCGACCCCCAGGGAGACGAGGGCAGCCAAAGGTTACCTGAGGTTTCCAGAGCCCCTCACGGTGGCCGCGTGGAACAGCCAGGAGCCTGTCAGCCCTTCAGCTGCCCTCTCCCATTTCCAGAAGGGGAAACAGGGCTCAGAGAGGATTAGAGACTTAGTGGGGGCCACACATCAAGGCAGGTGGGGCTGGACTTCTTGCCCAGCCCTGATGACTTAAGTTAGGACTCTCTCTGCCCCAGCCCAGCCCCAGATGTCTGCCCCACACCCACACCTGCCCTGTGTTCCCTGCCTGGAAGGAAGAGGACCCAGGGGCCTTGGCTGCTGTCTCCAGACTCTCAGGGACCACAAGGAGATACAGGGCACTGAGATCTGTAGGAAGAAAGACATTCTTCCAGCCAGAGCTTTCCCACAAGGGCAGAGACTGCCGCAAATTGTAGAGAAGGAGCCCCCTGTCCCTGTCCCTGGGGTTATTCAGGATCTGGAGGCCACTGGGGAGTTCGGCGGATGGGCTCAGGGACCACCAAGCATCCTTCCAACCAACGCATTTCCCTATTTTGAGATTCTGAGTGTCAGTGACCCCCTGAGCTGAGAATTCCCCTGAAATTGTATCAAATGCAACGGCCTCCCCAGGCTCCTTCCAGCCCCCTTACTCCAGGACTTTCTGAGCCTCTAGAGTCCTCTCAGCCAAGACCCATAGCATGTAAGCAGACAGATCAGGACCCCGATCCCTTCTCATCAGCGACAGCCAGTAACAGTGCCTCACTGAGCTCTAGCGGCTCCATCTATAAGATTAGGACCATTGCGATGGCACCTGCCTCACACACTGCAGTTGTGGTAGGAATAAAGTTAAGGGGCACACATGAAAGCCATTGTGTACTAGACCAAGAGCTGTGAACTTGACTCTGGCTCGGAGAGCTCTACAGGAGGAGGAGGAGACAGTAGGAGAGAAAACTGGAGGTGGTTGGTGGCGGGGCGGGGGTGGATAAAGGGGCTAAGGTAACAAAAGGGCTGGGTGTGAGCAAGAGAGCAATGGGGGTGGAGGCTGGGGGGTTTCCAGTGTCAGACAGAGGCCCCAGAACCTTCATGAGGGGACATGTGTTTTCCAGCGGGACGCCAGGCAGGCACATCCATCACTGCCAGGGCCTGCCAGCCCAGGCTCCAGCCACTGGAGCTGGCAGTGGATCAAAGGGCCTTGAGGATGAGGCTGACAGCTGGGCCAGGCCCACTGAACTTGCTGACCCAAGCTGGCAGTCCCGGTCTCAAGAAAGTGGGGTTGAGAGATGCCTGAGGATGAGGTTACATTGAGGCAGATTCCAGTTCAGCAAAGAGCACCTACTGTGCACCAGACTGGGCGGGGCTTGGCCCTCTTCATTAAATTGGGTGCCTGTGTCATGATAATGTATTTCATAGATGAGGACTCTGAGGCCCAGAGGTCTCCTGTCTGGGTCTCCTCCTGCCCCCCATCCTCGACCACAAAAGAGAGTGCATATCCATGGAAACCTAGCGGAAGCATCCAGACTAGAAAGCTGGGATTGGGGAGGTCAGGATGATGTGTCCAGATCTGACCTGTTCAGTTCAGAGAGCTGCAGGGCCACTGCTCCCCTTCTCCTGGCTCGGCCCTCCCAGACGACAGCAGCCACAGTGGCCTTGGAGAGGTCTCAGGGCTCCATCTCCCCATCTGTGAAACGGGTATGTTGGATTCACCACTCTTCAAGAGGCCTTCCAGCCCTGAGGTGGGATGGGGAGGCCTGGAGAGGGGGTTCCTGAAAGGAGGCCTCTTCAGCTCAGATTTAACGAGCCATCTTTTAGGTTGAAATTGATCAAAACCAGACTTGAGTTCAGCCGTGTCTCTGATTTGCACCGACTGAAGCCGCCAAGAATTCATCTCTCACTGTTTCCAGTAAATAATTGGGCTCCCGTGGGGTTCCCTGGGCGGGCCAGACGTCTCACCTCCTCTCTTCACAGTGAACTTGACCAGGGGAAGCTGGGTGAGAAGGAGACCCACAGTCAGGCCTCCGGTTGTACTCCTACCATACCAACCAGTGGTGGGCGGGAGCTGGCTCAGGGGCTCCCCAACTCCTCACATGGTCAAAGTGGTAAGGACTCAGCTGGAGCCCACAGGGCCCACAAGTGAGGGAATTTGGCACCATCATTTCCTTCATTCATGCAGTCAACAAAGCTTCACGGAGCTCGTGAGAATTGTGATGAGAGGCAGTGGCCAGGCTTCTCTTCACAAGTACCTCCAGCCTCTCAGGAGCCCTGAGGGGTCGCCAACTCTTCCTTTGTTGTTAGCTCCGGTTTATAAAAGAAATGAAGAAATGCCCAAACTGGGTTTCAAATAGTGAAGTGCAAGTTATGCAGTTCTGTTGGTGGTTGCCACGGATGCGGGCATGCCAATCTGCGAGGTGCCCACAAAGCCCAAGGGGCCGTGCTTAGTGGAAGTGATACCTGGGCACAAAGACCCCTGCATAACATGCATGCACACATATAAACACACACACACACACTTTTTGTGCCAGGACCTGGTTAAAACACAGAGATCCTGATTCATTGAAATGGGGTGGATACGGGAGTCTGCATTTTAACAAGAGTCCCAGGTGATTCTCCCTCCCTGCCATGTTTGGGAACTCAGACCATAGACCTGACCCTGAAAGGATATCTACCCTCCCCTCTAGGATTGTAACCTTGGAGTTCTCTGGGCCTCCAAGTCAACCTATTTCCTCCAAAAAAATAAAAAGCCACAGAACTTATCACGGTGTGGGCGATGATGAGCGTCCATTTGCTGCCATTTCACACTGAAGTGTGAGTGATTGGGTTTTACCCCTCAGAGGAGAGTCTGAATTAACCAGCCCAAGGAGTCTAATGGCCTGACCTGTCCAAAGACAGTGTGGCCTAGGGAACTGGCTTCCGGCAGGTCCCCTCCCCCATGAGGAGAAGGGACACCAGAGCTCTTGTGCACTGCAAGTCTGAGGTGTGCAGTGAATTGCTAAACCTAGACAGGGCAAAATGGTCCTATCAAAATGGAGGCACAGCTAAATCCTGTCGCTCTCATTTACATTTAGTCGCAGGATTGAATTCACTTTGAATTTCGAATAATATTAAAAGATAGCATGAGAGATTGTTTGTTTACCAAAAGGGAACATGAATTTTAAAAGCTTCAGAAACACGAGGGTTGGTGGCTGCTGGCCTAACTCGCACTCCAAGTCCTCCAGCTGGGCTCCACATCTGAGTTCTGAGTTCAGATTTCAAGTTATCAGTTTTGATTCTAAGCTCTAGTTAGTTCAAACCAAGGTGTAATAGATTCTGGCTGGCCCTCGGGGCCCCTAACAACGTTCTGTGAATAAACTGACTGACCAACTGGAAGAATGAAGAGGGAGAGCCAGAAAGGCGTGGAGGGAGACCTGGCAGGGAGGAAGGGCACCGTTCTACCCTCTCTCCCTTCCTGGGCCTGAGCTCTCCTGAGCGGCTCTATGTCCCCTGGAGAATTTTGTTATCTGTCTTCCCTTTGGGTCTAAGAACCTCATTTGGGCACATGTCTCCAGAGACTGGGCCACTCATTGTTTTGATATTCTGGGAAAGGAATTTGGGTGGATCTGTCTCTTGAGCCCCCCTCACCATCTCTTTGGGCTCCCCCACCTACTCTTTCACGGGCCCTTCTCCTGTGATCAGTCAGCCTGGCTTGGGAAAACAGAGCTCTGGCCCTTCCCCGATTCCCCTTCCTGCATGTCCTCCTTGGTCTTCCACACCCACCCACACACAGCACACCTGGGCTAGGGGAGGCAGTTGGGGGCTCCTGCCTCTGCCTCACACCTCAGGTGGACGAAGTTCCAGATTAGTTTGCAATTGGAGGGGCCTTAAAAACACGAAGTTGGAGGGCGGTCAGCAAGCATTGCCTCAGGTGGTCACTCATTCCCTAACAAGTTCATGGGACTAGAGAGGAATCCCATCAGGTATAGATTCACATGAAATCACCCAGCTCTCCATGACCCCAGACTGGGGACACCTCCAGGTGAGGGCTGGGTCAATTCCTCCTCTGTCTCCCAGCACCAGCCCAGGTAAGGAGGGTCTGAAAAGGTTCTGGAAAATATGAGCAAGACTCCAGCCTGTCCCAAACCTACCACATTCACTGCATTCACCACGAGACTGACCCAGAAAGCGTGTGAGGTATGAGGAGCGGGGAGCACTCTCTCAGGGGCTGGGGCGCCTGTTGACGGTGGTACCGATGTGCCAAGCACTGGGGACAGAGACTCAGACTTGTGGGTGCTGGGGCCACACAAGAGCGAACTTGCTGGGCTCCAGCACTCTTTGCCCAAGGTGCCCTCCCTGTCGGGGAGCCCTTTGCACCTCTAGGATGCCTGTATTGCCAGCCGAAGCTACCAGCAGCTCTTGCTCCCCCAAGGCCTCAGACTGGCTTCTTGAGCTGCCCTGGAGCGGAGAGGAGACAGACATCCGACAGAAGGCTGGTGGCTGAGGCTGCCAGTGGACGGCTTAGCTTCCAAGGGCCAGCCTGCTACCGCCCTGCCCCCGCCCCCCAACACACACACCTGAAATAACAGGCGCAGGCCTGTGTTTCCAATCTGTGACTTCTACTCCTTGTTATCCCCCTAGTTTGACAGATTAATATTCAAGGAAGCCCCAAGGGATGCTTGGAGGGAGAGGTTCTGCCCAGGCTCTCTCCACCTCCTCAGCAGCACCCGCTTCCTGTTCTGCCTCATCTACATCCCAGACCTGTGGATAGATGGCAGACAGGTGCCTGGTGTCCCTGCCACCTCCCTGTCCTTCCCAAGCCCAGCCAAAGGAAGTCACCATTATGCAAGTAATTGGCCCCTGAGTACCTGTTGTATGCAGTTCTGGGCCAGCCAAGTGGTGGGGAGCTGGGCACCAGCCTGGGTACAGCTGGCCCAGGGTCCTCAATGGGGAGTGTTGCTTGATTTCATTCATAGGCTCAGGACCAGGGCCTTGCTGCCATGAAACTCGGCCTTTGTGAAGTCTGATCATGGTGGCCTGTGACCCTGATGAGCCCTGACAGCAGCCACACCCAGCCCTTCATTTGCTAGGAAGGTATCAGGAAGGGGGTATTGATAGGCATGGCAAGAAGGACCCTGCCAAGTCCTGGGTTTGGGCTCATGTTTGGGTCATGGAGCAGAATGAATTTTGACATCGTGTTTCCCAAACCGCCCCACGTTTTCCAGTTAATACAGCCACGCCCTCAATGGGACACATCCTTGGGCCCCCTCACTTTCCCTATCTTCCAGGGTAGGGCTCTGCTCACAGTGTTGACAGGTGGCTTCTCCTCAATGTTCAAATCCCCCAGGGCACCCTGCAGCCTGCCGGATCATATCCAGATTTCAAGGCCTCCATGATCCCACCCTGTGGATGTTCAACCCTCATCCAAGAAACATTTCTAGGTACTTCTCCCTGCCCAGTTCTGTGGACCTCTCAGAGAAAGAGCTGGAGTCAGAAGAACTGACTGCAACCCTGAACTGGCCCTAACTGCTGTGTGACCTTGGGAAAGTCACTGTCTCTCTCTGGGTCTTAAGTAAAAAACGATACCTGAATTATGATCTGGGTCTATCATGATATCTTTTTTTATTCCTATCACTTTCACATCCCATGTTTTAGCCCTTTAGGCAGTGGGTAAGCAGGCATCTTACTCTCCATTTCACAGTTGTAAAAAATAGAGGGAAAGGGAGAGCTGGCACATATAGACCATGTTCTCCGTGTGTGTGTGTGTGTGTGTGTGTAGCAGATCTTGCTACAGAGGCTCATCACAGCAACCCCATGCTGAGTAAATCATGTGTGTGTGTGTGTGTGTGTGTGTGTGTGGCAGATCTTGCTACAGAGGCTCATCACAACAACCCCACGCTGTGTAAATCGGGAATCCCACCCTATGAAAAAGAATCATGGCCCAAAGGAGTCAATGATCAATCACAGAAATAATAAGAGCCAACAATGATTGCCTGCTTTCCATGTGCCATTAGCTGGGCTAAGTGCTTTGTACTATTAACTCTTCTAATCTTCAGAATCCTCCAGTAAGCTCAGTCCCCGTTACTGCCCCTATTCCACAGATGAGGGACCAAGGCTCGGATAGTTGAAGTGATATGCCCACAGCCACACAACTTGATAACTCTAGTGCTGGAATTTGAGGAGGGTGTGTGACACCCAGAGCCCAATCTGTTATAATCTGCCCCTGGTGAGACTCAACCCAGATATGCCTGCCCCAAAGCTCTTCAGATATGTCTGCTCCAGCTGTCTCTACAGGTGCATTTGAGGAGGAGACTCCCAGGCTGCAGAGAGGATGATAGCAAAGCAGGGACCAGCACCAAAATTCTCCAGAGTCCAGAGCTGAGCACAGAGTGGTCAGTGGCCCATTGGTTGTCCCTGGCCCACCCATCCTCCCCTTATGCCCGGGGATTGAGAGCCTTGGGTCCTTGGGTCCTTGGGTCCAGGCAAATGAAGATGATCACCCTGGGGAGGAGAGCTCTGCTAGCTCAGAACCAGGGAGAATTTTTTTGTGTGAGAAGGGGAGAAACTCGGAGACCCAGTGAGAGAAACCCCCAAATCAACCAATATTCGGTGGCCACAGACCCAAACCCCAATCCTCCAATTAAGTGCTGCCATCTGGTCCTTCACTAGCCTAGTTCCTGCACGCTCAGAGGACAGAGACAGCCTGCCTCCTCTTCTGGTCCAGACACCCCTTCCCCCCGGGCCAGGAAGACCTGCTAAGCAAGAAGACAGGGAGGGTGACACTGTTGTCCCCATAAAGCCATGCAGCCTTAGATAAGTCACTTAATCTCTTTGAGCCTCATTGTATCATACAGGGGTGTTTGCACAGACCTCACAAGTGGCTTCGAGGCTTGACTGAGAGAAGGTATGCAAGGGACTTGGTTTACCATCTGGCGCACAGCAGGTGCTCAGCTGCACATCCATGTCATCTGCACCCTCGGTGGGGATCTGATACGGGCTGGGTTCTGTCATAAGGCACCTGGCCTCACACTGGGCACTGAGAGAAGGAAGTCAGGTGGCATGTGGCTGCCTGGGAAGAGAGAGCTCCAGAGAGTGTTGTGTCTAACTGTTCCCCTCCCATCAGAGCGAGATGGAGAAACTGGCCCACGGAAGGTAGGTGACTTGCCCAACGTCGTGTAACAGGCCATTTCCAATCTCTGCAACCTTCTGGGCCTCAGTTTTCTCATCTGCACAATGGTTCCTGTCCTCTGCTTACCTTGAGGAGGTTAGAGGGAGAGAGGCAAGGAGAACCTGCTGAGAAAAGCCAGAAACATAGGGGCTTCTTCTCGCTTCCCCTTTTGATCATGTGTCTCAGGACCAGAGCTGATGGTGAGCAAATCTCTCAGGCCACAGCACAAAGGGCCCTCACCCCAGGGTGCACTCTTGCTGCAGGCCGTAGGAGAGAATGGGCCAGATCCCTCCTCATGCTCACCAGGACTGGTGGACGCACTGAGGGGCCCCGGGGCGGTGTGGGTCCCACCCTACAGTGCTCTTGCGTTCCCGGAGGCCCTGCAGCAGGAGCATCCTACCCCACTTTCGAAGGGCAGGTTGAGCGCTTATGACACACATTTGTGCACACCTCGTGCACGCCCAGCTTCTACTGGATGGAAAAGCCCTGCAGCTGGGGTGGCAGTGAACCAGCCCGGAAGCTGGAGGCCCAGCCTGAGTGAGACAGAGAGGAAAAGGGACAGACTCAAGCTTGTGCTCTGGTCCAGTCGGATGATTTGTGGCCACTTTACCATCTCAATCTCACTCTTTCACATGTGAAGTGGAGACATTAACCCTTTCTTGGCGGGAGAGTTTAGGTGAGGGTTAGATGAGATGACGTGTGTGTATGGGGGGGTGGTCCTCACTAATCCTAAAGGCCTTTTTGTCAGATACTGGGCTGGGACCTCCCCACTGCCTCCCAGCCTTCCTCTCTCTTGGCCTCTAGCTATTCACCTGTTCAATGGGGAGATTGGGGTGAAGGATCCAGAAGACTGCCTCTTATTCTTAAAGCTCACTCGTCACCTCCTTAGTTAGGAAGGAGGGGCCCAGTAGGACTGAAGACCAGGGTCCACAGAATATTAGGGGGTTGCCTGGGTCCCTAGAAGTGAGATTCTGGGGTCCCCTGAAAGCCTGCAATGTCCAGCGAGCACTCGCCATCTGGAGCAGCGTGGAGCAGGGCCAGGCCTGCCGAGCTAGAGATGAAAACCGCCCCAGGGACCCGCGTGACGGGCGGAGGTGGGGAGAGGGTCTGTCACAGGCCGGGTGGGCAGGATGCCGAGCAGGCAGGATGAGTCGAGTCTAAATAAATCACTGAGTCTAAATAAATCACTAACACGCGGGTGGAGATTTCCTTGAACAGGCGCCCTGGATTATGGACAACAGAGCGGGGAGGGGGTTGGGAAGACGTTTGATCAGGGGACCCATTCTTGTGACTTGCTCCCTCTCCTGCATCATGGCCCATCCCCCTACATCAGGGGCTGTGACTGTCTGATGACTGGCCGCCTTGGTTGGGGGCCTCCTCTGCCCAGGCCCAGCCCCTTGATCCATGCCGTGAGAAACTCCAAAAGCCCTGAGCCCATCTGAGGGGAAAGAGGTGTTGAAAGCCGCATCCTGCTTGGAGGGCTGAGCCAAGGCCAGAGATAATATCATATGCTGGAGACTAGTGGGGCTGGGCCTCCCCAGCTCCTTCCCTCACCACCTATCCCCCCAGGCTCTGCATCCCTGCCTGCGCCTGAGCTCGAGCTTTTGGGAAGGGGCCTTGTTGCTCTGTGCCCGGGGTGTAACCTGGCCCCTGTCCCACTTGACTCACTCTAAGCCCGAAAAACCCCAGGCTGGTCCAGGGCAGGGTCAGAGGTCAGCCCGGGGAGGAGGGAGGAACGGTTGAAGCTGAGGTCTGGAACCGGTCAGATCATCCTAGGGTTCCCTCCTGCCTCTCTTGGGACCTCAGCTTCCACATTTGGGAAGTGGAGTGGGGAACCCCAGGTCATCTCTAAGGGTATCTAAGTGCTTATACGGCCTTTCCTGAGAAGGAGGCACGAGGCTGGCTCTGGATCATGCTGTCCGAGCCTTAGCTCCAACTCCTGGGACAGGAGTTGGTGGCTGTTGGATGGAGAGGTAGATGGATCAGTGACTAAATAAGAAACAGCTGGGATCCACAAAGCCGACAGTCCAAGCTTGACTGGAGACCGGGTCCAGAGAAAAGTGTTTCTACTTCCCTGCTCAGTGATAATATTCCATGAGTCCTGCACCTCACCATTTACACAGTGCCTCTGTGTTCACTTCTTGGGTCCTGAGAGGAAGGATAGGGAAGGCCTATGCCCCGCGTGGCGGATGAGGGAACTAGAAAAGGCCCCGCTGAGCTCAGTACTGGGCTGTCTCCCCCAAAGCTTCCATGTCCTCTGTCTCTGAGCTCCCAGGAGCCCAGAACTGCTAATAAGGCAGGAAATGCCACCCTACTCAGTAGATGAAATTCCCAGGTCCAGGGAGGGTCAACACAGAGCACTAAAGGCCCAGGCAGGACCACAACTCAGATGTCGAGTTCCCAGCTTGGCCCTGTCCAGGCCCAGCTTGAGCCTGCTGCAGGAGACACGGGTACAGCCATTTCTCTGAGCACAGGGCCTCTGCCCAGTCAGTGCCCTGAGAAACGTCTGCTGTGGAGGCTGGGCCCAGGTCTCTTTCCCACTTTAAGACCTTCCTTGATCAGGCTCTATGCCCACGTCCTCCCCCAGAATGCCCTGACCCCGGCCTTCTGTGGTGCATCTGTCCACTGCCCCCTGAGGTGCCGGAGCCCTGACCATGTGCCCAGCAACAGAGGGAGGCCTTTCCCACAATTCAAGAAGAATCTCCACTGCCCGAGCTACTCCAGACCCCACCTCCCCACAACACACGTCTGTTCTGGAGTTCAAAAATGCTTCACTGAAAAATGATTCAGTTAATTCATCTCCACTCTCATCAACAACCCAAATCACAAACTCAAATGTTGTTCCCTGCCAGATCCCAGGTCCCTGCCAGGCGCCATGAGGGATGGGGAGAGGCTGGGCTTTGGTTTGGGGTTGGGTGCACTATGCCCCTTGCCACTTGGGCAACCTTGGCCTAACCACCACCCTTCTCTGAGCCTTGGTTTCTTCATCTGTAAAATGGGATGATGATTCCTACCTGAGAGGAAGCACAGTATTTCAAGAGTCAAAGGAAAAGAGAGATATGAATGTACATCACAAATTGTAAAATGTTCAAAATACGAATGAAACGTGAGGGAAGAACCTAGGTGACTGCCCAGGGTCACACAGAGGTGGGGGGACAATCTGTGCAAAGGCCTGGAGGGGGGCCAATCTCAGTGTGGGCCTGGAACCAGTCGCCCCACACTGGGAGGGCCCGAGCACGGGGACCGCTTATTCTGAAGGGCATAGGGAGCACCTTCTCAGGGAGGTCCACGTGGCATCAGTCAGAGGGCTCCTTCTGAGAGCAGGGATAGGCCCTTTGCTGTAAACTTCCCAGCAGCCCCTTTTAACCTCTTAGAAAACAGGCTCGGCAAAGGAAGAGACCAACCTAGAGTCACATGGCCACTCAGACTGCGGTCCAGGGGCCAACTCGGTCAGGGTGTCACCAACTGGATCAGCCTCCCATCTCTGGGGACTCTATGAGCACTCATACCCCCTCAGGCTTAGGAGCTTAAGCCCCTCGGCCTCAGGCCACCCCTCAGGCTCCCACCTTGAGTAGCCTGACAAGGCCCAGGCAGGTGGCCAGGTGGGGCGCCTAGAGGTGTATGGGGAGGTGGGACGGGCAGAGGGCGTCTCCAGAGAAGAACCAGAAGTGGTGCTGAAAGGGATTTGGAAGAGGCTGGCCTGGAAGAACGCAAGAGAGAGCAGTAATGAGAACCAGAGGCCACGGGAGGGGCTGCTCTGGACTCATCTCAGCCTGCTCGCCCCTCGAGGTTCGGCCAGGGAGACTGAGGCCTGGCCCAGTGCAGAGCTCATCTCGGCTGCTTGGCCACTGCCCAGTACTATCCCCACACCACATGGTCCCCACAGCCGAGTGGTATGAGGGCAGCCAGTGTGGGAAACAGGATTTTGTGGGGCTTTGAGATGGGGCCAAGTGACATCAGAAGAGTTTATAAAGCTAATAAATAGTCGACCGAATTGCTTAACCTACTGAGGAGGTTCAAGAGTCACTCAGGATCAAGACAGACAAATGAGTTCAGTGTCCTCTGTCAGCCAGGGTGAGATGAGGCCCTACTGTGTGTCTGGGTCCCAGGACCCAGGGAGTGAACAAGTTTTTCTTGATTTATAGATGAGGACACATTTATAGGTGATGACTTAACATTCAGAGATGTTAAGTCACTTGCCCAAGGTTCCACAGCCAACAAAGCAGGCACTTGAACTTGGGTCTATGGATTTCAGGGCCAGGGTCCTTTCTACCGCCCTTCTCCTACCTCACCCATGCTCCCCACCCCAACCCCCACTCTGTGGCCCAGAAAAGAATTTCACAGGAGAATGGGGCTCTGCCCTGGCGTCCCCACTGACTCAGCAAAGAAAGATGCTAGAAAGAAGAGGGTGGGTACTGCCCCGACCCATGGGCCCTTATCTCTCAGGTGGGTGCAGCAGCTTCCTCGGAGATCAGTAAAGCCCTCTCCCCAAGGTTTTACAGCCCCTGGGGTTACTGACCCCTAAGGTCTGTCACTCTCGCTGTCCTCAGAGTTCACCCATTGGCTCCCTATCTTTGCTTTCTCCTCGAAAGCCTACCTTCCACAGCTCCTCAGGGAACGAGGGAGAGCTAACGAAGCCCCCAAGGACCTCTGAGGACCTGAATGCTCAGCTTTTCCCTAAGGGTAATGGGGAACTGCAGAAGGATGTCGGGCAAGGAGAGACAGGGTAGAACTAAGATGGAAATAAAACCCGAGAGGCTCGAGCTTCAGGTCCCTCATTCATCAGGTCCCTTAGTTTTTTTTGAGGCCAGAGAGGGTGGGGGCTAGCCATGTGTTCACATATGTTTTTGTGAAGTTTCCAAAAGTATAATGTTTTAACTCCTATTGGTTAAGACCTCTATCTCTCTCCACTTTGACTTCTACTGTACTGCCTTCCCTGGAGCAGCTCTAGATATTTTTGGAATCTAAGGGGAAGTTGTGTAGAGTATGAGTTTCATGTGGTCACAGTCCCTTGCATGTATAGTTCTGTTGGTGCTAGTCATTCTGGGATGGAATCGCCTCCAGGAATACTCACACTGTCCCCTGCTCAGAGGCCCCCAGCATCATGACATCGTGGTGCAGAGCCACGTGTCGTATTGTGACATCAACATGTCCTACAGACCCTGATACATTGGGCAATGGAGGAGAGGCAATGGCAATGTTTGAAACGAACAGAGCCAAATGGTAGTCTGTGGAAAATTCTGCCAATCATCAGATTGTGTGAAGTCGTAACTGGAAGATTTGGTTCTTGTCAGTGTATACTCAAAATGAAAGTTCTCTCCTGTCAAGGATATACTCAATAAAACAGCATTCATTTTTCTCTCTTCTCTGATGACAATCACGCAAAATAAAATATACCACAATTCCTGTGTTTTTGGCAAACCTGGAGCAGTACTACAAACAGCAAATACATCGTGTGTTAAGTTGCACGTTTGTGTGCCCCAACTCACCGAGTCAGTTCCTATACTGACTCATCTTGTCCCGATGAAATCTGACTGTTTCAGATGAAATGTCAGGCAAAATTTGTTTCTCAACAAGGGCTCTCCATATTGTACAAGTTTCAGTCCCTCAAAACTCGATCTGCCTCTTGCCTGCCTCACAGGCCTCGCTTGTAACCTCTACAATATGCTGTCTCTGACTGTAAGTTGTGTGACCAGAAATAGGGGCTCCCCCAGATCCAGGCACTCACCGCCCCCAGGCCTCACCTGTTCTCTTGGAACCTCTGTCTGCATGTTTCCTCCAACCCCATGCACTTCACAGTTTGAAAACCTCCCCTTCCCAGACCTCCCCACATTGGGGTGCATTTCAGCAGGTAGTGCTTTGGTGGCTGGCCAGGGCCAGGAGAGCAGGGGTTCTGAAGGAGCAGACATCAGTAATATATTTCCACCAGGCCTCTGGCAGTTGACTGCATGTGTCTGATAAGGCCCCCAGGAGTGTAGCTTGCATAGGAAATGAATTTGGCAAGCCTGCATTTCTAGCGAGCCCTGTCTCAGGGATGGGGGACCCGTGTCAGCCAGACCCTCTGCAGCCTTCCTCCTCATGGTGCTCAGCCTCTGCCGGCACACTTTTCCACACCCCCATAGGTGCTCGTCCCCTTTCTAGCCAACTGTACCCTGGCCAGGCACACCTGTGAGAAACCTTGTGTGGAGTGAACATCTGCCTCCTTGTGACCTCCACCCACCCATGGGTCTCGGGTCCACCCCTCAGATCAAGCAGAACAAAACCAACCTCCCTTTCACCATCTGGAAACCCTTTACTCCTACTCCTCCTTCATGGCCCCCGTCAAACATCGCTCCTCTTTCAGGTAGATTTTCCCTGCTCTCCATCTCACCTCCAAAGTCCAGGCGCTCCCACACGGGGAAGTATAATTACCTACCTCCGTGTCCCAGACTGGGAGCTCCTAGAGTGGGGCAGGGACTAGGTCAGGTCCTCTCTGTGCCCGGAGAACCAAGGAACAGAGAGAGGTCACTAAGGCTGGGCTCAGCCAAGGTTTGCCATCTGCCTGCCTGGTGAGCACGTCCGGCCTGCACTCCTCCCAGGATTGCCACTGTCAGTCCCGACGGTGGACACCTGGCTCCTGCCCTCCAGCTCCCCACAGCACCAGACTCCGACCTGACTTCTCAGCCACACTTTCTGGGCTGGCCACATCCTTTTTCTTAAAATACCCTTTCCTTTGGACTCCCTGGCTCCCTCCCACCTTTCTGGCCATTTCTTCCTAGTCTCCTGTGAGGGTTCCTTTCCTCCTCCTTCCCCCACCTCCAAATGAACCTCAGAGCTCAGTTCTGAACCCACTCCTCCCACTCTACAGTCTCTCTCTGACTAATGCCAGCGACCTCTTGCCTGCACACATGGCCCCTACTAACATCTACCCTTGTGAACCTCTCGAACTGAACACATTTAATCTGAAATCAGTATTTCTCCTGATAAGCTCGCCTTTCCTCTTTGCATTACACTCTCCATCCTGCCTCCATTCCAGCCTAAGTTCCCTTTTACCCTCCACCCCTGAACATCCACTGGGCTTTTTTCTTCTTCTTTTTTAATCCATCTGACTGAGGTACAGTTACATGCAATAAATTGTACCCATTTAAAATGTACTTTTGTAATTCTTACATTTCTCAATGTATTGAGTTTTTTATTGTCATTATGAAATGTTCTTCTTTATGCACGGTACTAGTCTCGTTTCCAGGTCTACTTTATCTGATTTAAACGTGGCCACAGCAGTTGTCTCATGCCTGTTTGCATGATCTCATCTTCCATTCTTTTACATTAATTCTGTTTGTGTGTTTATAGTTAAAGTATGTCTCTTTTAGGCAGCATAAAACTTATTCTTGCTTTTTTAAAATCCAGTCTGACAATCCCTGCCTTTCGATTGGAATATTTATTGCATCTGCATTTATTATAATTATCGAAATGGTTTTATTTGTCTTATTTATTTATTTAAATTTATTTAATTTTGCTATTTGTCTTCTATTTGTTTCATCTGGGTTTTGTTCCTTAGTTCCTCTGTTCTGGCTTTCTTTTGTGTTAATCAGATATCTTTCAGTATTCCATTTTATTCAGTTTTCATTGGCTTTCTAGTTATATCTTTTTGCATAACTTTTAGTGGTTCCTCTAGAGAGTACAACACTCATCTTTATTGTATTCATATATACGCGATATGTATATGTACGCAAATCTTTATCAGAGTCTAATTAGAGTTAATGAATTACTTTAGATAGAATTTGGGAATGTCGCAGTAATATATTTCCGCTTACCCCCACCCCCATAGTCTTTAATGCTATTGTTGTCAATTACATATACATACTTCATAACCTTCCCAAAATATATATAATATTTTAATTGACCCACACATTTATCAATTCCAATTCTTTTCTTTCCTTACTACAGATCTGAGTTCCCTTCAGCCTGAAGAATTTTCTTTAGCATTTCTTGTCATGAACTTCTCCTGGCGATAAATTATCTCCTTATTTATCTATCTCAAAATGTCTTATTTTATTTTTGGAGGATAGTTTTCTAAATATAGAATAATCAGTAATGGTTTTTTTCCTCCAGTACTTTGAACGTGTTGCTCTAATATCTTCCGTCCTCCATTGTTTCTGATGAGAAATCAATCATTAATTTTATCTGTATTCTTCTGTCTGCAAAGTATCTTTTTTTTTTTTTTCTGGCTGCTTTCAAGATTTTCCCTTTATCTTTGGCTTTTATCAGTTTGATCATTACGTGCCCTGGAAGTGGTTTTCTTTGTCTTTTTCTTCTTGGAATTTGTTGAGATTATCAGCTCTTGAAGTTTAAGTTTTCACCAAATTTGGGGAGTTTTTGCCCAGTATGTATTTAAGTACTTTACCAGCCTTTTCCCATTCTCTCTGCTCCTTCTGGCCCTCAAACGACACAAATTTTGGACCTCTTAATATTATCCCTCAAGTCTCTGTTCATTTTTCTTTATTTTTTTTTCTTCTTTTCACATTACTTTCTGTTCATTTATCTTCGGGGTTAGTGATTTGATTCTTTTTTTTTTCTGCCATCTCCAACCTACTATTGAGCTCAGACAGTAAATTTTTTATTTCAAGTATTATATTTTTCAGCTTTGAAATTTCCATTTAGAGCTCTGAACTCTACTCTCTGCAACCTAAGGTGGTGAGGCTGTGGTTCCCCGTCTGCCATAGCCACGGGGGGTTGAGAACACCTTCATGATTCTTAACTCTTCCAGCTGCAGCTTTTCAAGAGTAAACAAACTCTCTTTCAGCTTCTGTCTGGTTTGAGATACTTCCCAGGACCTTTAAATAATTGTTTTAAAAAATTTTGTCCAAGCCATGGCAACCTTTAGAAAGAACAAAGTTGGAGGTATTATACTACCTAATATCAAACTATACTTCAAGGCTACAGTAATCAAAACAGCATGGTACTGGCATAAAAACAGATACATTGATCATTGGAGCAGAATAGAGAGCCCAGAAATAAATCCTCACCTGTACACTCACTTAATATATAACAAAGGAGGTAAGAATATACCTCCTTTGGAGTAATGACAGTGTTGGGAAAATTGGACAGATACATGTAAAAAAAAAAAAAGAAGCTGGACCATCTTCTTATATCGCATACAAGAATAGACTCGAAATGGATTAAGGACTTAAATATAAGACCCGAAACCATAAAACTTTTAGAAGAAAACATAGGCAGTAAACTCTCTGATATTACTAACAGGAATTTCTTTTCAGATACATCTCCTCGGGCAAGAGAAACAAAAGAAAAAATAAAAAATTGGGACTATATCAAACTAAAAAGTTTTTGTACAGCAAAGGAAACCATAAACAAAACAAAAAGACAATCAACTATTTGGGAGAAAATATTTGCTAATGATACATCTGATAAGGAGTTAATATCCAAAATTTATAAAGAACTTATACAACTCAACAGCAAAAAAACCCAAACAATCAAATTGAAAAATGGGCAGAAGACCTGAACAGATACTTCTCCAAAGTGGAAATATAGACGGCTAACAGAAATATGAAAAGATGCTCAAGGTCACTAATCATCAGAGAAATGCAAATTAAAATCACAATGAGATATCACCTCACACCTGTCAGAATGGCTATCATCAATAAATCAAAGAACAGCAAGTGCTGGCGAGGATGTGGAGGAAAGGGAACACTCATACACCGTTGGTGGGATTGCAGATTGGTACAGCCGCTATGGAAAACGGTATGGAGGTATCTCAAAAAATTAAAAATGGATATACCTTTTGACCCAGCAATTGCACTTCTGGGTATTTATCCAAAGAAAACTAAAACAATAATTCGTAAAGATCTATGCACTCCAATATTCATGGCAGCACAATTTACAACAGCCAAGATATGGAAGCAACCTAAATGCCCATCAACGGACAATTGGATAAAGAAATTATGGTTCATATATACAATAGAATATTACTCAGCCATTAAGAAAAATGAAATCCTACCATTTGCAATGACATGGATGGACCTAGAAGTTATTATGCTGAGTGAAATAAGTCAGACAGAGAAAGATAAATACCATATGATTTCACTTATATGTGGAATCTAAGGAACAAAAAGAACAAACTAATCAAAAACAGACTCACAAAAATAGCGGACAATTTTTGGTGACAGACAGAGGGGAGAGGGGCTGGGAGAATGGGGTGAAGAGTTAAAGAAGTACAAATTAGTAGTTGATAGCTGGGCACGAGGATGGGGAGCGCAGCACAGGGAATGCAGTCAGCATTAATATGATGGCTAAGTGGAGGGCCAGGGGAGGGAGGGAGCAATTGGGGGAATCGTTTTATGAACAATATAGATGTCTAACCAATGTACTGTATACTTGAAACTAATTTAAATAAATAAATCTATTTAAAAAAATTTTTTGTCCAGATTTCATAATTGTTATCTGCAGAAAGGTTTATGCAAGTACTTCACTTAATACCGCCACCATTACAGGAAGTTTCTCCCCCTGCATTCTTTTTAAAACAACTAGCACATGTCACTCTCCGTGCTTAAGATCCTTCAGAGATTTCCCACTGCACTTAAGATAAAGCATAAAATCCCTAGCAAGACCTTTGACCCCATACAAAAAGTAATGTGTAAACTCTTTTAAGGTTAAAAATTCCTAAAGATCCCTTAAGGTTGAAAACTTATTTTTATTCATAAAATCGCCTAAACAAGTTTGTGCCAGCATAGCGTCTTTTGCTTCTCCACCCCCTTCCTGGGCCTGGCACACACTGAAGCCAGAAAACAGAGGCGGCATTTGGGAATGTGGCCAAGGTGAAGCGAGAGACAGAAACTCTTTTGGCAAAACAATGGTAAGAGGGGCCCTGTCTGAGCACTGCAAATGTTCGGTCTGTCCGATGGATGCTCTGCTCCCTTCCAAAGCCCCCTGACTCCTGCCCAGGTCCTCCAGAGGCAAAGGGGAAGAAAAAGTAGAACCCAAAGAGGGAGAGAAACCTAGGAGTTAAAGGCATCCAGGGAAATAATAGGGAAGGGACAGGGCCTAGAAGAGAGGGGCTGGCCACAGAGGGCACTCTGGGATCTAGAGCAAAGGTCAAGTTTGGGGACAGGTAAGTATAGCTTCTTCTATACCCCTCCCCCCATTTCAGGGTATATTCTAACCCAGAAGTGAAGACTGTTTAATTTCTTCCTGGTTTCTGTTCCGTTTTGTTTTGTTTTTGCAATTTTACCACAAGGAAAAATTGTTCAGTATAGACTGTTCCACCCTTCCATTTTTACTCTCGAGAACCTTTCACGATGAAAAAACTACATATAAACTAACATTTATATCTCTCCTATAACCATAAAACCAAAACAAGTTTACAAATTAAAACCACACAAAACTACAAAGCCAATTAAATTCTCGTTAGCAACATTAACCTAATGCGATAGATGATGTTTGGCTGAAACTAAGTCACCTCTGACTCTGCCACTACCTGCCACTTTGCAAGTTCTTCAGCCTCTAAAATGCCCACACACCAGTGACGACTCACTTCTCCCACCGTTTCTTTCCCTCTGAACTTCTGAGATTCCTTTGTTTGGGCCACAGGCCCTGACATCATTTGGACTTCACTCAGCAGGACTGCTTCATTATTTGTCCAGCAGCCTCCTTTGTCCCTGCTCAATGGCAGTGAGAGCAGTGTAGCATTAAGTTAGGTGTTTTTCATTCCTGTGACCCTTTCACTTGCCCCTGCATTTACTACCCCCAGGGCAGTGTGGATACAGTCCAAAACAATAAAGGGAATTGAAAGGCTGAATGTCTCAAAAGCCAGGCTTTCATTGCAAGGCCAGGCTTATTGAGCAAGAAAAGAATTTGTGAGTTCTGACCGAACAGAGCTCGGAGCCTGGAGAACTTCGAGCGTATAGCCATTAAAAAAAGAAGCCACAGAGGAAAGAAGAATGCAGGCTGCTGACGTAGGAGTGTTTTCCCACCTCTGGAAAAGGAAGTGAAAGTTCGAAGAGCTGCAGGGGTGCTATTTGGAAGGGGCAAAGCTAGACCCCAAAGTCAAAAGGCTGGTGAGTCTGAGAGGGGCCCTTCCTCCCCTGTCCCTGCCCCCATCTGGGGTCTAAACAGAAGGAAAGTTTGGGACAGTGGCAGACAAGGGACCCAACTGCCAAGGCCAGGAAGATCTAAGCCTTCGAAGAAGCTCCATGTTCCTCAGGGGGTCTGGGAAGCCACCTAGCAGAGAGGAGAAGTCCAGGCAGGTGGACCTTAGGGCAGCCTCATAGAGTCATGAGAGAAAATAGCCAAGTTTACCTAAGCCCATCCTCAAGGGAGCCAAGCAGGGCTGAGAAGGTCTGATTCTAGGGCAGAATGACACAGGGTGTGAGAACCTAGAGTCCAGATCCACAGAAGGGCCTCGGCTGTGGAGACCAGCTCCAGACGCCCAAGTGAGTAACACCAGGGCCATTCAGAGTAGCTGAAGGGTGAGGTCGGGGAGGGTTTGGGAATGTGAACACCCATCCTAAAGAAGATTAAGTTTTAACTAGAAATGACTAAGTTGCCTTGAAGTGGCAAAGTCAAGAATTTTCTGCAACTAGCCGAAAAGGGTATCCATGAGCTTGGTTGAAGACCATTATGGGGAAATAAAGTTACATTTCCACACATCTGGACTGTGACTATACGTTAAAACCTGCCACCTATGGTATTCCTTGTGCCAATGGGAAGGTCCACGCAAATGCAGGGGCCAGCACTAAAGCTGAGTTCTGAGGGGGCCAGCCAGATGGAAGGGACCAGGATGCACTTAAAAAAAAAATTGTCAGTACTACAGTATGAAATACCATTGGAAGAAAACAACCCTGGACAGGGGAGAGGGTGATGTCTGTGGGCCCCAGTGTGAGAAAAGCTAGCCGCTGTCCACCTCTATAGCTCACCGCTCATCCCTCTCCTCTAGCCCTTGGGTCACCCTGGAGTCCTTCCCATGTGCCATGTGCCATGTGCCACATTCCTTCCTACTCCAAGGTTTGCATATGTCATTTTCCGGGCCTGGAACGGGCTCCCTGCCTTCAAATCTGTCTAAATTTCACTTCCCCAAAGGAGGCCTGTCTGATATCCCAGGACAAAGTGGGTCCTTCATGTCAGGCTCTCATGGTCACCTGTGGGCTTTCTTCATAGCACTGACCTATGCTCAGCTAGTGCCAAACCAACAGGGGGCGCCAGATCAATGTTAAACGGATGAATGAATGAAGGGAACTGCGGCCTGCGGCTCAGATGTAGTGAGGAGTAGTGACTCAAAGGTTCTGGTTTCAAGTCTTAGCTTGTCAGGTGTTCGCTCTGTGAACTTAGCAATGACACTGACTTCTCAAGGCCTCAACTGCTTTATCTGTACAAAGGGCACTCGTGACACTGACGCTGATCCAGCAAACTCTTCTGAGCGGTGGCTGAGCCTTAAAACAGGGTATCTGTCTTCCGAGAGCTCACGGCCTACTGGAGGTGGCAGACAGGGAAACACGTACTTAGAGAAAGTGTACAAAGAGCTGCGGTGGGAGGTGTAACATAAAGTGAGCCACAGTGCAAATCACATTGGTAATTTAAAATTTTCTAGCAGCCATATTTTAAGAAGTAAAAAGAAGCATGAAATTAATAATAATATTTTACTTAATTCAATATATCCAAAATATTATCATTTCAACATGTAATCAATATGAAAATTATTAACATAAAATTACTTACATCCTATTTTTGTACTGTCTCTGAAATTCACTGTGTATTTTATACTTACTGCATATCTCAATTTTGACAAGCCAGTCTTCAATTACCTAATAGCCACACAGGACTGGGGTCTATTGTATTGGACATCACAGATAGAGGTGTGATCATATTTAGGGCCAAGATTTTGCCAATAATACTTCATTGGTGTTCTTTCATCAGAAGGCATAAAATGTCTGGTTTTCTCTCTTTTTGTGATATTAGCAGCCATCGATGATTATTATCTTAGAGTCACAAATTCATTAGAAGGTGCAAAGTGGGGATAGTCTAATTCTACTATCCCTTCTGAATCTTTTTACTTGGAATATTTCTATAAGAGAAACTTCCCCTCATCAATTATTTGGCTAACTAGTGTGTACTGTGCACGTAGCAAAGGTAAGTCAATGTTTAATTCTTTCCTTTATCTAACAGTTCTTAGAGGGTTACAGCTGTGTTTAGGGCCCAGCACTGTGTTTGCAGTGTGCAAAATCGGCTGGCGGGGCAAGAGGGTGGCTGAACAGAGACAGAGGAGGTGATTGCAATCCAAGCGGCACCCCACCATGGTAAACCTCTGGGAAGCCAGCCAATCCTCTCCCCTAAACCTCAGGAATCTCCTTTAAAAGCCCTGAGAAGCTCCGAGCAACCCCCGTGGTGTTCCTTCTGCCCTGGCCTGTACCCTGGATGGTCGCTCCAATCGGGCCGCATCCCAGGCCATCCCCCAGGGCCTAGGCCGGAACGCTGGTGGCCTCCCACCCTGTGCCAACGGACAGTTCTAGTCTGGTCTTGCCTTCTTCTGACCCAGGTCATGTCCTCACCACACCCAGGGCCTCCGCTCTCCCCGACTCCCTCCCGCTCCCTCCGAGACCTTGCTCCTTTCATTGCATTGTCTTCTCCCTGAACCTTCTCCTTCTCCCTGCCGCTCACTCCTTTCATTAGCGTTTACATGAAACCTCCAGTCTACTCATAGTTTTCTCCATCTTCCACCCTATTTTTCTCCATCTCTTTACAGGGAAACTTCTCGCAATAGTTGTGTGCACTTGTCTCCACTTCCTCACCATATGCTCTCACTGCCCACTGTTCCCTTGCCTCCTCACTGCTGGATGCAGGATGCGGGCAGTAACTAGTTGTTCAGTGAGTGAATAGACAGGTCCCTGGCAATTCCTTTTCTCCTGCTTCTTACCCTGGGCGGCCGTCCTGTCTCCATTGAATCCCCTTGACCTACCTGTTAGACACAGCCCAAGTGAGTCTTCAGAGAAGCCTCCCCTGCTTTTCAGGCTCCATCTCGTATGTCTGTGAGTCACAATTTATGCGGCAGACCTCCTGGACTTTGACAATTATATCACATTTCTGACAGTTACACAAATATATTCTCCCCCTTCTAGAAATTGCACCATGTCTCACAAAGCAATGTTCATGAGTGCTGAAATGTCCCACACTCTAGGCAGGAACATCCTCCCGATTTGTTCCACCTTCTTAGTGAGGGGCTGCTGGATGAGGAAGAGCCGCTTGTAGCTGGCAGGATGCTCAGATGGGTGGGGCAGAGGGAACGGATTGCAGGACCTTGAGGTGCAGAAGAGGGCTTAGGGAGAAGTCAGGGCCTGGTTTGGCCCCAGTGTGGCCTCAGGATTTGCGTGATCTTGGGCAGGTCACTCCTGTGGGCTCCCTGGTCAAGTGGTGATAGTAACACGTCCTCCCAGGGCTACCCACAGCATCAACTGCTATCATGTTAAGGCTTCGATTTGGGACAGGAAAACACAGCACGTTTGAGGGGTCATTGCAGCACCAGAGAGAGAAAACAGACACCCCAATGCAGATGACTGCAGGGGAGGGCAGGGGAGGCTCAGCCCCTGCATCGTCCCCACTCCCCGCTCCCGGTGGTAGCTCATTGCTACTCGGGATGTTTACTGAGAATCTGTGGTAACCATGGGCCTCCAACATGCATCTCTTTTTACTGTTTACAGAAACCTGACTCCAATCTCCTTTGATCCTCGGACCATTCTCTAAACATCACAAATCATTTCTGATGCTGACTCTGGGGACGCTGGTCCTTCACAGAGCATCCAGGGGACCAAGATACAGACACAGGTGTGAGTACGAACCCCCTGGATCTATGTTCTGCCTCATCCTCCCACTCCCCCCAACTTCCTGAGCACCTACTGTGTGCCACTAAAGGCCTGGGCAGGGGGGGCAGGGGTAGCGGGGAGACAGAGGAGCCAAGGCGACCGACAGGCTTCTGGAAGCAAAGGGCCTGACCAAAGGTCGGGGAGCTCCAGAGGCCTCTGTTGTATGAGGAAAAGGTTGCAACCCCTCTGGATGGAAGGCAGCCCAGATCTCCTCACATCACAGTGTGACATAGTCCAAGCGTGGCATAGTCCCTGACCCGAGGAGCAAGACATTCGTGGAAACACACAGTGGTGCTGGTTTCTTTGAGGAATAAGTAAGATGTTCCCTATAAAATGATTTTTTAAAATATTGTTGTAAGTTCCTGAGAGAAGTTTCTCTCTTAAAGCATCAAAACTTATCTAATCATTTTGAATAATATACCACCTTAAAATATTTTATGCATTTTCCTATTGAACTAAAATTAATTTATCTTTTTTCCGATGACTGAGGGCTATCCTTAGGAACAGTAAGTCACATTTAAGGTGAAATTAAAAAAATATATATATATATACACACTTTTTTTAAACAATTTTTTATTATGGTGACATTGGTTAACAAAATTCAGTAAGTTTCAGGTATATAATTTAACAGTAAGGCATATATATATATATTGCGTTGTGTGTTCACAGACCAGTTAGATTTCTTTCTGTCACCACATTTTGACCCCTTTTACCTCATCTACCTCCCCTTCTTCTCCTGATTTTTTAAAAATTTATTTTAATTAGTTTCAAGTATACAGTACATTGGTTAGACTAAGCTGAATTTTTTAAGCTAGCTGTTTTATTAATTTTTGTTATATATTTATAAACCCATGTGTCAAGCCTCTGAGGAGATGGCGGGGTGGTAGTCGTTAAATGGTTTAGCCCCAAGTTCTTCAGAGTAGGCAGTGACAGGGGAGGGTCCTCTCCTTCCCTTTTCTGAGAGGTTTTGAAGAATGAATACAAATTTACACTTGGGCAAGAGGAGTCTCTGTCCAGCCCCATGGGAAAATCTGAGCAAAGGGCTGAGGAGAAGCACACGGGCTCAGAGAAGTCGAGCGCCTCGCTGGGGTCACACCACCAGTGAGCAGCAGGGCTGGGATCTGAATCCTCTGGACTGGCTGTTCGGTCAGGCTGAGGGCTCCTCGTTCCAGTTGCCCAGACTGCTTTCTGGCTGCTCATGTGTGCTTCTCAGAGACAGCTTATCCATTATTTCTGTCTACCTCCCACTCTCCATTCTTTCTAGTTTTCTGCTTCTGTTTTAACTGGGACTGAGAAGCTTGTTAGAACTGTGTTTTGTACAAAACCCAAGGGATCCAAGCTTGCTGTTCTGTACCTGGGCTTGGCTGGCTGTGGCTATTTCACTAACTGGCTGTCTTTTTCAATTTTATCTTGATTCCTGACTATTCTTTTTCTGGGTTGCTGACACTGCCGGCCACTAAAAAGTGTGGAATTATTTTATAGACGTATATTTTTTATTCATTTAAAATCCACAAGGCTGAGCTGTCTACCTACGAAACTGTAATTAGATGCACTAAGAGAAAAAAAAAAAAGCAGAAAAAGCAAGCTTCTATCTACTTCAAGCAAAATTAAGAGCTCTGGGCACCAACTCAGCATTCAGTGAGGCAGCCAGAAGCTGTACTAGAGAATATTTCTGGATAAGGTGTGCCTAAATCAGCTCATCTGCCAGGTGTTAAGAAACATGAAAATTAAGCTAATTAGGCTTCTAGGCCACATCTCAACACCGTGTCCATGTCACCCATCAAAACACCTAGAAACACTTGACATTGGTTTAGAATTTAGTTTTGCAAAAGACTTCAGCCCTGACACATCCTCAATGTGTGTGGAATGAATATCTGTATTTCAATTGCCCCGTCAAAGCCTGACGCATATGATGCAAGAAATCTCTGTTGAATGACTAACTCCTCCTAATGTGCCCGGTGCTTTGTAAAGATCATTAAGTGCTTTCATAGAAATATTTATCTCTTTTAACCCTCTATCCAACCCTGGGAGTGGGTGGGTATTATCCCCATTTCACAGATAAGGAGCCAGATTCAGAGAGATTAAGCGGCTGCGCTCAAGCGCTGGAACAGGAAATGGTCTAAGTCTGTCACCATGTGGCGGCCTCCACAGGACAAGAGGGAACCACCACTGATGGGGCAGGCCCCATACAAACAGAATGGCAAGCACAGGAGAATAAGTTTCTTACAGATTAAAAAAATGGGTATTCTTAAAAGTTCAATGACCTTACCAGTCATAGCTTTCAAGGAGCCAAGCTGGGCATTCAGAATCAAGCTTCTGAAGAACAGATACTGGCAACATTCTTTGTACCACACTAAAAATCCAGTTTTTTATTCAATATTTACCCTGACAACATTAGGGACACAAGGATGCACCTCTTTTTCATATAGAATTTTTTTTACTAAGCAATAAAGGAAAAATTAAACAGACTCAAGCAAGTATCACTAGCATCCAGCCTCAACTTGGCTGCTAGTCATAATTCAGACCTAATCAAGTTACTCTTCTGCTTTAAAGCCTGGGAGGGTACCCATCAGTCACCCACTGCATGCATTCAAATCTCTCTTAACTTGGCACCTAAGTCCTTCCCATTGGCCTGCGATTCAGTCTCTCTCACCCTTCACAGCCATTCAGGCCCCAAGCACAGTAAACTCTGCCTTGCTTCTGGGCCTTTGTTCATCTCACCCTTCACAGCCATTCAGGCCCCAAGCACAGCAAACTCCGTGCTAACACACGAGGCCCTGCCTTGCCTCTGGGCCTTTGTTCCTGCAGTTCTCGCTATCTGCAATGTGAAAGCTTTCATCTGCATTACCCTCTGTGAACCTTTCCTGATCCTTGAGTCAGAATAGCTTTCTCTGCATTCCATAGGATGGCTATACATCTGTCATATAACTTATCACACTGAATTATAACTGTTAATATACCTTTCACCCCTTCCCCCTTCCATTAGAGAATGTGGCAGAGGTCAAGGCTTATTAATCTTTGTATTAACTTTGTTTAGCCCAGTCCCTGGCAGAGAGAGCTAATTCAACAAATGTGAAATGGCTGGCTGAGTGTTCGAGAATAAGGTTTTCATAGTTTACTCAGCTTTGATATAAAATTTAAAACAATGAGGAAGAAGACTGGACTCAAACATAGCAGGGAAATAACATATGCTTTTACTCTCAAAATAAATACTAATCAATTTTATTTTATAAATACAGATGCTGAGTTTTCTTCCAATTATCAACAGATCAGTTTCACATGCCATTTATTATTGGTGGTGGTTTAAAAAATTATTTAAATAACCGCTTAGGTCAGGATAAATGGACACCATTAGAACTGCTAAAAAAAATATAACTGGATATAATCTTCCAAAACTAATATTCTGAGGGGGGAAAAAAAATCTCTGGAATTTCTGAAGTAGGTAAGAGGAAGTGGAGAGAAAACACAATCAAATATTCATTTGATGATATTTGCTGGCTGTCAAAAATATCTTGGCTACACGAAAGCTGAAATGACTCTTAGCCATTCAGAAAGGATAGTAGTGAGTTTGCATTTTGACTTATACTCCCAAAGCAAATTTGATTTTTTTTAGTGATTTACAAGAATAATTAAAAAGTTTAGTAGATAATACCATCTCATATTTTGGCTGTGACCACTTTAATCAGAGGCAAAACTAAAATTCTGTAGCATTGGAAAATGTCAAACACAGTTATTCCTGCAGACATGTAATACTGTAGGTTCTACCCAGGTCATAGCAGAAACAAACTACAGATATCAAACAAACTCAAATGAAAACACAAAACCCAAACTAAACAAACCCAAACCTAAGTGGTGTTTTGAGGCATAACTTCAATGGACACTGTGAATCAAGCAAATGTGTAGGTAACAATCAGTTCAGGGCTCCATGTTGTGGGGGTGAGAACCTGTGGACCCCAGAATCATTAAGGAGTCCACAAACAAAACACTGACAGAACTCCAGAGCTCCAGGCTCTGTCTGGTTGTGTGGAACCTGAGATGAACACTGTGACTATGGTTGCTTTGTACACAGTTCCTCTGCTTGGTGGTGCCAGGAGCCAGGCTACAGGGCCTGTAGTTGAATGCACCTTGTCTTTAAATTTGGCATAAAGCTTAAGGTCCACTCCCATGTCTTGGGAAATCACAATCACAGATGATTCACCTCCTATTGTTCGATACTAACATAGTCCTTCAAAAACCTTTTTTTTGGGGGGGGGGCGCGGGGAGGAGGTAGATGTTAGTTACGTCATTGGACAACCTCACAGACATGTCTGATGTATATCTGAGACCATGTCTATCTCCACCCTCTTTGACTCTAAAATGAATGACAGTATACTGCAAAGAAGCCACGACTCTGCAGATGGCTTCTGCTTCAGCTCTGGAGTAGACCCATCTCTTTATGTGGAATTCATATGGATTTCTTCAGCTCAAGTTAAAGCTTTTAATTGCTTGCAGGTTGGGTCCATCTGTCATGCAATGATTCTCTGCGTTCTCTTTACATGGAAAATAACAATATGCACTATTGTATTTCATGATGTTGCTATAAATTAAAATTGAGCCCAGGAGTGCTTAGACAAAATATGAAAATGATTATGAAACCTATGAGTAAGATGTTATGTAGGACGAATGCAGCTACTAGAGGTACACCTGTGAAGGTGTTCGTGCTGCTATAACAATATGTAAACTCGAAGTCAACATTGGCTTAGATACAGCCCCGGTTTCCGTCCAGGCTAGTCTGTCATGACGTAACATATGGAGATGTAGGTTCAAGAGGAATTTTTAAAGTGGAAAAAAGAATCAGGTCAAGTGAAGTAAACTCAATTTTTATTTTTTTTATACAATACATGGATATATGGATAAATTTTTCTTAAAGATCTTGCAACCCTGAGGCGATGTCCTTGGGTATATAAAATATAAAGCGACAGCAAATGAAATCTGAGCTCCAGGAATGACAATTGGACTTCAAAAACATAATTTAATATTTATGCAACTGCACACATACCAATAGTATTCTATGCCTCATCTAGTCTCTTAATCCAACTACCTCAAATGCCTTCCAGTTTGCACATTGGACAGCCTGACTCTCTACATATATTTCATCACATACAATGCCTTCTTTTCCAACTGAAATTTAATAAATTAACATGGGATTTATATATAGGAGTTTTTGTCTGGTGAGTGCATTGCCAGAAAGTATGTGTTTTTGACTGCAGCATCTGCCCACATAAAAACTTTGGCCCCCAAAGGGGATTGGACACCATCTTACTGTAGTAACCTTGGGTCCTTGAGGATTCTCTGGGTTCCACCAGAGGTGAGGTTTTTCATCTGGTTTGAGGGCTTCATGAAGGGTATGGCTGATTAGAGGAGGTGGAAGATCATGGCTACTGCACTGAAGAACCAGAGAACCCGATGTCCTCAGTTTTTTGGACGCACGACCCACTCACTGAGAAATGGGGCAACAGTGGAGTGTACAGGTTGCCTGCGGGGCCTGGGGGCAGGGGCAGATGGGCCTGGGTCTGAGATCATTGTGCTTCTTATTCATCAACCTAATGGATCCTTCAGAAATGACAGAAACCTTTTTCTGAATATTCAATTTTCCCAAAGTTTTATAAACTCTGGTGAGGGTAAATGCTTATGAGAAACTAAAGGTGAGTTCATTATATTATTTATATATTATCATCTTCCCTCTGAGGATAACATAGAAGTGTAAATAAAAAGCAGACAAATACCTATAAGGTGACTCGAGCTAGAGAGTGACTTTTGCCTTAAAACAATCATCGGACCTGAAAAGCAAATCTTGCAAGCAAAATCTAACTTTGTCTGGCCCACTGATACACAATGATCCTGAGTCCCTCCTCGATTCACAAAGTCTGTTTTTCTGAGGAATATCCTCCATTAATATTCATTTTGTGTCATAATTATTACAAAGGTAACCAGTGCAGCTCATTTTAGGCAGCGACCCTGTCCTGGTCCCTACTGTCTGCCTGCTCATCTCACTTATCAGAACTCCTGCGTGGCCGGCGAAAGCTGGATACGTTTTCATTCAGTGCATAGATCCTTCGAGAAAATTCCTCAAATTCTCCCAGAACTTGTTCATCGCACTCCACTGCCACAGCACTGTCCACTGGGATGCAGTTAAATGCTTCCAGCTGATCACTTGAGGTGAAACCTGTGGCTTCCATCCCAATGATCTCTTCTGCTTGCTCCACGGTACAGCAGAGCTCAGCTTCTGAGACCGGGCGGTACTCACCTGGAAGCTGGACGCTGGAGGAGCCAGCCTGCTCGCTGGGTAGGAGAGAGCCATTTACTGTGGCTGGATGCCCAGAAAGGACTTCACCTTGCTCTTGGCTAATGTTCACACTCACGTGGCCACCACTTAAGCTGTCACCCAACTCTACTTTTTTCTGGTTTTCTTTGGAGAAGTCCAAGGAAGTATCCAAGGAGGAGGACAGAGATGCTGTCTTTCTCTCAGATTCTCTCAGGGAGGGGATGGCGGCCACAGGCTGGGCTAACGCTGAGTTGTAGCTGGGAGGAGGGGTTTTGTACTGGAGTCTCTCATTCTCTGAGCTGGCCCGTTTTCGGTGTCCTTTCTCTGGTGAAGGAATGGCCCCGGAGTAGCCTACATCTGCACCGCCAAATATGGAGCTTTGTCTCTTTGGAACAGGGATTGCACTGGAGGTATGATGTCTGTCGCTAGAAGACAAACAAAAATGAGAAGAAGTTAACTTTCGACTTCAGAACTCAGCTTAAGCCTTCGGGATCCAGAGTCAGGAAACAGCATATCTAGGTCTGAGAAAATAAAAATTGGTAATAATCACTCTTAGTACTAATTCTAGTGTCCGAATGGAAGAAACAACATGAAGCATTGTGAGTTCAACTTTGGGAAATTCCTTCAAGAAAGATATAAGACATACTGAACTAAATCCAGCGGAGAGTGCTCGGGTAGGATGAAAGATAGAAACAACGTTATATGGGGAAGAGTTGAAGTAACTGGAGGAGTTGGATCTGGAAAGAAAAATACATGACGGATATAATCAACTTTATATTTCTGAAGGGCTATCCATATTCTTAATCTTTTGCATATTCAACTCATTTTATATTCATATCCTTATTTGGCACAGAAGTTAAATGACTTGTCCATGATTCCTCAGTAAAGCAGTGGCAAGGCTAGACTAAAACCCCAGACTCATGACATGACAATCAATAGCTTTTCCAATACCCAAATGCCAATCACCTTGGATTAGAGAACTGGCAGAGAGAGGATCAAGGATAGATAGATATAGATATAGATACAGATATAGATACAGATATAAATATAGATATAGATATAGATCTCTCTCTCTCTTTTTTTAAATAAAAAATTAACTTGAGAAATGACTTCTCTTTTACAAGGCTAGTCCCACACGTTTCATAAGTTTGGTCTTCAGAACCTTCTTTCAAACTTGAGTTACTTCTCAGGAAGATACTTTGGGCCAGCAATAATAGTCATTATTTAGTGATACAAGACCTTTCAGTTTCTAAAGTAATTTCACATACATCATTTCACTTGGTCCTCACAAAAACCCTGTCAAGAAAGCAGAGTACACATTACTGCTCTTAAGTTTGAAATAATAAATAACAATTAGTTAATGGAAATAGAGTATCCAGACCCTGGAAATAATGGTCATGTTATATACTGTACTAGTTAAACCATCCCTGGTGTATAGGTTACAATTCTCGATATTATACTTGGATGGAGCTGGTTAGATTCAATACAACTTTATGAACAGACAGGGTCCTGAGACAGAGGGAGGTACAGATACAAGATCCATTTGACTTGTGTTCTTCAATGAGGAAACACACACAGAGGAGTGGTTTGCAAAGGACAATGACCAGGCAGGAGCAGAGGCTAGACTTGAAACTATACCCAACCAACAAATAGCTACGACTTGTGTCAGGCCTTAGGGAGGGGAAACAAATGCAAGACAGCAGGCCCTGCCTCTGAGAAGCTTCCAATCTGAGAAAGACAGCCATAATTACTGAATGAATACATTTTCAAATTGTGATAAGCGCTCTGAAAAAGAAGACAGAATCTAGGGTTCCCTCTATCCGTGTCCAGAGCCACAAGCTCTTACACCAGCTCCCTGCTCCCTCTTCTCAGATTTTTTCTCATGCTAGATTATCCCTGTGGTCTCAGACACCTAAGCAAGGGTTATTCTTCTTGAGAAAAGGCAACCACCAAGCTTCTAATCCATGAGGCCGTCAGACTTCCTTGCGTGGCTATAAGTGTTGATGCCAGGAGAGATTTCATAATTAGGGGTGGTCAGTGGGGTGTGCAGAACCAGGCAAGTATACCAGTAAATTATTGTTTTTAATTCTCAAGAAAAATAAAACAAATCAGAGCAAAATCTGCTGGCCTTAATCTAGGTTTTCAGTTAAAATGTTGTCAAAACTCACAGTAATTGGGTAAGCTTCACATTTTTGCAAACCTTGTTGTTTTCACTCTACCACTTGCTGACAGCATCCCTCTCCAAATAATTCTGCAGGGGGCCTAGGTAATCACACCCAAATAAAGCATTAGCATCACCCACAGACTGTTCTGAGCAGACAGGCAAGGCTTTCAGTTGCCACCCCAGCCCGGGACAGGTAGGAAACACCAGATGAACCAGTCTGGAACAGTGAAGGTAATACTGCTGTCATGGAACTAGGGCCAGTTGCTTAACCATTCATGGCCTGGAAGGGTAAATGACATGACACTTTCCCTGCCACCATCACCCTCCCACCCCCATCCTGCTCTGCTTCTCTGGTGGGCTCCAGGTGGGCTGATAAAAGGCAGAGCATGAGGAATAAGACAGGGTACAAAAAGCAGTGTTTATGATACAGAAGAAGGGTTTTTTTTTTGTAGCTTTCTTGGATTCTGAGACTCCCTGAAAGCTCTCCTCAACTTAGCAAAACAGAAAGCAAACAAGTGTGACATACTTCCTCCCAACTACAATGGGAAGAGAACTACCATTATCCTGAGTGCCAATAATGTTGAACCCTCACATCTACCCTGTGAAAAATGTAGGCAGGTGGCTGGGTTCTGTGGTTTGTTCAAGGCTGCAGAACCCACATCTGAACTAGATTCGATATTATGGTATTGCATCCCACATGGGAAAATCATATTCAAATTCAACTAACATTTGCTATGTGCAATTGATATGCCAGACATCAAGCTACATGCCATTCCACAGGCCTTCTCATTTAACTTCCCCAACCTGTATCTAAGCTCTGGGGTGCTAGTCTTATTTTAATGGATGGATTCTAAGGCTTTAAGAGGTGAAGACTTTGGTATTTTCTGACATCTTGATTTTGTGCTATTATTCTCCAGTTCTGCTAGATTTTTATGCAAACTCAGGTAATGATAGTGTGAGATACAATTTGGAAACTCCTAGTAACAATAACATGTTCCCTCTTAAGAATGGTAAGAAAATAAATTATTATGGGTAGGAAATAAAGAAGTCTATATATCTAAAGTTTATCCTTTAATCACATTTTGTCCCACCCATTTTTGCCATGTACAATGAAATCTTTTAAATTGTTTTACGTCAGTTTTTCTTATAATCTTAAAAAGAATCAGTTGAACAAAAAAGGTATTTTTGTAACAACTTCGGGCCACCACTATGAACATGTGTAACTAAAGTAAAACATGGTAAAGGGGTTACGGGATTTTCAGTGGTGGGCTTAGGACGTGAGCCTGAGAGTTCTTAAGTCTGCACTTAAGCTTTTCTGTGTCCTCTCCAACCCTCAGGTCAGTGTGGCTGTGTCAATGCTCTTGCCTGCTGGGGCTTCTCTTTTTTCAACTTTTGCTTCTAATTTGCTGTGTTCTTGAGAATTGTGTGCAAAGTAATAGTAAATAGGATTTGAGTGATGGGCCAGCAGATGTCCTGGGCATAATATGCTTTATTGTATGAGTTTTGTAACATTAGTTTTGGCTGCTCAGAATTAAATTTTTTATTACTTCCAGGATTTTAGCAATGTTCCAGATTTTTAAGATAGTTGAGCTCTGAACAGCTGAAGTTTTGAATGATTATAATAGAATATATATAAACACACATGTGTTTTAATTATTATAATAATTTCCCCTGGAAAACTAAAAAAATATAAACCATATAAAAAAATCAGAATCACTCACAAGCCTATTACTCATCATATAACCACTATTAATTTTAGATAGTTTCCTTTTAGACTTTGAATTCATGTAAGTGTGTTTAATTTAAAAAGACCAAACAAAACTAAAGTTGTATTTGTAGTACATATATACAATTCTGTATCCTGCTTTTGGATGCTATTAAAGCCTCTTGGTAAACAAGTCTAAATGATTGCTCCATTGAAATATCAAAATTTGCTTAATCATTTCCTTAGTTTTTTAGATTTAGGATATTTCTAAAATTTTGCTATTAAGAAACTGCTGTGAGCATCTTTGTATAAAAACATAATGTACAGATCTTCAATATAATGATTTTCATATTTAATAGGTTTCCAGAAGGAACCTTTATTTATTATTTTTCTCCGCTCTTTAATTCCACGCCCCCTCTCCCACACCCAGCCCTGACCAGGGATGTTGCCATCTCCCCTTAAGAACTGGATCTCTGAAGGTGAGGCGTCTCTTCCCATGTACTCGCAGTGCGCACTTGGGGCCTGGCGCCCCAGGCACACTCAGCACACTCCGGCAGCCTGGCGCACCCGGGGGGCTTGGCGCACCCGGGGTATGGTCCATGCATGGCTCCACCTGGGGTGCGAACCCAGGACTTTCTGCGTGTAAAGTAGACGTGCTAACCACTACACTGTGGAGCCACCCCAGGAACTTTTATTTGACATTTCAGTATTAACTACATTCTAACAAGAACAATGAACATTTTGCCTCTTTTATTGACTAAAGAGAGAGAGGTAGCAATTAACAAAGCAAATAATAGATCAAAAAAAAAAAAGAAAAGAAAAGAAAAAAAGAATGCCCAGAAGGTTTTAAGATTCTCTGTGATTACAGTCTAGTTTCATGATTATTTCATCTAGATGGAAGAAGAGGTCGAAATGCACAGACTTCTTAATTATATGACCAATTTTAAAGGCTGTTGACAATTTACTCATCAAATGAAAATAGCACATTATTTAAGTTACGATGATTAACTCATAGAGAATGTCTACTCCTAGAAACAACCAAAGTAAACTAAACGTTGGTGTCTGGGGAGGAGTGGAAACAGCAGGAGATGGGGGAGCTTTGCTCCATCCTCCACTCTGGCCAAGGGTCCCTGCGTGTCTGAGGCACTAGGTTTGGGGGCGAAGAGCCTGGGGTTTAAGCAACGAAACCAAGTCCCCCAGTTCACGGCACACGTCCTCCTCATCAGCCATTTGCTTTAAGTGGATATCTCTTCCAGTTTGGCTTAGGTCCAAACTAGAAACCTGGAAACATGACATGTGGGGTTTAATGCTGCAATTAAAAGGAATTTATTAAAAAACAACAACCCAAAGATACTGTAATTGCAAATTTACTAGGCCATAGTTTAGTGAAACACAGCATGGGCTGTTGAATAACTGAACCACACTGGGCCAATTAAATTACTTAACAATAAACCTTTTGCTACAAGTAAAAAAGGATATCCTACGATCACAAACAATAGCCTGATGAGGGAGGAGCCAGGTGGTTTGGAGTTCAGAGGTCAAGGAGAACAGTACGGTTTAAATTTGGCTTCTCTGGATCAAATCTTCTCTGATCTCTGTAAAGTAAGGTGATTAATTTCTTTCTCATTTTGTGAGTCCTTATGTATTGCTGTTGGTTCCTTTTTTAATCCCTTCAGCTATATCTGGAGATAGTGGTAGTGATGAGAAATGATGTTAAAAGACCTGAATTCTACTCCTAGCTCTGTCACCACTACGACCACATTTGGAGTTATGACTTAAGGTTGAACTCACCACTTACTGGTTATATGACTGCAGGCAGTCATTTACCTTCTCTGTGCTCCAGTTTGCTCCTTTGTAAAAGAGATTATTAGACTATGGTAAGAAGTAAATAAAATAATGTACTTCGAATCCTTGGCAGGATGCCTGGCATATATTCTGATGGCAGCAGTGGCTACAATTGTGGTTGCTGTCATTATTATTAGCTTCCATGGGCTTTGGATTCCAAAAGTATTGTCCTTATTTCACAGAAGGGTAAGTGAGGCTCAAAGACATCTATGTCTTAGACAGGGATAAGGGGTAACAGGTAGCAGAGGAAAGACCAGAATCTAGATCGCCTTCCTTCTGCTGTTTCTCCCATATGGAATACTGTTTAAAGCAAGAACAACTAGAACTCTTCCCATCCACCCCCATCTCCACTTCTGCACATCAGGGAGCTGGCTTCAAGAAGGAGATAAAGAATTAAGGCCAGTGGAAGAGTTTTGGAGAAAAAATACTAAATCAAAAGATTTATTCTGCCCAATGTGAAACTTCAATTCCAGTGTTTTCTTCTTTTTTTCTTAAGGACATGGGGTGGAGAGGGCTTTGGATAAAACAGAAGAAATGCTCAAACTGCCTCTATTTACATGATCTACCAAATGCTTAGGGACTATAAGAACTTCCCAGAATCCTTTGTGGTACATTCCAGTTGTCCCCAAACCCCTGATGTATCATTTTTTTCTGTATGAATTTAGCTTCAGGGGGAGAGAGTTTTTATAAGAGGGAGAATTTCTCTATTTTTCCAACCTAAACAAGGAGAACCATGTTCAGAACTTTTATAACTATTAGACAAATACCTTGCCATGAGGCCAACCTGGAGACGGTAGAACACAGTTTACTCCACTCCACAATCCTTGCCCCCACCACTTCCCCCTTCTTTTCCTATTTCTGTTGGTTTTATTGTTGGAAGCTATAGCCTCCTTTTACAGAAAAAAGACTGGGAGAGAGAGAACAAGGTAAGAAAGCACTGGCTCAAATGTGTTCCCATTTCCACATCTCCCATATATGACATTCTAGACCTCCACCTGTAGCTAGCTCACCATTATAAAATATGGGAGACGGGGGAAGCATCTCATTGCTCTGAACCTGTTTCCTCTTCTGAAAATGGGTATATCCATCTAACAGTTGTAGTAAGAATTAAATGAGGCATACAAATAGAATTCTTAGTACAGTTAGTAGGTACTTCATAAATTATTAATAATAAAACAAAAGCAACTAATATTTATGATGTGCTGTGGAGTAAGTACTCTGTTAACAGTTTTATACATAGTCTCAGTTAATCCTCACATCTCTATGAAGTATTATGAACATCATCTTCATTTTACAGAAACTGAGGCACAGAGGTAGGTAACCTGCCCAGGGTCGCAAGGCAATTAACTGATTTAACCAAGGCAGTCCAACTAAATAAATGTTTGTTCCCTTCTCTCTCCCAACCCCTAGGACTTGCCACCAAAACACCTACATTTGATCTACTTATGTTTGAAGGAGGAGTGAGAATCACAATAATTTTTAGGTCAGGTGGCTTGGTATCTTTTCCTTCTCTTCAATTCTTGATTATATTAGGTCCATGTGGGTTTTTTGACTTTCTAGGACTTGCTAGGCTGTTAAAGGAATATGGATGCATTTTAAGCATTAATTATGAACAGAAATACATTTTGCCACAAAATGATATAAATATGGAGACTCAGAGGAAAACGAAATAAAGGAAAAAAAAAAAGATTTACCACATCAAGAAAGTTTCTGAAGCTGGGATAAAATTTTAGTTATGTGAAAAGATTTTTTTCCTTTTCTCTTTCAAAGTCACTTGTGATTGTTTTATCTGTCTACAACCAGGACTCACACTGTAAAGTATTAGGAAAGAGTACAATTCACAGTCTCAAATATGTGTCTTTCCCTCCTACAAAATGTTTCCTCTGAGGAACATTACTAGATCACAGCTGGTCAAAATGCTAAATCTTGATTGTCTGGATGCTGGCCAAAATCTACAGCTACAACTCGGTGGAATAAGAATACTTAAAAAGAAAGAAAAAAAAACTTTAAACAACATTTGATCTTCTTCTCTCTCTCCCTTGCAGCAAGCAATGACCTCATGGCAGTGAGGCCTCTACATGGAGGTGTTTAAGTTGGTTTACGGCCATTAGAAATGTTTGAAGCTCTAGGTACTACTCTGCGCCAATATCATGTCAACTGTGCTAAAAAGCAATAATAGTTTCTCACCTTCTTAAAGATTACTGCTTAAATAACGCAGAGCAAAGACAGGGCTGCAGGGAGTGCCAAAAGCAGGTTGCCAAGGCGAAGCTGAGGTAGAATTACGTCTTTTGGCAGCTAAGAAATTATGACATAAAGTTAGTTTTTTCAAAAAACAAACTCCATAAATTAGACTACTATCCTTTTTCAAGATCCAGCAAAGATTGGGATTTATCTTTCTCCTTTCTCTCTCAGATCAAGTAGAAGCACAGAGCCTCCTTTCGGGGAAAGCCAAATTTAACAGCTAGCTCTTATCTCCCAGGAGGGAGCCGGGGGTTAATAGCTTTAAGCATGCGGTCTCCCCGCCACAGGCAAGCAATCTAAAGACCTCTCACCATTACTAGATAAGTGAAAGTGCTTACTCTTTGCCCTGGATGTTAACAAAAATAAGAAACAAAATAAAAATAGAAACAATCTTAGGCCAAAAGCATAGACTGAAATCTGTGCCAATGGTCACTTTTCCCCTGGGCTCGGCTTGAAAGGTTTCCTGCCAAAGTCTGACTAAATAAAAACAGAGAGTTTAAAAAGGTATAAGTGAACAAGGGAGCCTTTAGATTTTATTTAAATTAAATACTGATGAATTTCTGAAAGACAAAGTTTCACAAGCAAAAGATAAAACAAGCAAGCTAAAGAAATCCATTTCTCCAGGCTATGTGATGTGAGGGCCTGGCCATCAGGCAGGCCTCCAGGGCGCTGAGCATCCAGACAATCAAGATTTAGCATTTCGACCAGCTTAGACAGAAGGGCCCCAGTGCTAGCCAGTGGACAGAAGCTGCGGGCCCACAGCAAGGAGGCTCATCTGGAGGCCTGCTTGGTCTCAAGAGACCAAGATCAGAGAATAAAGAATGATCCTCCAGGGAGACAAAGAGAGGTCTCAGAAGGAGTCAAGTCAACCACTTCACCCATAGGCTTTCACTTTAAGAAATTATTATCCAAATTAATCTGCTGACTATCACAGTCAGGTAACAAACACTGCAGAAACAGAAACAGATGCCAGGGAAGACACCTGGAGACCCCTTGGAGTGTCTGGTTAGCACCTAAGACATGGAAGTAATAAAATGTTTATGTTAAAAACTAGAAAAACAAAACAAAACTCTGCCTTTACCAGGGAAAGCAGAGGAATAGCAATCTCACACAGCCCAGCCCCAAAAAGAACTCAATGGGGAAATTAAAACCTCAGTCAGAGAACGCTTTCAGAATTTAAAAAGTTTACTTGCAAACAGAGCTAACGGAAGCTTAGACTCCAGAGGGAGAATCTGTGAAATTAAGTCTGTGAAAGACACTGCTGAAGCTGAACTACCACCACGTTTCTAATAAGCTCTGACATGAATCAAACCATGGGGCTTTAGTTATCTGTTATTTTAAAAGAAAAATGGATAGCTCTGCCACCATTTCAGAGATGCTGGAGGCCTTCAGAAGTGCATGAGTTACAGTTAGCCATCATTTAATCACTGCTTAGTAAGGGACTGTGGGAGTATAGGGACATCTTAGGAACCTTATCTTATGTAATCCCCTGAACCACTAAAAGAAGTGCAGTGTAAGATTGCATGTGTATTAACAGAATATAGTAACAAATTAAATGATTTCTTCTTTATTTGGATATATAATGAGTGTCTACTATGCACATGGCAATGTGCACTAGACTCTGGGGATACAATAATGATTGAGAAAAAAAAGCCATAGTTCCTGCTTTTGTGGAGCTTGCACTGCAGTGGGAGAGGACAGACATTTGTCACAAAATTACAGACAGAAACATAAAATGACAACCTCTGACACATGCTATGTGGAGAGAACATGGGCTGAGAGCTTATAACAAGACTGACCCAGAAAAGGCCAAGCTTCGAAGGGCTAGTAGAATTCTTCACCAGGTGAGAATGGATTAGTGGGTGAGAGCATCTTCCAGGCAAAAGGAATAGCATATGCCAAGACCCTATGTCATGAGAGAGAACAACGTGTGAGGACCCGAAAGGTCATCAAGTGAAGAGGGGCATGGTAGAAAACAAAGCTAGAGAGGAAGACAAGGTCTAGACCGTGCAGAAGCTCAAAGGCCATGTTTAGAGTTTTTCTCCTTATCTAAGTCATTAGGTGTTTTAGGCTAAGTGTGGGCCGGGGGGCCGGGGAAAAAGAGAGAGATTAATCAACTGATCAATTGATTTTTTTTTTTTTTTGGAAGGTGCACTCTGGCTGATGTTAGAGAAGAGAATGGAGGGGTCCTGAGCGGATGCTGGGGAACCATAGGCTGTTCAGTAGTTTAGGTGAGAGATGATGGAGGCCTGGGCCAGAATGGAAATGTCTAGATAGAGACAAATAGACATATTAGGGGAATCGGTAGGAGTCACTAAGGTTGGATATAGGGGGAAAAGGGAAAAGAGGAGCCAAAGATTATGTTTGGTTTCCTGGCCAGTGTAAAAGAATGAATGGAGATTTCCTTTGCTGAAAACAGCACTGAAAGGTTTATGGTGGTTAGAAACAGGACGAAACAAACGTGAGCACACAGAATGTATTGTGAAAACATCTAGAAGGCAACTGGAACAGAGATCTGTGCTGAAAATTTACACTTGTGCTTCATTTCAATGTGGGTGGTAATTAAAATGATGGTTGTCACCTCGGCATGAAGAATAAAATGAGAGAAAAGAGGGACTAGTACTGAGCCTCGAGGGGCTCCAGTTTTATGATGAGGTAAAAGAAGAGTCCACAAATGAGATAAGATGGAGTAGTCAGAGAGGAATGAAGAAAATGAGGAGAAGGTTGTAACAAAAGGATTCCTTTTCTGGAACCACAAGATGCTAAATGATCCCCTGTGTTAACATTTTAATCTTAACATAGTTATAAGGGAGGCTGTACTGAGTAACGGTTAAAGTAAAGGCCCTAAAACTGTTGTACCCGGGCTCAAATCTTAGCTCCTCCACTTGATGGCTGTGTCACCTTTAAGTTATTTTTAACGTTTGTGCCTCGGTTTCCTCATTTGTGAGATGACAGGATAAAGGGTGGTTGTAAGGATCAAATGAGTTAATTAAATAATAACATTCAAAATGCTCTGAAAGAGTACCTGGTTTGCAGTTAATAGTCACTTGATTTAGCTATAATGACATTACTTAGTATTAAACATTACTATCCACTAGCAGAAGAATCGTTGAACAAGTATCATATAAAATGATCTTTAACAACTCCAAGGTTAGATATTACACAGGAAGTGATATCTAAATTGAGCTTAAACTCAAAGGTCATACTGAAGCAGCCAGTGGTCATTTCTAATGCTGCAAACCCCTGTCAGCTTTTGATGGACAAAGACCATGTCCCTACAGCTTTATTGAAACTTAATACAGTGCTTTAGATCTAGAAAGATGCTTATCTGCTGATACTTAGCACATGCTTAAGAATCCCTCCTAAAAACACTGACTTTTTAGTACAGATTATATAAGTGGCTTTTCTGTTAATTCCTTCCTTCCATTCATTTAAGTATGCCCATCTCCAAAGCCAGTCCCAAGTCCTACCTCCTTCATTAAGTCTTCTTTAACCACGCCAATCTAAAGTGACCTTTATGAACTCTGAACAGATGTAGTACTTGTAATGATACCATCCAACCGATGCTTAATATAATCACTTGTATTTCCATACATATTCCAGTAGACATTATTGAAATCCACATTCACTGCCTGGCAGTCTGCTAGGCTATGGGAATAAAGAGGTCTATAAAATAATGTTTCTACTATTAAAGAGTACCCATTCTAGTAGTAGAGAAGACAGAGAGTTGATCAATAACTAGAACAGAAATGGTGCTTTGTATACAATATCCATTTTGCATATTATAATGGAGAAGGAAAACAGTAACCTTTTGGAGGACTCATCAGAGGAGGCTATATTTAATTGGTGCCTTGAAAGATAAGGGGGAATTAACCATATTGTGTGTCTGTATAGGGGTACAGAATAAGAAATGAAGGGAAGGATATTTAAGGGGGAATAAAATACAATATGTGTGCAGTCCAATTGTGGAGCTAAATCTTGTAAACACTGTATGGGAGGGACTGGTCTTCTATTTCTTGCAATCCACTCCTTCACTTTCTAAGTTAATGTAGTACAGAGCACATAGTAGATACCAAGTAAATATATTTGTTTTATGAATAAATGGATTTGATTAGTTGTACTCAAAGGGAATAATTTACGTTTTTTTTTTCTTTTGGCAATGTGTTAAGAAACGTTCAGTTAATGTTAAAAAAAGCAAAATAAGAATATTACAGGGTTACTTATAATGTGAAAGCAAAACTATCTAAAGACACAGTAAATCTAAATGAAGAAATATTATGCAGCCATTAAAAATGATGCTAAGATTTTAATGGCATTGGTAAAAGTCTTAGGATGTGACATACAAAAAAGCATTATAACAACTTCAAGAACTGTGCCGTCTCCCACTGCAGTCACTAGCTATGGGTTACTGAGTATCTGCAATGTGCATTTGAGATGTGCTGTACGTGTAAAACAGACCCTGGATTTAGAAAGCATAGTATAAAATCAGGAAAATAAAGTATTTTATTTTTTAATACAAACAGTAAAGTATTGATAACATGCTGATGATTTATTCTTTTACTGGATTTTATTGAGATTAAGTTAAAAAATTATTAAAATTAATTTACTTATTCTTTTTTACCTTTTTTCAATGTGGCTGCCAGAAAATTTATATTTACATATGTGGCTCAGATTATACTTCTATTGGAAAGCACTGGAATAGATGATATGATCTCAACTATGTAAGAAACACATAGAAAACTAACTTAACAGTGTTTTTTGTCCCTGGATTATGGTTTCCCTCTCTTATGCATATCTTTACCTCTTTCAGATTTTGTTCATTGGACATATATTATTTTATAATCCAAAGGAATGAAATAGAAATAAATAAGACACAAGTAAAAACAAAGAGAAAAAGATCTCAATTTGGTTACTGGAAGTTGACTTGGTTACTGGAAGTTGAGAAAAGAAGCCTAGGGATACCCCAATGACTTTCTGTCACTGATGGAGGGTTAGCGTACAAAGAATGTTGGCCAGCTGTTCTTCATCCTGACTAAGACAGAAAAAAAGCGGAAGTGGGTGTTAACCGCAGGAGGGGGCCTGTAAGTTAAATTTAGGGAAGAATTTCCTGAAGTGAGGGTGTTTAAACTCTGAAATGAGTTATGGAAGAAGCCTAGTCCCCCAAGGTCTTTTAAAATACTACAGATACCCATATGCCTTGTGTGTTCCTGTCTAGAGGCAGTGAGATGACTTGTCAAGGTTCCTTCTAAAATAACTATCTTAGAATAAGTAACTCCAATAAAACTTTCTTTTTCATTTATTTTTGACCAGGCTTCACTCTCCTATTAAGGATTCCAGTCTGCAAGAAGTACTCTGAAAAGCAATCCTATCTGATACAGCTACCTAAAGTAGTACTCTTGAGACTTCAAAGACAGTGTCATTTGATCTAAATTTAAAAACCAACATCAGCTAGACAACAAGTTTTTTAAGTCCCTCAGCGGTCACCTGCCAGAAATTAGTTCTGAATTCAGCATAAACATATGAGAGAGAAGGAAAGAGGATAGATTTGCTTTTTAAAAAGTGAGGCTTTAAAAAAATGTTAATGCTGTATACTGCCTCATTGTCAAAGGTGAATGGTTTGGCTTAAAAGCAAAACTATTGTATAGTTAGCCTCTGTAGACTGGCTCACTTGCTCTAGGTTTTCATCATCCTCAGTTTACTGGGGGGGAAAAACCCACATTTTCTTAAAATATGCCAAAGCTCTTACTAACTTACTTCTTTATTTAAAAAACCTTTTGAGTTTGATCTTATTTATAAAAAGGAATGAAGACTAGGTCAGCAGAAGCACTATCTAGAGATTTTAAGTTAGATGACCCTACATAAAGCCACGAGTTGCTTCTCCCAAAGTCATATCATTAAACAAATGCTAGATGGAATCTGCGGGTATATTCCAGCAAGCTGCAGAACAGCCAAGTATACTTATCCTTAAGTGTTCTGTTCTCACCAAGCTCACTGAAATTGATGCAGTCTCTATAAAAATGGCACCCTTCGTCCTAAAACATTAAATAAGTCAGTCCAAAATTGTTCTCCATCACTGTAACAGACTGTCCACTGAAGGTGGGTCTCAGGGTCTAAGTCCCACATGACAGCAAGAGTGAACAATGCATAGGAATCTTTTTGCAACTTGCATCCTTCGAAATATTTAATTTGCCTTATCTACTCATTTAGATTGTAAACTAAACAACTGTCAATTAGGCAAAGGCAGGGCAAATCTTACACTTTTGAATCTTCCTTCATCCCTTGAATAGTGCTATATGCAGAGGAGACACTTAATGAATTGTTAAATTAATAAATAATACTAAATAATACTTTGTATTGTCTTTTTTAGTTTATAAACCACCTGGACAGACATAATCTCATTTGCTTCATACGACGATGCTCGGGAAATAGGGCTGGTGCTATTAACTCCATTTAAAAAACAGACACTCAAAATGATTTATGAAACTTAAATGACAGAGCTGAAGTTGGAGTCTACACTTTCAGATTCCCTGATCCAGTGCTCCATCTGCTGTAACACACTCCCCTGCTGTTAGACAGTTTAAGCTTTATAGTTAGGAAAAATTAAGCTTAGAATAAAAAATCTCCATGTATAAAACAGGACAGATGGCTTTGAAATCCTGTTTTTATTGTCTTATTCTGAAAAAACAAAAACAAAAACAAAAACCTGAAATGAACAGAAGACAAACACGAGAGCAAACATATGTTTTAGGCCCACCCATGTGCTTCCTTTAGTTTCCCTGTTTCTTAACAAATGGAGTTTGAAACATAACCATTTTATTTCTTTTGGTCTTAAATTTCTTAAATTCTTCACACAGTTTCTGACTCTTAGTTTCCTACCTCTCTGAGGTAAATGGGGTAGGATACGCAATCAGGAATGTTTTCACCAGAACTGCTGCCTTGATTTTGCAGTGTATTTTCTAGTACTCTGGATCTGACTTCGATTTCCCTGTCGAAGGCAACAGATGTTGAATGATCTCTTACTAATAAGGGGTAGGTAGCAAGGTATGTAACAAGAAGATGGGACTAGGAGTCAGATAATGTGGTTTCTGGTCCCAGTTCCTTCACTTATTATTATGTGATCTTGACAAGTCACCCCACATTTCTAAGTCTCGGTTTTCTGATATGTAAATAGTGATCATTGTCTTTGCCCTGCCTCCCTCACAGAGTTGTTGCAAAGCTAAAATAAAAACATGGAAAATTTTGCAAATAAGAGACTTTTATTATTATCATTTTTAACTACAGGTGAGAGTTACCTAAGAAGGTAGGTACCCAAAAAAGGCAAACAGATTCATAGGGTACTTATCTCTCAGGCTGCAGAAGCGTTTTAAAAAGATGTGGGGAAAGTGAGAGGGAGATGGTGAATATTTTGTACTATTAAATGGCATGAGCCATTATTTAAAAATGTAACCAAGAACCATAGTCTGTATCCACGTGTAAGGAGATGACTAGATTTTAAAGAAAAAAACGAAATATCTATATAACAAAGAATGGATTTAATTCTTAGAACAGATAACTATGATTCATTTGTCCATTACATAATCATAATAGCTACTGTGTATTGAGTACTACTATGTGCCAGCAGTATGCTATGTATTTACATATTTAATATTTATGATTAAACTCTATTAGGTTGGCACTATTATCTCATTTTATACATGAATTTAAACTGACAGCTTAAACTTGCCTAAGGTCACAGAGACAGTAAGTGGTAGAGTTGGCATTCAAACCCATAGTCTTAAGATACTCCTTACGACTGGGCAACTGTTTCCTTTACACACACTGTCCTACAGCCCAATCTTCACATGTCCAAATCCTTCTTGTGCTCCAGGTCCACTCAAATGCTATCTCCATAGTAAAGGCTTATCCAATTCTCACCCACACCACTCGCACCAGGACATTATTTAGAACATTCCTCCGAATGAAGAACTATAAGAAAGGTAGGCGAGTTATTTAGAACATTCCTCTGAATGTTCATTTCTTATAGTTCTTCATAACTCGTCTACCTTTCTTATAGTTCTTCATACTTCCTGTCTTCTATTACATAGTTTGTTCCTATTCTGTTGTCTCAATTAGACTATAAGCTCCTTGAATGCGAGTTCAAGGAGCATATTCCTCCTTCTCTAATGCCAGGGATGGGACCCCAGGATGAGTAAGACATAGTACCCAGCCTCAAGCTGCTCAAAAGCCGAGTGGGTAAGACCTGGTGAGAGAAGTGAACCTAAGCTACTAAGGAAATACATGTTTATCTCTGTATTTGTCACTGTGCCTGTTGAATGAGTGAATATATGAGGTAGGACATGAGCTGGATCTTGAAGTGAGAGAACATTTGGATGTGGCAGAGGCAAGGGCAGGCTATTCAAGGTTTTGGGAGCTTGTCTGAGAAAAGAAGTGAGGTCGGAAATGAGTGTGGTACATCTGTTGAGACAGGGTGAGAGAGCAGTGGAGAGACATAATTGAGGCGTTGTCCCAAGACCTGGATGCCAGGGCCCCATCACATGGCCTGTTCACAGCAACCACAGCACAGAATCTCTTTAACTTAGTTCTACACTTATCATCTTACTGGCAGCCATCAAGCAGCAGCTTGTGTGTACATTCTTCTTTGACCATAGCATCAGCTGTGCATGTGCATGTCAATTTGAATACTGGACCACTTGTACTTAGTAGTCGAAGAAAGAAAAATGGGATGTTTAAGAGGCATGCCAGTGGCTTTTAACCAAAATATCCAAGAATACAATCTCTCGGCTAAAATTCTGCTTTTACAAATTGTGTTCCTTGGCGGTTACAACGGGGTTAGCAATCCTAGTATGAGAAAACGGGGACTTCTTTTGGAGAGCTGGCATGAAGCACTGAGGACTGTGCCCCACCTAACTGTGTTCATGAGGAAGAGGGATTAGTTGTAGGATTAATCAGGTAGATGCTTTTGAATTCTGTAACATGAAAGAAAAAAATCACTTCATTAAAGGAATTTTAATCACATTGTCTTTTCTTTAAAAACCAAAACAAACTGTCACATAACTTTGAAGCTTACCATAAGGAGGAATTCAGTGACTGCACTGATCCTCAGCCAATTTGAAATCCTCAATACCAAAAGAATATGCAGCAATCTGCTTCCACAGGGACCAGTCTGTGAATGGTAACAACCACACCAAAAATCGCAGTGTTTTCTTTTACAAAAGATGTAAGAGGCTCCCTTAGGAGCATGAGTTGTTTTACCCTCTGCCCTAAGGAGCACAGGCCTGGGAGGTAACTCCTCAGCCCATGGCTGCTCTCGGAAATTCTCAGATTTCCTCAAAGGCTAAAAGGGCTTGTTCTAACTTTGTTTAGATTTGTAACTTCCAGCCTGGCTTCCTGCAGTGGTCTTTACTTGGAATCACGATGTAGCGTTCACTTTTGTGGTACTTTGCATCTACCTCAGTAGCCCACTTTAAATTAGAGCACCATAAAGTGGTACCATATTATCCATTCAGTGTCAATATGCCTGGTTGGCACAGTTGGCACAGGCGGGTACTACATAAGTGTGTGAATTTGTGGCTTAACGGGTTCATTACATCAGAGACTTAGATTCTAGTTTTATTGCTAGAGGTTCATGGGTCAATCATTCTTGGAAAGTCATTTAATTTCTTGGTAACTTAGATAGGGGAGTTGCTAGAGATTATAGTGTTCTAAGAAGGGAAGGGCAGTCAGGTTGCAATCAGGAAGGATTTCTACGTAAGCATATTGGGTAAACTGTCTAAGAGAGTGCAAAAAAAAAAAAAAAAAAAAAAAAAAAAAAAAAAAAAAAAAAAAAAAAAAAAAAAGGGATCCAATCTCTAAAGTTCCACTAATTTGCTGTGATTTTGTTTCTCATTTTAAATACTTCCCCCCCCCCCCCCAATTTTGTATTTACAGTTTGGTATTCTTTTTTTTTTTTTTGAAAAGGGTTCCTAAATTCTATAAGCTCTAAGTACGACAAAATCTAGATTCTTTCTGTTCCTAAAGTAAGTTTGCACTCTAACCAAGGTGGTCTATTCTTTGTCAATACAGCTATTGTGCCTTTTCTAAAATTGTTTCCTCTGTATGAGGGGCTGGAGTGAGGATCATGGTAGGAGAGAAGGAAGAGGGGAAGCACATTCTAGACTGAACAATGAATGTGATGACCCTGAGTCAGGAAAGAACTTGTTCACGTAACTAAGAGGAGGCCAGCATTGTGTTCGTACATGAGAGTAGGGGGAGAGCAGTGTCAGATGCAGGAGAAGAAGCAGGGGCCAGGGAGGAGACCATGAAAAAGAGCTTGGATTTTATTCTACCACTGAAGATCAGGAGTGACTAAGATGGAGCTAACATTTTAAAAGGTCGCTCTGGCTACTGTGGAGAATGAACAAAAGTGAGAAAAAAGTGATACCAGGGAGATAAATTAGACTAATGCAGTGTCTGGGTAAGAGAAGGTGGTGGCTTAGACTGGGGTGCAGGTAGTGGAGATGGTAGGAAATGTTCAGATTTGATCTATATTTTGTGGGTAAAGATGACAGAGTTTGCTGATGAATTAGATTGGATCTAGTAAGAGTGAAGAAAAGAAGGGAATCAAGGATGATCTCCCGATTTGAGCAACTGGGTAGACAGGTCCATTTGCGGAGAGGAAGAGACTGATAGAAGGACAGTTAGCTATGCTGAGGCTGAGATGCCTGTGATATTCCAAGGGGAGGTGTCAAATAGGTTTTTGACTAAATAGAGTCTGCAGGAGAGGTTTACGCTGAAAATATAACTTTGAGAACCATAAACATATAGATGTTTTTCAAAACTAAGGGAATGGATGAGCTCATATGAGAAGAGAGCAGAGAGAGAAAAGAGAAAAGAACCTGAGATGGGACCACAGAGAACTCCATATTTAATGATCAAGTAAAGGAGGTATATGAAAAACAGACGGAGAAAGAGCAGCTGAAAGGAGAAAATCCATAGGAGGAAAGTAGTGTGGAAGCCAAGAAAGAATGTTTCAAGAAGGTGGGGATGGCCAGCAAGGCCAAATGCCACTTAGATGTAGAACAGAATAAGGACAGAAAAGTGACCTTTGAGTTTGGCAACATAAGAGTCCAACAGGTACCTACCTAGAAAAAAGGAATTTCAGTACAGTGATAGAAATGGAAATCGCACTGGAGTGAGTTAATGAGGAACTGAAAAAACAACGTAAATAGACCTATAAATATTGTAACAATAAAATCAGTAGTTAAAAATCTATACTTTACCCCTCAACAAAGAAAAAATACTAGGTTTGTGCTAACTTTTATTAGACCTTCAACATATTGATAATTCCTATCATAAATAAACTATTCCAGAGAATAGAAAAGGAGGGAAAGGTCCTCAGTTTATTTTATGAGGCTGTTATAACCTTGTAACCAAAATCACAAAAGGATTATATGAGAAAGAAAAATTACAGGTTAGTCTCATCTCTGTTCACAGATGTAGATACTCTTAAAACATTAGCAAATCAAATCTAATAATTCAGGAGAAAATAATACATCATGACTAAGTAGAGTTTATCCCAGGAAGAAAAGATGATTTAACATTAGAAAATGTATTGATATTTATTAGCACATTAATACAGTAAAGGAGAGCAAATATAGTATTATCTTAATAGCTGCAGAAAAAGCATTTGATAAAATTCAAATCCACACATTCATGATTAAAAACAACTCTTAGTAACCTGGGAATAGAAAGAAACTTCCTTTTGCTAAATAGAATATCTATTTAAACTTGCAACAGATATAATATTTAATGGTGAAAAGTCAGAAGCATTCTCTTTAAAGTCAGGAATAAGACAAAGATATAATAAAACATAAGACAAGAAAAAATAATAAAAGTTGTAAAAACAGAAAGGAAGAAACAACATCATTATTCACACACACACACACACACACACACACACACACACAAAGAGTGTATACACAGAAAATCCAAGAGAATCTAAGGCAAACTATTACACTTAATGTTAGCAATGTTGCTGGATACACTCTCAAAATACAAAAATCAGTGGTGTTCATGTATAATAGCCACAAAAAAGTTAGATGTTGTAATAAAAAATTTATAACAGCAACCAAATGGTAAGCTACCTAGGACTAAGTATTTAATAAAAAGATTTGTAAGACTTTTAAGAAGAAAATTTAAAAACTTTACTCGGTTATGTTAAAAAAACAAAGAAAACATATAAAGAAATACCATGTTCATTGTTAAGACTCAATGTCATAAAGCTGTCAAATCAGTCAAATATAATTCATAAGTCAAGAAAAGCCAAAGGATTTTGTAAAAGAACCATAAGTAGGAACTTCATCCTGCCAGATACCAAGAAAGTCTGGGTACATTTCTTTTCCCTTGCTGTGAAGGAACCTGATTTAGGAGTCGCACTCTTGGCCTCTCTCCATCCTCTCTCTCACTTGCTCTTAGAAGAAGAGCATCTTTTCTGATTGGTGAATTTAGAGAGAAAAATAAAACCTGAGTATTTTTAGGCTTGGCCCCATCTGGGTTCCTGCAGGAGTCACGTGACTGCTCTTTGCAGTGTAGTTAAGGGCTTGCCTCTGTGGGTAAAACCTAGGGTTCCCCAGTTCGCACTGTGATTGTGAAGGTAAATTTAATTTTGAGAAAGAAGGTCTTTGCAATCCTTTCTTGTTATAGATCTAAAGCCACATTATCCAAGTGGCTTTATTAATAATAAAACTGACATTTTGATTTCTATTAGTCTATCCCTTGTATCTTCTCTCTCAAATTGTTCCAAATGTCAAGGAGAAGAGGGAAGCTATCTATTGGGCATCCTCAAACCTCAACAAGACTTAAAGAAATTACATCTTGTAACAATTAAAAATGTGGGACTAGCCTATGAATAGACAAAACAATGAAGCGGAACAGGGAGCCTGGAAACAGATTCATCTATTTATGTGAACCTGGTAAGTGAAAGAGGTGGCATTATCAAACAGCAGACAAAGGACAGACTCTTCAATAAATGACACTGGGATTTAGGGATTAATCAAGTAGTGTTGTAGGTTGCCTCTTTTTAAAACTATTTTTAGGTTATTTACCACTTCGGTTATAAAACTTTTCATGAATTATCTACTTGTTTCCATCTAGATCGCAAATCCCTTGAAGGTAGGGCTTGAATCTCATACCTCTTGTTACCCTTCAGATTTTATGCAGAGATGATGCTAAATAAATGTCTGCTTGCTTCCTCTTTGTCCACCTCTTCCTTCTTCATCTTCTTTATTTTTTTAATTAAAACTCAATTTGTATGCCTCATTCCTCAGGGCATAGAGGTCCATATCACCACTAAGCTTTTATAATCATTTTGATAGTCTGACTAGACTTCTTTAAACATTTGTGTATTTGTTTAACAAGAGTCCTATCTAAAATCAAACATCTGGAACTTGCATTTTGAAGACCATATGAGACAAGAATAAAAAAAAGGTCAAAGTAAAGGTCAATCATATATGTTGTTTTCTTATTATCTTCAAGACCAACCTCATGGCACAGAAGAAAATGAAATCAATTTTGTACCTTCATCCCCAAAAATAGTTTCTCTGTCTAACATCGCATTTCAATCTCACCACAAACTAGTGAGATGAGCAGGGCAGGGTTTATGGATGAGGAAATTATGTTTCAGAAAGGCTGGACTTTAAGTTCACACAGCAGGTTAGACAAAGGCCTGGGATCAAAAACCAGTGTTCTTTAGAAGAAACTATGCTGCTCCCAGTTGTCTAACTTTCTGGAAGAGTTTGAGGAGAACAGGTATTAAATCTTCTTTGAATGTTTGGTAGAATTCACTGGTGAAGCCATCTGGTCCTGGACTTTTACTTTTTGGTAGTTTTTTTGATGATTGTTTCAATTTCCATACTGCAGATAGGTCTATTTAGATTTTCCAGTTCTTCTTGATTCAGTCTAGGAAGGCTGTATTTTTCTAAGTACTGGTCCATTTCTTCTAGGTTATTAAATTTGGTATCATATACTTTTTCATAGTATTCTTGTATGATCCTTTGTATTTCTGTGGTGTCTGTCATAACTTCCCCTCTTTCATCCCTGATTTTGTTTATTTGTGTCCTTTTTTTTTTTCTTTAGTGAGTCTAGCCAGGGGTTTGTCAATTTTATTAACCTTTTCAGAAAACCAGCTCTTTGTTGCATTTATTCTTTCTATTGTTTTTTGTTTGTTTGTTTTCAATTTCATTGATTTCTGCTCTAATTTTGATTATTTCTTTCCTCCTGCTGACTTTAGGCTTCATTTGTTCTTCCTTTTCTAGTTTTTTAAGATGAAGCGTAACTTTCTGAAGGCTTGATTTCCATTCACATGATTTTGTAAGTTACTGCCCATCATTCAAGGATTCAAACTTCAAGAATTACTACATGGCTAGAGTCAACAGCTTTCTATTTACTTAAGTTAAGTGAATCAATCTAATGTTTTCTTTGCATCACACTTTCCCTCTCCTCTTCTCTTTTTAAAAGGGTCATGTCTATCCTGACAAAGTACTTTTAAACAGCAGCTTGCCCTCGTGGTACAATAGGCATTGACATTAAATACAAGAAACATTCTGGTAGTATATGCCTCCTGTTCTCAAGACTAGGTCATGACAACTTGACCTATGCCTTGTCTGCTTTCTTCCTTTAACTTTCAAAGCCACTGATCCTCATGCTCATTCAATAGTTATATCCTTCGCTTGTTCTTTAAAAAAGTCTTAGGGATTCCATTTTTCCCTTTTATAAATCACACTGGCTGCCCTTCGGTTTCTGCCTTAGCAATGTACTCAAGGATTGCTTGCCCAGCCAATATCCCCTCAAACCCTATCCCCTCTCGAGAGTGCTCCTTAGCCAGACTAGCCAGACTGGTGTTTAGACCTACGAAAGTACGATGGCTGCTTTTCCTTTTCTTCCGATATCTTAAAAGAAAATCTAGAGGGGAGCTGTGAAGCAATGTGAAAGTCAGGAAAGTTTCTCAGGATTATTATTCACATTACAGTTTCTGAGTAGCAGAAATAAAGGTACTCACCACCTGACCAGTAGTCCATGCTCCATAAAGTTTTTCAGGTTGGGAAGGGTTTGCCTCAAGTCTGGAGTCCCAAGTCCATGTTGATATCTTAGCTGTAAAGGTAGAAAAGTAGAATTAAAATAAATTCTGGCAAGTGCTCGGCAGTGCTTCAAAAACATGATCCACTAAACGTTTTTTTTTTTGTTTGTTTTGTTTTGTTTTATTTTTGAACTCTAATAGAGGAAATGTGAATGTATGATCCCAATGTCATCAAACCACACTTTTTGGGATGGTATTCAAAGGCAGCCTCTTCATGTTCTGCTTTCTTGCCTCCTAAGTTGGAGAAGACTAAGAAAGACTGTGGAATTTGGATATTTAAAAGACACCTGTAGGATCTGCTAACATCAATTCCAGGGACATATACCATAAAACCAATACTTGATTTTAGATACTGAAGGCTAGTATTCCATACTCCAAGCACATTCAGCCCTTCTTTCACTGACCCTTCCCTTTGTATAATCAAGGGTAAGGGTCATGTTGTATTTACTGATTCCTAACAGTGTCTCACATAGTGCTAGTGCTCAGTCAATGTTTATTAAACAAATAAATAGCAAGCCACTTTTGACAGGGGGTGTGCTCTATATTTTTCTTGTATCTCTAACTTCCTTCTTTGTCCAGAACCAGAGAACAGAGCTGTAGAGGGAGTATAAGGAAATTATGGCCTGGGGACTAGATCTGCTCTTAGTTTTACTGATTTCTGCTAGAGGCTGATTTTCTAAAATTCAGTATCCTTCTAAGTTCCTTGGGTAACTTGCTAAATGGTTTTCACCTGTTTGTTCCTTGCCTCTTTTCAGTCTGTCTCTGGATAGTATTTGCTTCTTTAACTGACCATAATAGAGATCTGAGGTAGGTACATGTGCATAGTCACACACATGCTCACACTCATAATATCAAATACATAGCATGTGTATAACATAGCCCTGTAGAAATGTGTTTTTTAAATGATATAATATACATGAATAAGGTACTCTGTAAACTGTATACTGGTGTACAAATATGAAGGGTCACCGGATTTGCTGTTTTACTTTTCTAGCACCTAAATTTAAAAGCGACTAAGTCAAACTTTTAAATATTTTCCTCTCTTAAAAAATAAAACCGCTACCAACACAAAAAAATTAAAGTTTTCTTTTGTTTCTATCTAGTACTCAGTTGACTTTTCACTTAAGTATGAGTGAGTGACACTTAACAGAGAAGTTCACTCTCACTACAATGAGCTTTTTAAGAAAAATCCCCAAACCTAATCAGATCTCTCGAATACTCACATAAAGTAAGGAGGCATCTTGAATATTATTTAAGCCGATCCTTTCCTTTTGCAGATGGGGAAACTGAAGCCCAGAGAGGGGAAGTAAATTCTCCAAGACCATATGTTTCAATGGCAAAGATATTATTAGCCAGAGCCTCCTTTTCACAACCATACTATTCCACCATCTACCCCAAAGTGAGAGGAAAATTGGTAAAAACACTTGAGAAGACAAAGGGAAAATATTCTCTATTTTTCCCCCTCAAAGCTAGCTTGGTGACCTAAATCACCTCCTGAGATTTGCTGACCTTGAATTATAAGATCTACTCTATATTGAATGACATCATTTCTTATGTTAATATAAAAGCATTTTTCCCATACACTGATAAAAGCAAAATGGCTGATATCCCAATACGACATTCCTGAATTCATTGTTTCAATAAAAAAGTGAAATTGTTTACACATGGCATGGAAATTTCACCTGTGATTCATACTGAAAAATATTAAATAGAAAAAAAAAACCTTACTGAAATAACACTAAGCTATGTGTCCCTGAGCCAGTACATAGTCAGTTGGCTGTCGGAGGCTCCACAATGGAAGGTGGGTGTTGAATTCTTTTCAGAGACCACAATGAAAATTTGTCTGCAAGTTTGATTTCAACCAAAAAAGGAAAATGTGGGCATTTCAAGCCTCTACCCAGGTCTTAACTCTTCATTTGCTGCTCAGTACTATTACTATTATTTTTTTTTTTATCATAGAATCTTAGGATATTATAGCTTAAAGAAATCCTGGAGATCATCTTTTCCAACCTCTTTCCTTTCACAAATGAAAAAACTAAGACTCGATAAAGCAAGTGTCCTGCCCAGGTCACAGAACTAATAAGGGACAAAGCCAAGGCTGGAACCTCGCAATAACAACTCTGTATTCTTTCTACCATGTCACTTTTTAATAAAATAAAGTACATGTACTGTTTAATAAGTCTAAACTACTGTTAAGTCTTACAATGAAAAAGCAACAGCTCTTTGCTCTTCAGTTACAACCACTTGTAGCTGTTTCTTTTTTACCTTCATATTTCTAAAATGCTTATATTAATGTGTTATTCTCTGCCTCCTACTTTTAGACATCATCTACCATGTTCCAACTATTAAAAATGAGAAGTTAACTCTCTTATATTACTCTTCTCTTACACAAACATTTTATCCCTTCACTCATACACTACCTACTTTCTATTAAGGGATATGAGGATTTAACTCTCTGTCCTCCCAAATATACTTCTCCTCCTCATCCTCTTAAGATATTCATGTTTTTTGTTAAATCAATATTTAGTGTTTACCTTATTATATCTACTAAAATACTGTTTACCACTGAGCCATATAACACACTATTTCTTAAAACTGAGTCTAGATACATGCAAATAGAATTTGAAATCCCTAGAATTCTCCTCTTATTCTGATTCTACCTCTTCGGCTATTTGTTCATTTGTAAAAGAATCGCTCCTCTCTCTGAGAAGTTTGTTCTAATACTGCTTGTGGCTATCACTCTTGGCTGTCTACCCAAATATTTCCACTTCTTTGCTTATAAAGGTGAGTATATCCACATTCTTACAGTAACCGTATCATTCTGTCAGCTTGGACCTCTACCCATACTCCAAAGAGAGGATCTCAATATTCCTAAGCCAATCAAAGAGGTTTCTCTCTTCTCCTACCCATTGATTGTTTTAGGAATGACACTGATTCTCTCCTGGCTAATAATATGTAAAAGAAAGCCTGCTATGTGGCTTTTGGAAAAGGTGTCCCCAGAAATAAAAAGAACTGATGGCAGGAAGTATTTCTCTTCTTTGCCGTATGCCGTTGTGACTAAAAGAAAAGCCTAAACTGCTCTAGCCAATGTGGACTCCTAGAGGAATTCATTGTGTCCAATACAGTGGCATAGAAAGCTCTCCGGTCATCAGTTTTTGTTTGTTTTTCTTGAAGCGCTAATTGACATTTTTTTCCCACTTGTTGAATACCTATCTTGTTGATAGTACTACTTGTTGAGTACCTGTGTACCTATCACTAGGTCCTCCTCCAACTAGGACAAAACCTTAAAATCTTTCTCAATTTGATTAAATATACCAGATAACCTATCAAGTCCATTTCCCCCCTTGAAGATATATTTCCTGAAGTATCCCTCTCTCTGCTCCAATCTGAACTGGCTACTCTCTAGGCCTGCCTCATTGTTATCTTCCTAGAAATTTCCTTCACCATCATCCTGGACATTTTGTTTACTTCTTTTCTGTGTTGAAGTTGTTTTTTCCTAGATCTCATGACTTCTTTCTTGATTTACTGCCTCATCTTGGTGGACCACATAATAGCTCTCTCGGAAGAGAATAGGAGGTATCTTTTTTGACATCTTGAATATTTAAAAATACCTTTATTCCATCTTCACATCTGAATGATAGCTTGCCTGGGTATAGAAGTCAAGGCTGAGAATATTTTTCCTTTTGAATTTCTTAAAGTGTTGTTTCACTGTCATTTTGTTTTGCATATGGCAATTGAGAAATCTGATAATGTTCCAATTCCTGATCCTTTGTATGTGAGCTGTTTCTTTTCTGAAAGTTTTTAGGATTTTATTCTTGAACCCCACTTTTCTGAAATTTCACAGTGATAAGCCTTATTTGGATCCTTTTTCATTGATTGTGTTGGTCACTTAATGAACTTTTTCAATATGAAAACTTTATCCCTTAATTCTGATTATGTTATTGCATGATGATGATGATGATCATGATCATGATTTTGTCTCATCCTTCATTTTCTGTTACTTCTGGGTTTCTTTTTTTTTCATTTTAGACTTTAAAAATGTATATATTAGAGGCTTTCCTTTAATGTCTAGTCATCTTTAGTTGTCAGTTCATCTTTTCAAATAAGACTTTAAAAAGTTGATCAGATAGTCTTTGCGCTGGGGAATTTTTTAGAATGAGTAGATAGAAGCCTAGCTCCTTCTGTAGAGGACATGTCAGTCCCAATAGCTATCATTGCAGGAACTATTTTTTTCCAGAGGGAGTCCTCCAGTTTTCTGCTTAGAAGTATAATCTGGATCCCATTTGGGAAGTTAAGTAGAAAAAAGCAGTTGGGGAATTCAGTCTTAGTGTGTTGGATTTTTACTGAATCCCCTTATTTTCAGTAAGGTATCTTCCTTCTTGCCCCATTACACTGGGCAGTTGAGAGTTCAGAGCTTATTGGGTTCAATTTTTTTCAGAAAGTAAACCTCCAGTATCCCACTGGCGATGTGCAGAGGTAGCTGCTTGGCTATTCAGGGTGGGAAAAATGATGAAGAGTCTTATTTTTCTTTTTACAGACTTTCAACTAATCCTCCTATTTTTTAGACCTATTCCTTACCCCTACATTCTACGAGGTACTTGGTACTTCCAAATTCTAAGTACATCTAGAATTCTATGTCTTGCATTACATTGCTTCTTGAAGACTTTAGGTTTCACTTTATTCTGCCAACTCAGTTTAACACTCATTTATTTGCTTGTGATTTTCTAAAATTCTGTCAACTCTATCACCTGCTCTTGTTTCTTCTATTCTTTTCATGCTTGTGAGTTTACAAATTTTATTTTATCTTTATCAGTAACATTTCATTAGGGAGTGGACATAAATGAGTATATCCAATTTGTTTATTATTAAGTTCCCTATATATAACAGCTATTCAATATTGGCAAACAATCTTCCTTACAGCCTTTTACATAGTACCACTCTGGCAGAGAGCCATCTTTCTTGTCTCCAAGTCTCTCTCTAGGCATCCTACATCTGGTTATAGTCTACTCTTTCTCAAAGAACCAACACAAGTTCCATTTCTTGTAGGAAGCTCTCTCTGATATTCCAGGATAAGGGGAAATTTTACTCCTCTCTCCTAATCCTACACTACCTTTCTATTTACTGTCTTTGAAAAGCCTTAACTAAATGAATAGGTACTTCATAAATATTTAATAATTTTAATTAATGCACTATGGCGTGGGGGACTGAGAGGCATCATGGCATATTAGAATGAGCCTAGATACAAAAGATCTCAGTTTGAATATTAGTGCTGTCCTTACTAGTTGCTTGACTTTGGGTAAGTCACTTCACTCCTTTAGGGTTTCAGTTTCCTTGACTGTAAATGGAGATGTTATCTTCCATTTAAATAAGATAAAAGTATACAGAGTACCCAAAACAATATCTGGGACATAGTAAGTGCTTGATAAACTATCCTATTATCATTAAAATACATACATATTCTCTCTACATTGTCATTATTACAGCATCTATCACTAGGCTAGGCATAAAACTAGTGCTCAATAATGGCTTATCACTTAACTTAGAATGAGAACCAGAGAAGGAAAAAAAAGAGTTTAAATTGAAGGGAAAAAATCTTAAGTACACTGTTCGCATTTTTAAATTTTTTTTTTTTTTTTTTTACTAATTTACTAAGCTTCTGACTGAAAAAACTCCAGAGAGGCAGCAATAAACCTATATACATGTAATATCTTTAAAATAATTAAATAATGAGATGGAAAACTGATAACATGATGTCGGTGGTCAGGAGACCTGGGGGATAGACCTAGCTCTGCCGTATGGCCATGAGCAAGCCCCTTCCCTGCTTAGGCTACGAATACAATTTTAAAACTTTTTTTTTTGGTAGCCCTGAAATCCTTTGTTCAGATGAAATATTATGTATAAGTCGAAAATACAAAACAAATAGGGGTCTACTCTAATTGTAGGAAGTGGTGGTGGAGTCAGAGCCCATGCAGGCATTCCCATCTTGCAGTTTAAACTTCCCTGGACTATATCATCTCTAAGGGCCTTTCAAATTCCTATGACTCCATTTTAAATGCTCTAAAAATTACAGGTTTGAACCATGCATCTTGGGATTTTGATATAAAAATATGGTTAAGGTAGTGCACATTCACAATGTGAGCACGGAAGAAACATTATTAGCCCATTCAACCCCATTTCTGGTTTTGCCCACTTCTGATGTCAGAGTCAAACTTGGCTACAAGTCCAATCTTTACATATTCCCTTGAGGGGTAGCTTTGATGGAAGAGTCTACAGAAGATATCTCTCTGGACACCTCGGGGGAATTGTATAAAAATAGAAAAGGTAGGATGGGTTTTTTTATACTATACTATGTAAGGTAGGGCTGACCCACTATTAAAATGTAAATACTTCAGGAGAGGAATAAATCTAAAATTCATTAAGCAATTCTTTAACACGTTAACTCCCTACTAAGATGTTAGTAAAAATAGGAAGGAAAGAAAGAACAACGTCAAGGAGGAAAGACAAGGATAAAGAAAAGGGAGAAAGAATTATATTTACTAAGTTCCTACATAAGTTCCTAGGCATTCATTCAAAAAAATTTAGTGTCCACTAGGCTAGGCACTATGAATCAGTTCTGTCTTTGGAATGACAGACTTGGACTCATAGTCTGTTCTCACCATTTATTGTGTGTAAACTTGAGCAAGTTACATAACCAATCTGTGTATTGTCTATAAAACAGGACCAACAATATTTGTCTCATAAGATTGTTTTAAGAGTTCAATTAGAATTTTTATTAAGAATGGAAACTCATGAAGCCTGACTTTTAGAGGGTATTCATGAAAACTGTTGAAAGCCTAGAGCACTAAGCTCAAGAGTTGAGACTTTATCTTCCTGGTTGGCTGTAAGAATCAACTACAGGGTTTTCAGTTAGGAGAATGAATGAGATAAACATCTCCAGAAGCAACTGTGAAGGATAAGTTAAAAGACTGAAGTATTCCTTTCTTTACGAAATCTTACTGCACATTCCATCAAAACCTGCCCTCACCAACTCTTTTAATACCACACTTCCCTAAACGCAGCTTTGTGCTCTCACTTCTGATTGGGGAAGGCAAATGCCAAGAAACCCAGGCAAAAAAAATATTGCTTTGGGTCTAACTGCCTCAAATTAGACTCTGAAATAAACACCTTTTGTAACAACTTCCTACTGCACTACCACCCAAAGAGTCTAAGCAGTTTTTAAGTGGCATTTTGGTTTCAATTAGCTTGAATTTCAGCTTTACTCTGATTGGCTTAGAACTCCAGGGGAGCAATTAAATTTTTGTACAACTCTATAGTAGGGTACTAAGTGAAAATGACACAGATGATAAATTAGATGGGAAATGGGGAGAAGTAATGTTCAGTGGCTTCCCTGGAAAAATGAACAAATGCTATTGTTTACCAGCAAAAGAAAATTCCTATATTAATCAGAAAGATCTGGCTTTACAGATACTGGTACAAGCGTAAAAAAAAAAAAAAAAAAAAAAAAAAAAAAAAAAAAAAAAAAAAAAAAAAAAAAAAAAAAAAAAAAAAGAAAAAAGAAAAGAAAAAGAAAAAAAAAAAGAAAACAAGAATACAGCTAAACTGCAAAAAAAAAAAAAAAGAAAAAAGAAAACAAGAATACAGCTAAACAGCAAAAAAAAAAAACCAAAAAACTATAGCCATGTTAATTACATGAACTATCTTCTTTTTGTTTTCATATTTACGTATGAAAACGCAGTATTTTTCCAAAGCCCATGTTGGTTTTACCCCAAATCACTATACATTCACTGTGAGTTTCACCATATAAGATCAACTATGATGTTAGAGCTCCTGTAGTTAAAATCTGTGAGTTCAGCTAGATAAATGGTGCTCCATTGACTAGGTAAGACTGCCTGCAACTGTGGAGATCATATTTAAAAATAAAGTATGATTGTACTTTTGAAGAATAAATGCTGAGTTCTTATACTCAGTGAGCATCCTCCTTTTGAGCTAAGAGGCCTAATTTAATATCAAAGTGCTCAATTTTATTTTTATTTTATAAACACATAATTTTTCCAGGCCAAGAAAGACTCTGGGGGTTCAAGAATCATTTTGTCATTTAGATTTTGGCAGAAGAAATTCAGTTTAGACAACACACATACATGTACACACACACACACACAGACACACACACATACACCCTTCCAAACTATATTCATCTACACAAGGCCACTTATTGCGTGGCTTATTAGTTCCATATGGGGCTTGAGCTAAGCTGCATGATATGTTTGATACAAACCGTCTGTTACCGTGAGGGAATGTGGATTAATACAATGCTTCAATAAAGGTTACTAAAAGATCAACACTTTCGTGATGGGATTACAATGAATTTGACTACAAAGAAAACTAGTCTAGAGGAACTCAAAAAATAAGAAATTAAGAATGCACATATGCATAAAAGACTTAAATTTACAGTTTGGCTTATGTATTCAAAAATCTGTAGGAGTATTTATCAACATTTAAATTCATTTTTAAACACTAAGGTTCCGCTGACATAAAAAGAACTAGATTAAGAGCTCAAAAAAAGGGCACCACCACGTCCAAAACAAAATCTGCCTTCCTAGAAGAAAATACAACTCTTTCAAAGATGTGGAAAAGCTATTTAAAGAATATTTAATATGAACAATAATATTGTTTCTTACAGTGAGTCAATGCAATATATACCTCTAAGGAAAAGTATAAAAACCTGATTATGGGCCTTTGGTTGCAAGAACAACCTAAGTACTTTTCCATCTCCATATGTAAACCATGCCAGTTCTTTTCCAAAATAGATATGATATAATCTAAACACTGGACACAGCTGAGGTCTGCCATTTTAAAGTCTGAAAAGCTTAAAAGTCAAGTCTAAAAGCTCTTAAGTCTAAGAAATGGAGGTTTCTTCCATGCCTCCTCCCAATCATACCATCAACTAATTCTTAGAATCATGGGATTCATGTTAGAGCTGAATGGCACCTTTGAAAGGACCAGCCCATCTGCTTCATTTACATTGTAAGGTAAGTGAGAGGTTAAGTGGCCTAAGGTTGAGCCCAGGGATCAGAATCTAAGTTTGCTGAGTTCTAACCATAGGCTCTTTATGTCACACTTTGTATTCATGAGGCACAGGTTATATCTGAGTCAAACTTATCATTATAAAATCTGTTGTATTAAAAACACTTTCATTAAGATGGTCCTTCGCTTCAGAATCTTATGTTTGCCAGAAAACAACCTGAAGCACTAATAAACTTATGCAACTCTGGGGTCATCCTAATCCATAAAGTCTGGTCTCTATCACTGCCAATTTTTGTGAGTTGCTAGAGAGGGTCAGCAAAGCATATTGCAAATGGACAAGTAAAGCAGAACTGGAAATTTGTCATACCTTTGACAACAACTGCAATCAGCTTTCAATAATGATCGTCAAAGAAAGATTATGTTCTCTAGAGGCTAAAGGCTATGTGAGTGGACAAACGTTTCAGAGCAGATATTCATGCTGTCAGGTCCAGCAGGCTCAACTTTGGCTCCCAGCCCTCATGTTAATAGTCCTGTGCACCCTGATTTAACCTAAACTACCTTGTACTAATCTTTGACCCAGTGCGGATTCTGATTCCCTTGGTAGCTAAACTTTCCTCTCTAAACTGATCAAACTCAGTACTTCTGTTTCTAATTCACTGACTTTGATGCAATCTTGATGTAAAGAACTATATCAGATCATGAAGATCACAGTCCAATAGGTCAGAGACAGTTTTCTAGAAAGTTTTATAAATGAAGTCATAGAATATTTAGCCTTCTGTATCTTCCTTCTTTCATTTATATTTTTGAGACTCATCCATGTCGTTGCATGTATGAGTAGTTCACTCTTTTTCATTGTTGAGTAGTATTCTACTGTAAGGATATATTACAATTGCTTATCTATATGCCAGTTAATACATTTGAGTTGTTTCAAGTTTTGGCTCTTATGAATTAAGGTGCAATAAACATTTGGTTATATAGCACAAGTTTTTGTTTGGAGTTGTATTTTTATTCCTCTTGGACCAATTCCTAAGAGTGGAATTTCTGGATTGAATAGTAGACATGTTTAACTTTATTTTTTAAATGCTAAACTGTTTCCAAAGTGGATATGCAATTTTACATTCCCACCAGCACTGTGTATTTCAGTTGCTCTGTATCATCATCAGGACTTGATATTCTCAGTCTTAAAAATTTTAGTCATTCTAATAAGTATGTAGTATTATCTCATTACAGCTTTAGTTTGCATTTCCCTAATGACTAATAAAATTGCGTACCTTTTCATATGCTTTTTTTTTTGCCACCTGTATCTCTTCTCCAGGCCCCCCTACCGTTTCTGTGAGCTGCCTCTGATGAATACCCAATACATCTGATTAATCTTAATACCCTCTAATTATAAACTGTCTAATTAATACCATTTCTGCTTAATCTAGCTAAAGTAAATTCTGTTTATTGAACAACACAATTCTATTTGTAATGAGGAGCCACAAAGAGTTCTTATGTGTATAAAAGACAAAAATGAAAAGCTTATTATAAATGCAGGGATTCTTTCATAGAAATTCAAGTAAATCTAAGTATTAGAGTTTTAATGGAATGAAAATACACTTAAGTCTGTTCTGATATATTTGATTACACGAGGAATACAGAAGCTCATTCTGTCATTGTCCCAGGAATGTACAATGACCACAAATACTTGACATGATCGTTGGAAAAAATTATTTAATTAAATTTGACAAATAATTACTGGATAGTTTGTGTTTGTGGTGGTAATGGTGGTGGTGGTGATAATGGTGCAAATGTAGATATGTATATGGCATTGTTTATAATAGAGAAAATTTGGAAATAATTTGAATATATGCTAGATCTTTAGCTAGGTTCTATGGTTGTGTTAATGATAACAAAAATAATGTTACAGCTGCTACTATGTTTACTGAGTAGTTAAATTATGTGCCAGGCATTATGCTAAACACTTAATGTTATATTATTTCATTCAGTCCTCACTATAACTCTTTATGATTGAAAAAACTGAGACTTAGTGATAGAGCTAATAAATGGTAGAACTTGAATGTGCCAGGAATGGAACCTGACTGTTTGTCATTTCACTCAATCTTCATAATAATCCTATAAGGTAGGTTGTATAATTCTCACTCTGCACATGACGAAGTTTAAAAGTTTAAAGGAGTTGCTTGAAATTTCACAGGTAGCAAGTATAGGAGCTGAGATTTGAATTCAGCTCTGATACTTTACATCTCACTACATACATAGTCTAAATATTGCTTACAAGTTAGTTAAAAAAGATTGTTTTCCTTTTCTTTATTTAATTATAATACTTAGAAAGAAACCATGAACTCTTGAGAGAAACACATTTCCTTCTCTTGATATAAGACATTTACAATAGTTACATCTCTACTTAGCTGTATACATATTTAGTCTTTTTAAATCTTTGCTTGTAAATTAATCCCTACAGCCTCTTCATCATTCTTTATGTCTCTGAACTCCCTCCAGTTTCCCTTAAAGAATCTGGTAATGAGGTGCCCTAAATGGAACACAGTTTTCCAGAATGCTCTTTTCTCTCTTTAATGATTCTTTTCCTTAAAATATTAATTTTACTATAATATCAACTTCATGCCTTTGATGAAATTCCTCTGACCTCAGTTGAATTACATTAGGGTCCAAGCCCATGTCTCCACTGTTTAGTCTCTCTGGTTGATCATAAATAAATGTAGCTTCAAAAAAAGAAAAGAAAAGAAAAGGAAGGGAAGGGAAGGGGCAGGGAGGGGAGGGGAGGGAAGGGAAGGGACAAGAAAAACAAAAACAATTCCCCTCTCCCCACACAGCAATGAACTGTTGAGTGCACATCGTTCCTCTAACTGAACAGATACTCTTACAGTTTGGTCTGAAAAAATTTCACTTGTCTTTTGATCTCACAGTTTATTTATGTTTTTGAGATTCAAGGGTAATTTATTAGATATGTACTGAATACCTATGACAGGCAAGGTGTGCAAGGTGTGATGGAGTATGACAAAATGACCCAGCCATGGATGCCACCCTGAAAGAGGTTACCTCTTAAATGAATGATAACTAAATGAACCTAGAAGGAAAGGACCTTCTGTAAGGTTTCTTACAACCTTCTGTTAGAGTTTGAAGGGTGGGGAAGTAGACAGAAGTTTAAGATAGCCTGCATGACCTTCATCCCCTGGTGTCACTCCTCCGATTATTTTATGTTTATGGCCAAGTGAGATGATCTGGGTGGGCCTAATCTAATCACATGAGCCCTTAAAAGCAGATAGTTTTCTCTGACTGGCAAAAGAGAAAGTTCAGAGAGATTTGAATTGTGAGAAAGGCTTGATGGGATGTCATTGGTCTGAAGATGGAAGGGCCATGTGAGAAGGAATGTGGGAGACCTCTAAGAACAAAGAGTGGCCCCTGGCTGCAAGCCAGCAAGTAAATGGAAACCTCAGACCAAGAGCTGTAAGGAAGTGATTCTGCCAACAATTTAAATGAACTTGGAAGTAGATTATTCTCAAGAGCTTCCAGATAAGAGCCCAGCCTGACCAACACCTTGATTTTGGCCCTGTGAGACCCTGCGCAGAGAAACCAAATGAGCCCACCCAGACTTCTGACCCACAGAACTGTGGGAGAAATAAGTTGCTAAATTTAGAGTAATTTGTTACTGAAGCAATAGAAAACTAATACAGGTAGAAAAGATTACTTCTACCTTTTACCTGAAAATATCTGGAGTGAAATCATGGGGAAAATGTGGCCTGAGCAGTTCCCTGATGAACAGATAACATTTTGTTTACCTATTATATGTCAGGTATAATGCGGATAGCTGTACACAAGAGCACAGAGGATTTTAGTTAGAAAATAATATTTTGAACGTTAAACATATGCAGGGACATTCTTCTCCAATGGCTAATTTAAGTGTTCAGGGGGAAGGGGTTAGGGACACTGAAGAATCACCCCCAACTTTATCCATTTTGGGGAGTCTGTGTTTTTGTTCTCCAGAGATTATGGTTCTCTAAAATATTCTGGAAGATCTTGTCAGGCTAAGAATCAAATTTGGATGTTCAAGTTTATGGAAGACAGACTGAAAAACTAAAAACCACATAAATAACTAGTTCGGAACAGGACAAAATTTTTGGTTGTTAAAACAAAGCACACAGCATTAAGTGACCTTGTTTATCAAACTGGGAAAGCACAACACACTTGAGCTAGCTATATAAACCAACTATGGCAACAACACCAAGTCTGTTCCTCTTTGTTCCACCTTCAGTCCTGTACAGGTACAAAGAAAACAAACAGCTGTAATCAGGTATTCATTCAGTCAACAGATACTGAACACCTTTTACGTGCTAGGCCATGGGCTAAAGTTACAAAATATAGAAGAGGTAGTTTCTGCATTTAAAGTAATCATAATATAAGGGAAAAGATATTTAAAAATCAGAAAATAATTATATTAAAGAATAATGAGTATCACACTAGAGGAAATTATAGGAACACAGAGGAGGGATACCTAACCAAGTCTAGGAGTGACAACCTATCTGAGCCACAGGGAACAAGTTTGATTTTACTAGGTAAAAGTAGGGAAACAGTATTCCAAACAGAGGAAAGTGCATGGGTAAAAGCCCAGGAGCAAGAGAGGACATGGGAAACAGCAAGCAGTTTGGTATGGGAAAAACAGGGCATGAGTCTAGAGTCATGGAGGGTGACCAGAGGAGTCAGCAGCCTCAAAAAGAAAACTTTAAATTAAGCAAAGTTCCAAATTCTGAGCACCCCAAAGAAGTAATGAGCATATTAGGTGATAGTGATTAGGTGTGATGGAGAGCTGAATAGTTAAATGACCTCAAAGAAGGATGATGGTTTTACACAGGAAGGGAAAAATTATGGTCTGGAGAAATGGATAAACCTCTCCCTCCATCTTCATCACCTCCTTGCTTGGTAGAGAGTCAGAAAACAAGTCTCCAATGGAAAAAGTTACAGGTTTCAGTTAAGATAAAGAGATGAAGAGAGTTCTGCAGCTACTAGGGGCTTGCAAGGGCCTGGTAAGCCTGTGTCAAGGGGTCTGGAGGCTTCCGATTTGGGTGAGGATGCCCTTGAGATCCATGGAGCTGCACCAAAGGCCTCGTTTGGATGAAGACTGCTTCACTGTGTTCACCAGGAATGTGGAGAAGTCCCTGGTTAAGGCGCCATCAGGAGCCTGTACTAATGAAAGCCACTGGAAGTCTTTGAAGCAGCTGAAATGTTTAACTCAACGCAGGGACTGTCTCGGGATATTTGTAACAATTGTTAAGGTCCTAGTTTGTGGAACAGGATGTTCTAGGCCAGGGGTCCACAACCCCTGGGCCAAGGACCAGTACTGGTCTGTGGTCTGTTAGAAACTAGGCCCCACAGCAGGAGGTGAGCGGAAGGTGAGTGGCGGCGGGTGAGTGAGTAAAGCTTTATCTGTATTTGCAACTGCTCCCCGGCGCTAGTGTTACCACCTTGGCTCCACCTTAGAACATCAGGCACAGCCCAATGCAAGGTTTATACTTAGATGAGAGAGAGCAAGAGCCCTGGTTAAGCACAGAATCGTACAGAATAGAGTATAACCTTCAGAGGAACTTGGTTTTACTTTTACAGAACAGACTCATTTTCTACAGCACCCTTGACAATCATGTAGCTTTAGTATGTACATCTCTAATGACTAGATACTTAATTCATCCCCAGGCTTTCCATTCCGTTGTTGGGCAGTTCTATCTGTTAAAAAATATTTTTCATGTGAGTTAAAACTTTCCCAATTTCTATTTGTATTAATTTAATCTATCAGCAAAGTTTAATTACACTCTTTTCTCCTAAAATCCTTTCAAATAGATAATTATCTCCTTCCCTCGGATATATTCTTTACTTAAGATTTTTGACTTGCCTAGAATAACTATGTATTTAACATTCATTTTTTTTCAGGTTTATCAATAACTTCCATTACAATTTTGACCTCTATCAGGTGAAGGTGTTCAAAAGCCATATTAAGTAAAGCTTTACCAGAGAAGGTATCTTTGATTTCCCAGTGGATCTTTGTTTTGTCTGTGTCTCACTGAATGCTGTAATACGTGAGAACGTCAACTCTTTTTTTTTTTTTTGCTAAGGTGCTCTATGTCAAAACCTTCCTACACTCACTAACATTAAGCTGGATCCCTTTTACCCACTCTACAATCCAAATGCCTAGAAGTACTTGTCATTCCTTAAATAAGCCCTACACTTTGATTCTTTGAAACAGCTATACCTTTGTCATGCTTTTCCTTTAGTCTGGAAGGTCTATCCTAGTCCTTTCCATTGCTGGCTTTCTCTATTTAAATCTTACCCTTTCTTCTTGCTTAGTCAAATGTTATACACTGAAAAGCTTTCTGAGTGAACCAGTAAGAAGAATAATGGATATCACTTAATGATCAGCTTCTAGGTGCCAAGCTCTTTGCTAGGTTCTTTAATAATGTATCATATTTAAACTTTATAAACTCTCAAAGTATTATTATCTTTGTTTCACAGATGAAGATAGAGGTTCAGAGGGTTAAGCGGTTCCTAAAGGTTACATAACCAATAAAACAAATAAAACCCTGGTCTATCTGATTTAAAGCCCATGAACATCAAATAATGCTGCTCCTATAATACTGTCCACCTTCTTTATAGCATGTATATGATGGATAAACATTATAGAGCGATAGAATCAACCTTCCGACCTCCCTCCTCTCTTCCTCCACAGTCTAAATGTATGAACTGTCTCAGAAAGTAATACATTCTTCATCAATTAGTTTTAAGAAGAAGCATAATAAATATCTCTTAGGAATACTGTAGAAAAGTGCTGGAAATTACAGAAGGTGTCTCTGATCTTTAAATTCTGTGACTCTGGACTTGAGCAGGAAAAGACATACATTCAGAAAAGCCTGATTGTGGCTTTGAGACAGTTACTAGTTGTATTTGGATCTCATTCTTCTATTGTTGGAAATGCAAAAATCATAGTGAATTTGGTTAAAATTAAGAGAATATTTTAAAGTTCATTGTTTTCTTATACCTTTTAAAAACCTTCCTCCTCCATTTAAAAACTTCTTTTGGAGACTTGAGGCTTACGATGGCAGATGGAATGTGTATGTTTACTTTTGCAGCCTCCTGTAATTCCAACATGTCTGTAATGGGATTTTCTATCATATGTTTCCATTGTTTCTAATAGGAAGACAGTAATGTTTTAAATTGTTGTTCCGTGCATGTATTGTGCTTATACATAAATAAAACAAAGACAGAATAGGAGAAGCTATAACAGCAACAAAATTTTGGAAACTGAAAAGTGAATGGACAAGTGGTCACTAATTTCGTGAACTTAAAAAAGTTGAGTTCTAAGCCAGAAGAGAGGAGTTGAGAAGTAATCTGAGCTACACTTCAATAATTCCAATAAGGCTCAGGAACTGGTGGCCCCCAAGTACTTCTTTAAGTGGCAGTAAAACTGGGGTTATGAAGAAGATGACAGATTGAAAATCTCTTATAAGACAACATCTCCAGATCCCCTCCAACTCCACAGAGCCAGGCAACAATCCCTCCCACGCCCTGGCAAATAAACTAGAATTTTATTCTTTGGAGAGGGAAACATTAGCACTATTAAGGAAAAGGTGATGTGGTAAAAACAAAGTGATTAAGTAAACATATACATACTTAGTTCTGAGACCTTCAGTCCTCTTTCACTCCATCCCGCTCTACTTCCATAATATAGGCAACTAGTTTACAGGCTTATACTTTACAGGCAGATAGCAGAGAGATCCTTGACAAGCCCACCATTAGGTGTTCTGCAATGAAAAGAGCCCGGACAAACTACCCTGCAGTGAATGCCACAGTTGACAGCCTCTATCCACATACTAAGAGCTTCCTATGTTTTCTAGCCCTCTCTTCTAAAAAATAAATACACAATCAAGTATCACCAAAATTCTAAGAAAAGCCTCTAATGCAAATAATATATCAAGATTAAACCAAAAACTAGAACAAAATTTTTAAAAATCACTAAAATGCTCAGATAAGTTACTACCCACATAAAAAAGGATTTTTTTTTTTCTGAGAAAAAGAGCTCTTAGAAATTTAAAATATGAAAGCAGATTATGAAAAATAAAAAACAGAAGGGTAAGAAGATAGAGTTAAGGGCATTTCTCAGGAGGCAGAACAAAAAGACAAAGAGATGGTAAACAAGAGAGGAAAGAACATTAGTGAATAAGTGCATGAAATCTAACATCTAAATAACAGGAGTCCAGAACAGAGATGAGAAAATAAAGGAGAAACAATCATCAATTAAATGATTCAAGAAAATTTTCCAGAACTTAATGATTTGAATTTTCAGACTGAAATATCTACTGAGTACCTAGCACAATGGATAAAAATAAACCAAAAGACACATTAGCCTGAAATTTCAAAACACTGAGGACAAGAAGAGTTCCTACAAATTTCCAGAAAAATAACAAAACAAAGCAAAACAAAATAAGTAAATAAATAGGAGGCATAAAATGTCTTTAGGTTTCTCAAAAGTCACACTGGATGCTAAAATATAATTGAAGAATGACTTCGAAATTCTTTAATTTATATTATTTAATATTTTTATTGAAGAAATGATTTAAAAAAATTTCCCCCATCTATCTTCCCCCTCCCTGCAACTCTCTGGTAACCACTAGTCCATTGTCCATGTCCATGAATGTCTGTTGGTCCTGTTCATTTGTTGCTTTTAGGTTTATATCCCACATATAAGTGATATCATGTGATTTTCAACTTTTTCTGTCTGGCTTATTTTGCTTAGCATGATTATTTCAAGGTCCATCCGTGTCATTGCAAATGGCAGTATTTCATCTCTTCTTATGGCTAAGTAATATCCCATGGTATATATGTACCACAGCTTCCTTAGCCAGTCATCTATCATAGGACACTCAGTGGCTTCCATGTCCTGGCCACTGTGAATAGCGCTGCTATGAACATTGGTGTGCAAATATCTTTTCAGATGTGAGTTTTCGAGTCTTTGGGGTAAATACCCAGTAGAGGGATTACTGGATCATAGGTAAATCAATTCTTAGTTTTCTGAGGAACCTCTATATTGTTTTCCATAGTAGCCGTACCAATTTGCTGTCCCACCCACCAGCAGTGTATGAAGGTTCCTTTTCCTCCGCATCATCTCCAACATGTGTTATTACTTGTCCTATTGATTATAGCTATTCTAACAGGTATGAGATGGTATCTCATTGTGGTTTTGATTTGCATTTGCCTAATAGCTAACGATGTTGAACATCTTTTCATATATTTGTTGGTCATTTGTATGTCCTCTAAGGAGAAGTGTCTATTCAAGTCCTCTGTCCATTTTTTGACTAGATCATTTGTTTTTTTTGACTTCGAAAATTCTTAAGGAAAATTATTTCCAGCCTAAAATTTTACATCCAGCCAAATAAAAATAAAGATATTTTCAGATTTACAAGGTCATTGAAATTTACCTCCATATACCCTTTTTAAAAAAGCTATAGGAAGATATATTCCAACAAGAGAATAAACTGAGAAAGAGGAAGACCTGGGATCCATCCAGGAATTTAGTTGTGAATACACTGAAAACTAATCAAAGGAAAAAAAAAAGTGAATCATAAACTCCTAAGAAAACAAAAAATATTAGGTAGGAATAAAAGTAATCATAGTATACAGAATGGCTTATCTGCGCGTGGGATTTACACAGATGTAGTAATTTAAACACTAATCTATATTGTTAGGTTATATATAGGTTTATCAATAACCTATATTGGTAGAACAAGGGAACAGAAAGGGCATACGAATGTAGTAAAGAGGTGGTAAAAGGGAACTAAATTCTCACCTCCTGTTGAAGGAATTGGTGATAATCCTAAAACAAAACCCAAGAAGTAGCAATATTATCAAGTTTTTTAGTTATCTGGAGGCAAATACTAAGAGAATCTGTTTAAATTGTTGAAAGTGGTTGCCTTTGGGAACAAGGAGAAATACTGTTTTCATAATAAGCCTTAAGGAACTACCTAACTCTTTAATAGTATATATAAATTTTATAAAACTAAAAAAAGTGTTACTAGATTCCAGGGTTACATTAAAGACACAACACAACCCCTTCCCCTCTATTTTCAGATCTTCGAATGGCAACATGTCATGCATCCTTGTTGAGCTGGTAACAATCTGTCCTATATTGCAATTATAAATACACTAGTTTAATTATAGATAAGGGCAGTAATTTGGCTACTGCATTTGAAATAATTAAGTAAAAATGTCAGCTAAAGACAAACTATTAGAAAATGCCGATAACACTTCCAAACATTTGTCAGCTCTCTGTTTGACTAGAAGAAGAGAAAAGGCACACAAAAACTTATAACGACTTATTACCAAAGGCATATGTTTTGGGAAAAATGCTCACTTACTGTATAATTTCTCCTTAATCTCACTTCATTTCTCAAAGCCCTGCATTACCTTCCTAGACACATGCAAAGCCAAGCACATTTACAAGTGAAGACAGTTTCCATCTGAGTACTTATGCACTCCTCTTCTTTCAAATGGCAGGCTATTCCTTTCAGGTTGAATCCTTGTCCTTAGTCCAAGTAGGAAGGTCACTGATCGACTCCATCTTCCATGCACAAACCTTTCCTGAGTCCATTTTATGTGCTAAGCACTGTGTCAGGATAAAGGGATGAATAAGCTTCTGTCTCTGGACCTTAAAGAGCTTATCTGTCCAGTTGCGGGACATACACATGCAACGAATAACAACAAATATAATGATAATATTGATATATTTGATCGATTTTTTTTCTTTTTTTAAAGTTCAGCAGCGAGAATGAAAGATGAATGGTAACTTTGTTCAGGAGGGCAAAGAAAGGCTTCACAGAAAAGATAGCCTAGCTGGATAGTGGAGAATAAATAGGATTTTACCATATAGATGATAGGGGGAGATCTGGGGCAAAGGGAGTATAAAAGCACGAGCAGAAGGTGGGCCTCACCTCAGTGAAGTAGTTCAGCTTTCCTGGCATAAAGGGCCAGAGGCAGGGGTTTTGGGGTTAATGGCAGCAGGAAGTAAGGCTGAAAAGGGAGGAAGAAGATAGATCATGTGAAGTCTTTGCCATGCCAGTTTTCTTTTTCCCTTTTTTTTCTTAAGGGGGAAGGGTTATAGGAAGGTAACCTATGGCAAATCATTAAAAAGGTTTCAAGCAGGGTTTGATATGAACAGCTTTGCAAGGTCCCCTCCTACCCAAATGTTTGTACTCATTATAAGAGTGCTTACTTGAATGCCAAGTATTTGAGCAGGGACCCTACCTTGGAGGCAATGAAGAATCTCTTAATAAAAATTAGCCAATGGGACAGTAGTGTGACCAATGCCTTTACTGGCCTATAAACTTCTACAAATGCCAAGTACTATCAGAATTCAGAGGATAGTTCTAGACTAAAGCAGTCTCATTGCGGTAAGTTATCAAACCCTTTTACTCAGTTCTAAAATGTGAATAGAAACAATAATTTATTCTGTCCACCTTAAGGACTGTGTTAAGGATCAAATAAAATTATGTGTATTAAAAATTTTTTGATAACGTACCTTGATCATTTATAAACTGCATAACTCTGGGCAAGTTGTTTAACATTTCTGAGTTTCTAAAGTCCTCATTTGTAAAGTGGGTTTAATTCCACTTATCTTATATTGGGCGCTATGTCTAACATAATATTTGTGATAATATCTTTGCTGTTTATGTTGGCTTATGGAATATCAATTAGTCAATTATGCAGTCAATGAGTATTCACAGAGGACATGAAGTGTACAGAGTCCTGATTAGTCAGCTAATAGGAAAAACAAGCAAAACTGGATCAAAATTTAAGACTACTACCATACTGCTCATGATCAGTTCAACATAAGAAAATAGCAGCCAGTTATCTATAAGCTTTTAAGATTTCTCCAGAATCTCATGCAGGAATTAATCAAGAATATGTTTAACTTTCTCATTGGCATTCTTGTGTACCTACACACATTCACAAGCATGTGTGTGTGTGCATGTGTGCACGCATGCAGAAACATTAGGACTCACTAAGGAAAAATAAATCTCCCACACTTGAAAATTAAGGAACTGCATAGGCAGCAAATCTCTGGGTGAGGGTGATACAGTGGATTATATAAGCCAATAATTTATGTTAGGGTTTCACAAAATGTTAGACACTAGGAAAGAAATCAAAATAAGTCAAATTACATCAATAAAAAGGTATGACTAGCTGTGCTGCTTCGACTGGGATACTATTTCTTGCTATAAACACAAGTGGCTAGAATCTGGATGACTAACTAAACAGTGCAATAATAAAAATAAAGCATGTTATAATAGCTGCTGCTAGATCTACAACCTTGGGGATCAATGAAATAATGCCTGTTGCTATATATATATATATATATATAAAAAATCTCGTGGGTTTTGTTTTTTGGGGAAAAAAAAGTTCAGATCATTCCTAAACTAGCAATTTGTCTGCCTAGGTTTTGCTAAGTCTGTTATGGTTACGATAAAATATAATTTTTCATATTAAATCACTTATGACCTTGGTAAAGTATTACTTTATATTAACTGACCCTTGGGATGCTTTAATTTTACGAAATATGCACTTCAGTTTTTAAAAGTATGAAAGCAAAACTAGATATTCCTAGTCTACTACATCATGTTAACAAACCATCAGGATCTGGGAATACATAGGGAAAAAAAAAAATACAAGGCTTCATCTAATCAGTTTCAAATATAAAAGGATCCTTAAATTAAAAATCATATACAACCTATATTTTAAATCCTTAAACACAAGACATAAGTCTGATTGGCTTCCTGGATTTGTGTCTCCCTGCCCAAGGTTATTCCATGGAAGAAGGTTACCAAAGAAAGTAAAAAACTGTGGGAAAACCCAACACTCACTTTAGGGCAGAGGTCAGCAGCCTTACAGATGTGTAATGACAAGTATTTCTGAAATACATGGTGAAAAGAACTAAAGAAAGATTCTCGCTCATGGATTAAGCTAGGGCATCCACAGTTCAAAAATATGTCTTATATAATTACATTAACAGGAATTTATATTATAAATATATAACTAGGAGGTAAGTCACCTTTGTATTATTTACGTAAATCAGATAACTTCCCTCTTAGTCACCTATCTGCTTACTGAGGGAACAGTACTATGGACAGTGAGAGAAAGTGGATTTTAGTGGTGTACCATGACTTGAGGCTGTAACAGAGCAGCGTGAGAGCACTGGGCACCAGCAGGCACGTGGTATCTGGCAGGTAGCAGGAGTTCAATAAATATATGCTGATAAATAAGTTGGGAAAAGGACACACAGAAAAGGATCTGGAAATATGACAATGACAAACCTGCCTGCTTTGATACTTGATCACAGGCCCTGAAGCTGACAAAGCTAAAGGTGCCATTGACTGCCACTGACATAAGTAACCTGAATCGCCAACGCCCAGCTTGGAGTGGTTTCCTCTGCAGCGGCAAGCAGAAAGACATATGATAGAGCCCCTATACAGTGTAAAAGAAAATCTGATTATTAAAAAGATATTATAATCTGCTTTTTATGTTTGACTAAACTTCAACGATACTCAAAATACCAGTATGCATAAATAAGAAGCTAGTGATAGAATATAAATAAATGAACTCCTTCTTTCATTCAGAATGTCTTGATATGAAAAAAAAAATGCATCTGAACTAAGCAGTGTGTTTATTGACATGGCTGATTTACATTTAGTGTGAGTTCCTAATCCTGCTGTAGACTGGCAACAAGCAGCTCTGTGGACCATACTTTGAGCAGCACAACTTATACCCTAATGATATTTTTCTAAGGAAAATAAGTTGAAAAATAATTACATGTTAGTAGAAGGGGGGCCATAAAGGAAACTAATATTAAGTATTATTCTGTTCCAAGGTTTTTACATATATTCTTTTATTTAATCTTTATAATAACCCTGTGTTGGCAGTTATTACCCTTCTTAATTAAGGTTCAGAGAGGTGCTAAACTTATTTAAAGTCATGCAACTAGTACAGAAGCCATGAAATGTGCCCCTTACATCTCTTGTGGCATGGAGTATAACTGACTCGTGGTTCCAGCTACTGCACCTCTGGATCCCTACTGCATTCATGCTACCCTTCCTGCAGAATGCTCCCAGCCAAGGACTGTGCATAGCAGTGGTGCTAAGGCTGGCGCATTTGGGTGAGACATGGGACTTCTCCAAAGGGCAACTCTGGCTTGAGGACTTCCTATCAACCCAAATGCACCTTTCTAGAACTGATTTGCAGTCCAAGACTCTTCCTACCAAGTCCGCCTTCCTTCCCTCTCTCCTTCTACAAATATAGTATCTGCATGACAGTCCAAAGGCTCTTTGCGCCTTCCGCTACCTTCTCCAATAAATCTTTTGTACATCTAATCCCCTCTTGAAGTCTGCTTCTTGTTGAATCCGAACTAATGTAGCTATAAATATAGGTACTGATATTTAATCATGTGATTATTTTGGGAGAAGAGAATGTTAGTATAGAATTAACTACAGTGAGTCTAAGATACTGCATTTTAGTCACAGTAAAGGAAGTTTGATACAAGGAGCAAATTGAAAAGGCTGCCACTGCCTAACCTCCTCTTTCGGCACCTGGGATAACAGAGTTAGAGTGAGGACCAAAGGTGGACAGTAATGATGTCGGTTGTTAGACTGATAGCAGTGAGTGTGCTAGCAGATATACAAAACTGCTACTTTTTGGAATTATTAACTTCATATTGCCAATTTTGAAAAATAATAGCAAAAACCCAAAACAAAAGGGTACCATGCTGCCACGGTGTTTTCATAGCCACTGTAAGCAATAATTTATGGATTCCTCAAGTGGAAAGTCACATAAGCAATTTTGCCAAAGTCTCGAATGGGTATGATAATGAACCGAATTAAGAAATATTTACTGAATATCTCTTCTGGTTAAAGCAATATGATGGAGAATTCACTAGAATAATTAGATTTAACACATATGTAAACTATTTCTCATATGGGCCAACTTCTTTCATACTTCCTCACCCACCAGAGCCTAGTATAGTACATTCAATTAATACTTTTTGGCTGGTATATCTAAAGGTACACACAACTCTGTATATATTCTGAGTTTCAGATTAAAATTAGAAAACCAAGATAACTTATAAAGTACAGGGAATCAGGATAATGTACTGTGTTCAGGAAAAGAGATTACATAAAAGTAAGATATTAATTAACTTTTAAAATAAATTACATTTTAATGGCTGTTTTAGGAAGAGTAAGAGAATAAAAATGACAACATAATGATGAATGCCTTTGCTTTTCACATCTTCCATGTCTTAACCAGAATGAAAGATCTTAGACCACTGCTAAAAGCTTTACATTCTCTTGGACTCTTAAATTCAGATATTAATAACTCCTTTATAGAAATAAATAAAAAAAGCACTGATGGAAGATGTAAAGTGCATTAGTGTTCATGTTATCTCTCTCAAGTATGAATTTAATGGGTATCTTAATAAGGAGATATAAACTAATGTCAATGATTAGGAAATCTATCTACTCGCATCCATTAGAAGCCTCTAACGGGCCTTGCTGGTGATGTCTGAATGGAATTACTATAAAGCGAATGATGAATTAGTGTTGGGGCAAAAGGACACATAAATGTGCCTCAGAGATGAAACAATTATATTTTATATCACAAGTTAAAGGTCAACTCAAAAGACAGTGCAGTGAGTACTAAAGCAGGGCTAACCAATTTGGCTAAGCCCACTTCTTGGAACTTGCTAAAGCTAAGCTGTTTTGATAGCTGGGCCACAGGCCTCCTTGGCTATAATGACCTGAAAGTAACATTTACATGTTTTAAGTCTTTTTTAATCTCCTAAATACCATGAAGTGATGTTTATCAGATTTTAAGACATAGGCACATTCCGCTTGGATGATTTCATTCTTCGGGGACTTTGTCATTATGAAGGCTTATTAAAAGAAGGTGAAAGTTCACAAGCCTTTAAGAAGAATCCTAAGTGACATTACAAACTAAATCTAAATCCGTCCCCTCTTTTTTTTGGCTTGGCTTGGCTATACAAAGTAATTTCCGTTTTGTGGTTAGTTTAGTGGTCATAATTCAGCAAACTTTGGATAAAGTGACCACCACAAGTAGTATATCAAAAATGTAGACATTGTTTCTCTCACTTTCTCTTCTAATTAGGTTCAATTTCAACACTCAGTGCAAGGGCTTGACCTACAAGTGGTAAATGCCCAAATACTCACAAACTCATTAACTACTAGGCATTTGAGAAATCTTTTATTATTTTAGGCATATTTTAAGAAAAGATACCTATCCAAAACTCAGTCTATTTGTTTCAGAGCTTATTTTTATTTTATGAGTATTTAAAATGGTCCCAAATATTGTTTCCAAAAAAGATAAAAAATACTCCATGCAGATTTGTTCCAGTGATTTATTTAAAATTCCTCCTCAAACAAGAAGTTATTTAAATACCCTAAGCCTCAGTTTCCTCACTTGTGAAATGAAGATAACAATAAAAATCTGAAAGGGCTATTGTCAAAATTAAGGATAAAGAATAAAAACTCTTTTGCGTATAGATAATTGATAAAAGTAGACATTCACATTTGTGAAGCTAAGAAGATAAATGAACTTCCAAGTGCTCCAGTTCAAAATTCTTTTTCTTCTGGTATATGACAATGAAATATCAAGTCCTTAGCAATGACAAATATTTCTCAGAGACTACAAGAATTCAATGAAATAGTGTCACATATACTTTTTGTTGTTGATATCCTGTAATTTTTAATGTCAAGATACAATATACATATAAGAAAATGCTTAAAACACACGTATACATTGTTATCATTATAAAGCAAACCTCTGTTACATCACTGCTCAGTCAAAAACACAGAATGCTGCCAGTGTCCCAGAAGCTCCCCATGAACTTTCTCATTAACTCTTTCTCTCTCCCAAGGTAGTCATTATCAGTTTTTTATATAGTTTTCATTCCTAAAATACAGTAATATTTTTAAACTATACATAAATAGGCTAACATTGTGGAGATCCTCTTTTGTTTTGCTTCTTTTATTCAACACTGTGTTTATAAAATTTATTATTGCATCTAGCTATGGTTTCATGGCTGCACAGTATTCCATTACATAATCATGGACTGCATATCATGATTAATGATAAACATATTGCTGACAGATTTTAAGCTGTTTCTAGTCTTTGGCTATTTTGAATAGTGCTGCCATAAACATTCTCATACGCATATCTTCAAGTTCACTGGATAATGCCAAATTGTTTTCTAAAATGATTTTATCAATTTATCGTGTTTTTTAAAACATGTATGTGCTCAAACAAGATGTGGAGGAATCACAGATTCCTGCTACAAGGAAATGGAAAGGTTATTTACTTTAACTTCCTTACTTTAAAAAAAATGAATCTACGTCTTAGAAAGATTAAGAGAATTGTATAATGCCACAATGAATAAGAGGCAAATTGAGTTAAGAGAACCAAAGAGAGGCAACTCTGAAGCTTAAAACATAATCTAGGGCTCTTTCTAGAGACATTAAGCTGCATGGCAAGAGAGCCTATAAACAGTAATATACAACTATTATGTATCAATGTGAACACAAGAGGGACAAGATAGAAATGTTAGAGCAGTTTAGAACAAGTCTACAACAACATTATGTTGTACAACAGAGCTTTGTGAAGCCCATTATATAAATAAGAACACTGAGTCCTAGAAAAAAATTTCTTATAAAATGCCACAGTTATCAAGTGGCAACACTGAACCAAGAATTGAACCCATGTTCATTTGTGCCCATGCTCCTAACCACATTTTGCTGGCCTAAAACCTACTCAGCCAGGGGAAATACTGTCATATTTTAGAAAGTATGAAAAAAAATATTGATTTTGTTAATTTTACTATGAAGTAATAAATATCAAAGGAGAACTACAACTACCAAGAAAAAATGTAGCTAGGCAAACACTTTAAAGTTGGAATCTTTACATCTGTTGGCGTATCATATAATTTAATGGCAGAAGACAAACACTAATGGACAGATTAAGAAACCCAGTGTCTAGTCCCAAGTTCACCAGGAAGGCATTTGTGCCATTTTGAGAATGTCAAAAAAAAACTCACTAGGCCTCAGATTTACTTGAAATCAAATTATAATTTTATATATACACACATATATTTTATTATAAAAGAAATACGTACTCAATAAAAAAAATCAGAAATAAAAAAATAAGTAAAAAGATTACCCCAAATCCCACAGAACAAACATAAAATCACACTTTTGGCATACATCTAGGAAGTATTTTTCCCCCTAATAAACACTAAATGTTTGTTTGGTGCCTTTAAAATTTTTATTTTAAGAACCGTAATATAACTTTGTATTCAACTCTATATTCTCCTCCATTAATAACAAATATATTTCTATGCTATTACCTAATCTTCATAAAAATTTTAATGGCTGTGGATGTTTTTCAGTTTATTTAACCTACTCCTAGATAGCTATTTTCAGTTATGATAAATGTTTTTTAAATGGTTTCAGGAAGTTAAAATTTCCTTATGATAGAGTTCCTAAGAAGAATTATTAAATCAAAGGGAAAATTCTTATTAAATCTACTCCAAAGAAGAAATCGTGAGGATCAGTTTATGAGCTTTTTGTGTGAAAGCACTATGAATAATACAAAGTGCTTCATAAATGTATGGTGGCATTATCATTATTATTCCACATTAGTCCAAAGAGCATACTGTTTGTAAATTGTATCTTAAAATCTCTTTGATGATGTTATGGTAAGTAAAAAAAAAATAAAGGTGATGATTTTAAAAAAGCAACAAACAGACTGAAATATGAACGATAGCAAGTTAAGAAGCACAGATTCAAAGAATATTAGGATTCATGTGGACTTCAGAGTATATAAAGCTCAACTCTTTTACTTTTTAGATGAGAAAGACTAGGTCCAGTAGAAAGAAACCACTTGTCCAAGGTATCAGCAAGCTAAAAGAGATAGAATAGAATACTGAAATTTCTAATTGTTGGTGTTATGTTCTCTCCATTAAACCATTCCATCCATATTTGTGGAGTCCGTGGATGACAAAATTTCATTCCTTCTATCGTATCTACCTAAGTTATTTAAATGTAAAATGCTCATCTGAGTTCATAATATATACATCTATAAACTGACAACTTATACAAAGCTACTGTTGTAAATATAGGATTCTGATTTGGGTCTATCTACAGATAACTATGGGTCTGTTAGAGAGGATAACTGTCTTTTCTCTCTTTTTTTAAAAAAGATGAATTAGCAAAATGTAATTAAAAGTTCTAACATCTAGAATTTCAAGTCATTTATGCTATCCTCTCCTAAAGGCGAGAAATCCTGGGTTTTCAGTCAGAAGACCGAGGCTCAAGTTTTGGCTCTACCCTTAAAAGATATGTGTGCACTTGAGGCTGTGCACTTTATTTCTTCAAAGCTTTGTTTGCCTATTAGCAAAAGAGGACAAGAGAAACTCCACATCTCACAGGGTTACAGAAGATTATAAGGAAAAGTGCCCTATGACCTGTACAGTGCTAGGCTATAAACATTATTATTATTATCTGTAATAACTATTACAGTATGTAACAGAGAAGAGATAAAAGTTTAATACTCTAAGCCCAAACTACCATCCTTAGTTCAGGTGAATCAAAGCCTGACTCAGTTTCTGTTTTCATAAGGATGAATAGAATAAGAGATTTGTATTTTTTTTTTTTTGGTATTAATAACTTGAATATTTAGCATTGCATTTTTTATATGGTCCTAAAATGGCCTCACTTTATTCCATAATGAATTAAAAATATCATCAGCCTACTAACAGCAAAACAAAGAACACTGATAAATTTGGGGGAGTGATCTAGGAATGCAATACTCCACATGATTAAAAATGTAATGTCCCCAAAAAGGGTAACATGTCATAGTCTATAAATGGAGAAGAAGTGACAGTGAGGACTTTATTGCCCAGGAACACACAGAAAGTCATGTCATCAAGAGACCTAGGGGAGAAGCCCTGACTGATCCCAGTGTGTAAGTCACCTCCGAGCTCTGCCCTTCCTGTCTCCACTCCTACTCCCTCCTCTCTACTTCTTTGAAAGCAAACCATGAAGTCTTAAAGGCCCAGCTTGCATGTTTCCTTCAGGAATACTTCCCAAACTAGTTTTCACATATCTCTATTATTAGTCTACACTACACTGTAATGCCACCCTGGCTAGAAGGTGAGCTACCAGGTTTAGGAATCAAGTCCTATTCATCCTTGTCTCCCCAATGCCCAGCCTAACACCTGACTTGAGAAAGTGATCAATCAGCCCTACTTAGAGCCACAGAAATACCAAAAGAGTAAAGAGAAACAGTCAGACTAGTCATAGGACTCAGATGAAAGAACAGAAACATTTTACAGCAGATGAACAGTGCCAAGCAGTGGAAAAGAATGGAGAAATGAGCCAGGCTCTGAGAGATGGGAGTTTAGATGCTTCTTCCAAAAGCTATCTTCAATCCAGCCTTTGCTCTACTGCCATAGACTGCTTTTATATAGTAAAGGAACTGACAATCCCAGAGAACACTGGGGGAAGAAAGGAGGTAAAAACAGAGAAATAAACACTGACACAAGTCTGTAACTTAGCAAATTCTTCACACTTAGTTGCAAAGCCTATGTATTATTTCCTTAGATCTTATATCGTTTTGTAGATTCTACAGTCTATCTATATATTTTTAAAAGGCATAAAAGTGTATTGGTTATTCACAAAAGAACTTGAAATAGCGAATAAATGAACTTAACGTTCACTAATAATCAAAGAGCTATAGATAAAAGCATAAAGTTATTATGTTTCTTCTCTCATATATATAAAGCTAATAAAACAATATTGACAAGGATACAGAAACAGATATGTTAAACTTTAAAATGTATATATTCCTTGAACCAGCAATTAGATATTTATCCTAAGGAAAAAACTGAACACCTACAAATATCTAAGTAGAGGGATGTCTATCATTACAATGTGGTTCATTACAGGGAAATCTTGGAAACAATCTAAATGTCTATTGACAAGGAAGCTGTTAATTACAGTATGTCCATACACCAGAATGCAATGCAGACAACAAAATTTCATACTATAATCATCAATAGGAAACTATCTTCGCAACACAGTTAAATGAAAGAAGACATGTAACAGAATGCACAGTATGAAACCACTTATGTAATTTTTTTTATCTATTTAACTTATGTATGTATGTATGTATGTACATTTGCACAGATATTTAGAAAAATGTTCGCCAAAATATCACAATGGTTATCTCTAAGTAGTAGAATCCCAAGTGGTTTTAATTTTTTTCATTAATGCTTGTCTGTATTTTAAAACAAATTTATACTGTAACTGGGTCATTTATATGATAATAATGTTATTCTTATTTTGGGGAAAAAAAAAAAAAAAAAGGAAGAAGAAAAAGTGTGACCTTAACTTGAAACTAAAGGCTCACTGATAGTGAACTGGTGTCTGAATACTTTTCCTTCTTTATACACAGGACTCTCAATAGTACAACTAAAAAGGCAACGTTCCCCTCCTTCTTTAATTACTCTTTACTTGCATTTATTTTGTAATCTAGTTCCACACATCTTCACCTCATTTTATATTTATGGAATATGGGCTTTCTTTACAACAAAAATTACACTGTACTTTACATTTTGTTTATTTAGCAAACACTTATTTAGCACTTAATGCGTTCCAGGCACTATTCTAAGTGCTTTACAAATATCTAATCCTTGTAACAACTCTAAAAGATAGGAATTATACCTATAACCATAGGTATAATTATTATCCCCATTTTACAGATGAGAACACTGAAGTACAGAGAGATTAAATAACTTATCCAAAATCATACAGCTAAAGTGACAGAACTGGCATTTGAACTCTTGGAGTCTAGATCCATAATTCTTTTTCTTAAACACTCAGCTATGGTGAATTTATTTTAGTTCATTTAATTTTAGGATTTTGGTTTTCACTTGATAAATTTACACTTATTAGGATACTAATTTTATCTTCCCTGGAAACCCAAGTTTGAACATTTTAAAATGTTTTTCTCTAATACGTATCAAAATTTACATATAATGAATTTTGAAGTTAATGTCCTTAAATAGCTTAAACCTAAACAATGCTGGTCACTTTGATGCCAACTAAAATCGGACCAAATTCATTTTTCATATATGTTATTTCTTATAATTCATTTCATGAGGTTTAACCAGAAAAAAAGTTAGAATTTATATTCTACTTTTTCTAAACTAAGCACTGTGTATTTCATTTCAGTTGAAGTTCATTTTTTAAATGTTTTTCTCTCAGCAAAAAAGGTCGCTCATGGTGGTGCTTTGGCTAACATCATTACTGAATAAGCAATTTATTTAAGTGAAGAAAATAATATGCCATCTTAAAATACTAAAATATGCAAAGTAAAAGGCTAAAGTGAATCTTTTAAAAAAACAACAAGGATAAAGGAAGAAATAGAAGTTATCAAAAATGCTAAACCAAATAAGGTGCCAAATTTAGGTCTTAGGTAGTCACGGATAAAAGAGAAAACTGTCATTTAATGTTTCTTTCTGTCTAATAAAAGGAAACTAGCAAATATAGGATCTGAATTTCTTTGCACACTCTTCAGAGACTTAGTTTATCTAAATGTAAAATGGAAATAATAATACAAAGTTTTTTGGGGCTTTTTCAAAGAATAAAGTGAAAGATCACTGTACCCTAAAATAATCTGTATAAATGTAAGTTACAACTGTTTTACTTTTCATTGGAAAGATATTTTTGGCATTGGATTTTTAGTTTCAGTCTGAAACGGGGGAAAATGTCCAAATGAGGTAAAAATAAATTGCTTTATCTTGTCAATTTATCACTCTTCAGCATTTGATGAGTACAATGATCAAGTCAATATACCATTATAAATATCTAATAAACTGGTTAATAGCTGATATGGTTCTTAAAAAAATTAATAATGACCACTTAACCAATTACTTGTAACTCCAAAAAGTTAACATGTTATCACTTTAAACACAGAATGGAACTTTTGGAAAACAACTACATATATTATTTTTTACCTCAATTAAAGCCTTCATTTAAAAGACATAAGTCAAGACACACTTAAATGTATATTTAAATACACAATTAAATAGAAATAAGTTAATTAAGAAGGAAAGAACAATCTCCTGGCTAACTCATTCACCATTCATATTTTTGATAAATATTTACTGAATTCTCGAAACACGCTCAGGGAACTCACACACACCACATTTGTGTCCAATTATAATCACTGGTAACTGTGTGGTGCTGGGGCCAGTTGTGGTCAATAGTAGGGATATTTCCTATCCCTACTATTAAGGTGACCTTCTGCTCTATCCAGGCTGGTCTTGATATACCTTACGCGGTCCTTCTTCTGTACCTTAGCTTCCCCTTCTCTCTCACTAGCCAGATGCTTCCATCCTTGATTTTCCAGTTTAGGTGTCATATCTTTTTACTGAAGCTTTCCTTCTTCACGTCAGCCTAACAGGAATGTCAATAACAACAAGAGCAAAAAATGGCAGCTACCATTTACTGAGTACCTTTTCTGTGGATAAATCCTGAGCTACAAACTGGACATTCATTGTTTCTAGTCCCCTCAACAATCCTACGAAGATTTTCCAATCTTTATAGAGATAAAGGAATGGAGGTGCAGTGTGATTTTATTACATGCCCAAGTTCATCAGTCACTGGGATGCAGATCCAGGTCTGTGGGACTCTAAGCTACCATAGGGCTCTCCCTGCTGCAAGCCAAAACTGCACTTTGAATGGAATTTCTTTGACAGTGATCACTGTGTGCCTTTACTGTTGGCTAACTGTTTACATACTGTGCACATTTTTACCCCACTCCCTCAAATATAGGCCCATTGAGGGTAAAGTCAGCCTCTCATAGGCCTTGTATAGCTCAAACACTCAGATATTTGTGCACTGAGATATATATTACACACACACAAGAAAAATGGAACTTTTCTATTCTTAGAAAAAAATTACATAAAGGATGAATAATAAATTAACGATCATCATCTTTCGAATTGAGGATGTGACTAAAAATCTGCTTTGTCCACAGCTGCATAAAGCTTAAATTTGAATTGATTTAGTGGAAACACTGTAGGACTCACAAAAAAAGCTTGAGACATGACTTCTGTTGCTACAAACTGCTTTAGTACTTACTATATCTTATATCTGAATCTGTCATTCTACAGAGCAGAAACATATACATGTAAAATACATATATATGCTAACTAACATGGTAATTAAACCTTATTTTTAAGAAAAATCTAGAGGAACAGATGTCCAAGATTAGAAGAATGGTTAAATAAGTTATATGCACACAAATGAAATATTATATGTTAAAAATATATATTAACTAAAAATTTTGACTAACAGTTTTTAATGGATTGGTGAAATGCTTGTGCTCAAGAAAAAAAGATACAGAGCAGTATATATAATGTTATCTCAACTATGTAAGAAAAAGACAAAAAAGTTTGGAAGATCCAGAAGGTACATGTGAATGGTGAGACTGGATTATTTTAAAAATTCTGGTCTTCTATCTTTTTGTGTACTTCTTAAAACCTCTATAATTGACATATATTATTATTGTATTTAGAAAATATTTTTTAAAGAAAAAAGATATAGGGTGGTACTAGCATAAGGATAGGGTTTAGAAATAAACCCTCACATTTATAGTTAATTTTCAACAAATGTGCCAAGACAATCCAATGGGTAAAGAGTAGTCTTCTCAACAAATTTTTCTCAGACAGACAACTGGATATTTTCATGCAAAAGAATAAAGCTGGATCCCTTTCTTACATTATATAAAAAAATTTAATCAAAATGGATCACAGACCTAAACATATGAGGTAAAACACAGAAGAAAATCTAAAAGTACTTGGGCTAAGCTTTCTTAGGTAAATTGGAATTTATCAAAACTAAAACCCTTTGTGCTTCAAAATACAAAGAAAGTGAAAAAAGACAACTTGTGGAATGGGAGAAAATGTTTGCAAATTGTACATCTGAGAAGGGATTTGTGTATAGATTATATAAAGATCTCTTATAACTCAATAATAATGAAGACAAATAACCCAATTTAAAAATGGGCAAAGAGTCTGAACAGACGTTTCTCCAAAGAACATACATGAATGTCTAATGTGCACATATAAAATGTTCAACATCATTAGCCATTAGGAAAGTTCAAATCAAAACAACAATGAGCTACAGCTTTATATCCAGTAGGATAGCTATAATCAAAAAGACAGAAACTAACAAGTGTTGGCAAAGATGTAGAGAAATTGAAACTCTTATACATTGCTGGTAGAATGTAAAAGGATACAGCTATTTTAGGAAATAGTCTGGCAATTCTTCAAAATATTAAACACAGTTACCATATAGCTCAACAATTCTGCTCCTAGGCATACACCGGAGAGTAACAAAAACATATGTACCCACAGAAACTTATATATGAATGCTCATAGCAGTATTATTAATAATTGCCAAAAAGTGTAAATGACCCAAATGCCTATCAACTGATGAATGGATGAATAAAATGTGGTATATCCATATACAACTTCAAATTGCCAAAATGATTTGGCCACCAAAACAAAACAAAACAAAACAAAAAACTGATACATGCTATAATATGGATGAACCTTGAACCTATGGTAAGTGAAAGAAACTAGTCACAGAGAACAAACGTTTTATGGTTCCATTTATATGAAATGTCCAGAATAGGCAAATCTATAGAAACAGAAAGTAAAATGGTAGCTACCTAGGGATGGAGGTCTTGGGCTAATGTGAGTGATTGCTAATGGGCACAGGGTTTCTTTTCAGGGCAATGAAATATTCTAAAATCAGCAGTGGTGATAGTTTAAAAACTTGATGAATATACTAAAAAACATTGAATTGTACATTTTAAATAGATGAATTATATGGTATGTGAATTATATCTCTGTAAAGTTATTTTTCTTTAAAGGTATAGATATAAATCTTAAAAATAGTTTCTACTACACTACTGGAAAATTTTGTAGCCAGCAGGGGAAGGGGGAGGCATCTTGACTATTAAAACATCTTCAGAATTTGTTTTCTTGATTCCAAGAAGAATGAAGAAAATAAAAACACATTTTCCCCTCATGTGTCACATACATTGGGCTGTACGTTAAAGAAATAGACATGAATTTAAGCTAATGGGTGTAAGCTGGCATTGATCCCCTCTAAACAGCTGTGCACTATGGACCCCATGAGCAGTCAAATTTTAGAGAAAAATCATATCCTTGGCAGAATGGAGGTTTCCAATTTTTACTTTCTATGAAGTCTTAAAATAACCTGAGGGGAAAGGGAGGTAAAAGAGTAAAAGGAAGAGAGGTCATGAAACTCCCAGGTTCTGATCCCAGTTCTTCTACTTAACTCATAATCTCAGGGGTCTCATCTGTAAGAAGCAGATAATTGTTTGTGCCCTACCTACCTCACAGGATTGTAATAAGGCACAAATAGGAAGGAAGGAAGGAAGGAAGGAAGGAAGGAAGGAAGGAAGGAAGGAAGGAAGGAA